>NC_046612.1:22699083-23299083 GCF_900324465.2 Anabas testudineus | reverse complement strand
AAGGATACAGAAATAAAATGAACAAAACTACTAAGTTTCTCGGTAATGGTTGAAATTACAGCACAGAAATCAGTGTAAGTGTCAGGTGCTGCGGTGCAGTTAAAATACTTACTGGATACCGGATACTTTAAAGTAAAATAAGACGGAGATTAGAGAGCATGGAGAGAGAACAGTGTGGCAATCTTTTTGGATGCGGTAGCTAAGGGGGTGAAGATGTTTTCCCACAGGCCTCATCTCATTCGTCACCTTGTTGCTTCAAAAAATACAACTATCATTACAATTTTTGTATTTTGTGTTTAGGCTGCTTTAGTTTTATGTTGGACTTTGTATGAAAATCTAAAAGAAAATAAGCTGAGTGAGCTGATTAGTTTCATGTTTGTTTATAACATGATGGCAATACAGAACAGAATGGTCTTAACATCAACATCAACTTAACATCAATTTGATCGGAACAGTTTTTTCTTATTCATATTTCTTTTACAATAGTTATTATATTTTTATGCATATATTACCAAAACGTATTCAAGTACACACTTCTTCTGAGGGATAGTTCAGTGTTTGGTTCCCAACATAGGACAATAACAATAAGTTACATACAGTAGTTTTAAAATAAAAAAAGGTTTTTGCAGTTTATACTCACTCTGTGATTTCACTGTGTTATGTTTCCCATTTTTTTCTGTGGATATTGAGCAGCAATTTAAACACAGTCCCTCTGGAACACAAAGTTATTACCCCCAGTTGACTTGTTGTAAATATCCAATATTTCCATGATCACCGATACATAGAAAGAATACTGTAATATATGGGCTTTAATATGTACATAAGCAAATAGAAGGACAGAGACGACCAGCAGCCCGTCTAAATATGCAGTAGAAAATGTGATGCTCTTGAGTTCCCTTACTTCACTTCGCAGTCTTACAGTAAGCAATCAAACCGCAGTTACAGAACAACAGAGGAGTAACATGAATATTCAGCACAACATCTCGGTGATGACCTCGTGCTGACCCGCAGATTTGCAGGAACTCGGCAGTTGAAATAAATGATGCTCAGTGATGATGGCGGTGGCGGAGAAAAGTTTCTGTGTCAGTGCGGAAACATGAAAAATTACTTTAACAAGAAACTATACAGTGATATATAATGATGGAGCACGTGCCTCTGCAGAGGTGCTAGTTGTTAGAAGAGTGTGTTAGCCCCATTAGCCGGTTTGCTGTAAAACACAAGCACCCAGATGCACTATGTGCATTAATGGCTACTGAGGAAGCTGTGCTACATTAATAGAGTTCCCCAAAGTAATTCAGCAGTCATTATGCAGAGGTCTTCTCTGATGTCCTGCAAATTGCCAATTGCTTAAGCTAAGTAATATCTACCTGAGGCAGGCAGGCAGTGCTTAAAAAACATTTAAAGTAAATGACTTTGGGTGACGAGGAGGCTTGTGTGGGGCAGAGCAGCTCTGACACGACGTCGACAGTCACACGGCACCACCGAGAGAGTGGCAGAGGACTAGGCCTGCGACAAGCATTAGGTTAGCCCCGTGACATTTTCCACCTGCGCTTGGAATGAAAGGAAAGTGTAGCGCTGTTCAGCATATTCAAGCACTGTGGGAAATAAGTGGATGACTTATTGTTGGCATTTGAGGCTGGTTCTTGACGTTTTAGAGAGCAGAAAGTAAATCGTGACCCCTCCGCCACTGTAAAAACATCAAGAGCCACCTTCTGTTTTCCTGTTTGTTTTAATTCGTTTTATTTATTTTACCATTTTGATAATAGAGAATACTTCAGATAGAGCGCTACTTACAGTAGAGGATAGAAGGACATTGTAGCTGTATTAAAACGCTGTGTAACAGCTTCATAACACACACTTTTTATTGAAAGAACAGTATTTTCAATTGGTTTAAAATATCTTTTGGTGTCTTTCTAATATACTAAACAGAAAATTATTGTGCACGTGTGTGTGTGTGTGTGTGTGTGTGTGTGTGTGTGTGTGTGTGTGTGTGTGTGTGCGTCCGTATGCGTGCAAGCCTCTTCCCACATCCAGTGAACATCCAGCATCACGCACCTCCATCACCCCGAGAAATAAAAGTCATACTTGATTTACTTGACAGGGGCTCTTTGAGCTCTCCTTGACCGAACGGAAACAGAGCTGCCTCACACCGAAATGCTTCTACCTGCCCTCCCCCTGAAAAACAACCCCTCCCCTCTTTCGCTGGAGATCTCCTCTCTATTCGGCTGGTGTCTCGGCGTCTGGCAGTTGTTCGGCTCGGCTTGGTGCTCAATCTTATTAGAGGGCAGGAGGCGGTTCGGAGGGTTTGCAGTGACACTGACAGACCCACACCACTTACGCCCCACCACCACCGCCCCCCCATGTTTCCCTTTACCTTTTTTTTTTTTCCTTTCTTGATACACACATGACTGCACATTTCACATATCCGCAGATGATGTAAACACACAGCTAACACGCCACACATGTAGACTCAAGTTGACATTTCCTCAAGGTTGTGTGTAATAGCTGATTACTTGCATATAGGAGAATAATTGTTGGCATGTTGCAGAAACGCTTGTGATTTGTAGCAGATCGGTCATCTGTAACACAATTTAAATCTATTACATCTCAACCCCCGTGGCTCCCGGGCCTGTGACCTTGGCTATATGCTTCTCCAGAGGCTTCTTTTCAAAACAACTACTGTTGACTTGTTGGTCATTTGATTTGTTGGGGTTGGGTTGGGTTGCCTTGAATGTGAATGTGGACAGAAATGCTGGGAGTGTTTTTCAAGGTTATTGTTTGTCTTTGTACTATTTTTATATTTTATGCCCAGATTACAGAGATTTCTAGAGTAAAGCTATGTAGCCATGTCATCCCTACTAGAAGCAATACCACACATTATCACATTAACTACATAGCCACACCTCAGGGGTATCAGTAATCAATGGGTAAATTAAAAGCAAGGCAAGACCATGGGAAATAATGAGGCATTTTGAGGAGGACTGTAAGCTGGAAAAACCGGCAGTGAAGGCGGCAATGCCGTGCAGCAGTTGCAGTCCGGTCACATTTCGGCCCCGTGGCAATTCTATGCATTTAGCCCCTGATGCGTTAATCCACCACCTTCCTATCGCTCAAGATCCAGAGATGGGTTGTCCTGCTATAATTGTATTTTATCGATTCTGGCTTTGGTCTGACGCCTGTAAATGGAGCTGCACAGATACAGTGAGTTTACCTGTATAAATATTTCAATAAAAAAGGCTTTGGGTATTAGCTTTTCCCAAGTCGACTTTAAGTTCCTGATCCCCGTCACCCCCACCTCACACCTCACCTCACCCCAGCCTGTGCCAGGTGTATTGATAGCGGCAACTCGCAGGCTAATGCGGACCCCCATTAGTGCATGCACTTACTCTGGTTGAGAAGGAGCTGGCTCCAGTTGAGGAGAAAGAGGAAAATAAACCCGCTTACGTGGTATTGAATTCTTCTCTAAATATATTTCACACCCCAGGCTCGATGCTTCAAATGACAGACAGACAGGCGACCATGCTAATTCTAGCGCCGAGTACAAAGGTTCTAAACGGGAATAATGTGATGAAATCTATTTCCAAACAGCTCTGAATTTAATGGCGTCGTCCCAGCAGGTTTGTAGAAGAGGGGCGACGGCTGGCTGCCTTTGAACTGTTCGCCTCTGTTCGCTGACTGACCGTAGAGATGGACAACAAAGCGAATCATCCTCCACTTGTCCTCTCCAGAAATGAATTATAAAGGGAATCTCTCCTCTGCTCCACTCTCTTTTTACACCTTTTATTTTCCCTCAAGTCTCTTTTCTTTCTTGGTCTTTAATGCCTTTGGGTAGGGTAGAGCGTGCCGCTCGCTGGCTTGTCTATGTGCGAGGCCTTCCCGTCTGTCAGCCTGTTGGCAGCGCAGGGGCTTTGTGAATAAAATCAAGTGAGGAGCCGCCTTTTGCCAGGTCCCTAGATTACTTTTGAACACAGAGCCACCCACAGTGCTCTCCTCCTCCTCTTCCTCCTTCACTCGCTATCTACATCTTCAGGGCATCTACAAAGTGCCCTCTGCCCGGCGGGAGCGACAGAGAGTAATAAGAAAACAGCTTAGAGAGGCAGGTGCTCAGGAGCTTTCATCTTTGTTTATTGTGTGTCTGTGTGCGCGTCCGCATTGATGTCTCAGGTGATGTCTCAACAATAAAGCGAATGGACTGCAGCGACACCGCAGATCATTAATAATGAATTGAAGTTGGGGCTCTCAGAAGCTGAGCGGACGTCCAGTCAACCACTGAGAAGGCTTTGCCCCAGAAACTCCCTCAACCACAAACATATTAGTCTAACTGGCCATCAGCTGCTGTTACCTCAGCCTAACCTGAACGGGTCCCTCCACCACCCCCCACAGACTTCACTTCAATCTTTCTTTTCTTCTACGCTTCTGCAGCTTTTGAGAAAAAAGCAGCAGCGCGCTGAGTCGTAATTATCCATTAATCACGCTCATTTTGATCCAAAACAGAGATTTCTTTTAAGAGAATGGGGTTCTTTCTGTTGCCTCTGAACTCAATTTATTTATTTACTTTACATGAAATCTTTTTCTTACTCACTTGATGTGTTTTGGTTTGTTTGTTTGTTTGTTTTTGCCTTTTTCTTTCCACTCTTTTTTTTTTCTTTCTCACGGCTGCATGATGCAAGTATTTCCACATTGATAATCATTTGTGATTTACAGCCGCACGTCACCTTGGTATGTTGTACAACCATTGCCAAGCATCAATCAAAAAAAAAAAAACATTATGTTTACTTTGATTTTATTCTGTTCTAAATGTACTGTGGCTGAATGTGAATATGTGGGGAGGCAGATTTTTTTTGAGGAATGAAGTCTAGCCTGCTTAGACAGAGGTGTTGCTCCACTGTGAGACATGCTGGGGTCAGGGCTGTGTATTCAGGGGGAAAAAACAGTGCAGTAGCATAAATTAACACCTGAGCCCTGAGAGGTTAGCATCTGGAGGCACAGAGCGCCGCCATTAACACACAGGGACAACGCAGCATTCATGTCAGTGTGTGTGTGTGTGTGTGTGTGTGTGTGTATCTTTGAATCTGCACGCTACGTCTCCACATCACCACCCAACAGCACCCATTTAAAAAACGATGAACCTGCCTCACCCATGAGCCCCACTGTGTTTGTTTGTTTGCTCGTTAGTTTTATTTTTCTTTATTAGCTTCTTTTATGCATCTCCCGGAAAAAGAGAAAGAAAAATCATTACGCCCATTCTAATGCAGCCAACTTGAATGATTCTCCTCTGAGTGATTTCAAGGTGGATAATGTTACTCAGGGGTTCCCTTGTATCAGCGCGTGCTGTTGGATAGAATTGGTGTCTTGCTAATAGTCTATAGGACTTAACACGGGGTAGGTCCTGTTGTTATCGAATGTTTCATATTGGTAGGAGTAAAGTGCTGTAGGAAGTAATAGACTTGGTGGTTGCTATCGCTCCCTGGGGCTGCAGGAGGCAATCATCTAACTAAATGAGAGCGAGACACAGACAGAGCAAGAGAGAGAGAGAGAGACACACTTCCCTCTGGAAAGACTATTGATGGCTGACAAATCACTGCTTTTGATGTACATTTCAAAGTGTGCCCTAACATCTACATTCTTTTATTTATTCACATAGTTATTTATTTATTTATTTTTCAGCATCGTGCCATAGTTTTACTACAAGTTTGGATTATGATCAGAGCTTGTGGAATCAAACTGAACCCCAGGCCGTTAGGCGTAATGCACCCGCTTGGCCTTGTCATTAGGCAGGAATATTTAGCGAGAGCATGCTTGAGAACTAATTACCAAGCTGTCTTACTCACGCGCCCCCACCCCTGCTCGCCAAGGAAATGAGGGGCTTGAAGCAAAATGTGTGTGGATGGAAGAGACAGCGGGGCTAAAGAGGGACAAGAGTGAAGTCATCTTGACATGATAAACACAGAGACAGAGCTGAATTTATCAGACACGACAGGATTGTGTTGTAAATTGCATTGGGCCTCAGCCCATTTACATCAAGTGATTGAAGAAGGTGTCGTTTCCAAACACATAGTGCAGTCAGCGCAGTACGACGTGTGTGTGCGTACACTGGAGTGTGAGCATGTGGACAAGCTTTTTTGACCTTACGCTCACTCAGACAAATGATTATTGAAATCTGCACCACCACAACTTAGAAAAGAATAGAATTGCAGTGACCCTGAGAGCTCTGCTGCCTGCAACTTAAGACAGTACATCTAAAAAGAAACCAAACCCGAGCAAATGAAGAAAACGTGTCCTTATGCTGCATGCAGTGTGTGTGTGATCAAATGAATGCTGTATTTGATTTCATTTGTGTTTTGCTAATTGGCGTGTGTTTTCTCTACGTGCAGTGCACTAAGTTCTCCGAGCATAGAACAGAGTGGAACAGAAGAGAGGCTGCTTTAAGAAAATCTATGTTCTTTGCAATACTTAACCAAACAGCCCAATAGCAGCTCTTGCGGGATAAGTGTTGCACATTCCACATGAGTAATGTGAATTGATTAAAACCCCAACGATTCCTCACCATGGTGTGTGTGTGTGTGTGTGTGTGTGTGTGTGTGTGTGTGTGTGGACAGTAACCCTGTAGGCAAATGCCCTGATTCATGAGACAGTACAGCAGGGTAAGAGAGCTGGTGCAGTTCAGAAAGCAAGCGTCCTTGTGGATGAGGAGGCACGGCTGAATATCACAAGACCAGATATTATTCCCTGGACAATTTATTACCCTGTCCGCCTTCCATCCCATCTATTATTCATTACACAATCATTTAACTAAGTGCAGTGATTACTTAAATGTTTAATGCTGCCATAATCAATATTGGCCTGAGCCTTTCAGGTGGACAGAGTTTTTCTAGCATTAAAGTCCCATCACCTATTGAGTCGATCAAGTTAAATTGCACATGGTTACAGTAATCGCCCCCATTAAAAACCTCCTTTTATCAATTGCAGAGGAAACGTGTGGTATGATAATTGTTAATTTCTGCCTTTGCCACTCAGGTTATCAGAGTCAGTGTTCACACTTGTCTATGAGGACAGCGCAGCAGGATAATGGTCTGTTCTAAAGTTGGCTGGCTGAAATGCCCCTGCTCGACTCTATTAATGGCTGCCAAGTCAGTCAAAGACAAAAAAACTTGCTTATATAAAAAAGAAATGTTCCACTCCCACATAATGACATAATGAACACTGTGGTTGCCTTATGAAAGGGATTTTTCATTTTAATGATGACTTTGTTGAGATGGAGTCTATCAAAAAGATGTAAAGTGAATTATCTTGATGCATCAACCCACGTTCAGTATCACCCAGTTTACCATCTATTCTCCCTCCAAGAGTTTTAAACAATCAAATCAGATGGCAACTGTGAGACACAGCCAAAGTGTGACATTCACGTTCGCACTGTGTTCACAAAGAGATGGATGCCATAAACATCCACTTACCACCTGGATTGTGTGTCAGTGTCAAAGCCTGGCTTATGGTACCTTAATCATATCATCCATATGTAAGCAGTGGCAGTATTGTATTCCCTTTGCATCACTTACTCTCCCTGATAATCCGACCTCAATGAAGGACCCGGTATGAGGAATGAAATACGGCTTTATGTCATTGTCCCGGGCTCGCTGGTGGCATGGATTTATCACACAGGATTTATATTTCACTCCCTGTGCTCTCTGATGGCTTTGAGACGGTTGCCGTGTGTCTGCAGAGTGTTAGCCAAACAGGATGCAACAAGGAAAATTATGCTGTAGACCTTGTTGGTCTAGAGGACAGCAATCTGGTGAACTTTGACCTGTGAAATATCTTTGACCTGAAATATTATGTGCCCTAACTAAATATTATTCAGTCAGGGCATGTTACAGTATGGGATTAATTAAAGGTAGTATGAAGATCAGAGATGGACTTTTCCATTAGGCAAAGGTCAGCAATTGCCTTGGGCACCCAACTACCAGGGGTCCCATAATGAACACCTAATAAACTTAAGCCTATTTTTTTTTTTACTTTTCATTGATTAACTATGTCATTATATGAATCTAAATGCTAAAATGCCATCAGAGTGCCTATAATCCATGAGTGACTAATATCTCAGCACGCACTCAGTCCCCAATAAAATGGACCATTCCATGAAGGCGTCTACAGAGGTGAGTCAGGTATAAAACAGAGACTGATGAGTGAGAGACTCGGTGTGTAACAGCAAAATTGAAGAGAAGCTACCCAATCTGTTCTAAAAAAAAAAAAAAAAGGAAGCAAGAGGGAAGTAAAAGGTTTGTAGTGACACAAGGTACCATTTTTTTCATGGTGGCAGTGGGTACTAACAACAACAACAAATGCTAAGATACAAATATTGTGATACAGATAATAAAGTGATGAAGATGCGAATCAACTAGTGAGTAGAAGTTCCCCAACTAACCAGTGTTATACATGAAAATGACCACCACTCTGACCCAAAGAGCTAACAGCAGAAATTATTAGTTGAGTGAAAATACAGACATTTTCTAAAATATTTCAAATTTATGCACAGTATCTGTTATTTCACTACATGCAAATGAGTGCAGTATTGGCAAAATGTTTTGTGGACTAACGGAATTAAGAAATAAACTATTTGGAAGGAACCCATAGCACTACATTTGGTATAAAAAGGTCACTGCATTAAAACATCATCCCACTCGTAAAGTATAATTGAGGAAACATCATGATTTGCTGCATCAGGGCATAAACAGCTTCCAGTGATTGAGGAGAATTATGTATCAAAGTCAATTCAGGATAATGTGAGAATATCTGTATGCAGCTGAAACTTTGTAGAAGTTGAGTGACAGGACAATCACGACACAAGTCCACAACAGAAAGGCCAATTCAGAGCCCAGACCTCAACCCAATAGAAGTGCTATGGAACGACTTAAAGAGAGATACACACATGAGGCGTCCAAGCATGAGGTTTTTATGGTTGTTCTCAATGAAGACATAAAAGATCAGATTTTTTTGTTTGTTTGTTACTTTAGGCACATTATATTTGTTAATACTCGTGGATAAGTTAAAGATCAGATCACATTTAAGACAAATGAATGCAGAAAACCATGAAATTCACATACAGTTCACATACTTTTTCTTGCCACTGTTTCCTTAGATAAATAAGGACTGAAAAAGATGAAGAGCAATAAACAAATATAATTTGTATGTGAACTTAAAGTGGCTTTAACAATTTTTCCAGCCTGGGGGCAGTGGAACGACCTTAAAACACAACACTGTGTATCATCCTTGTGCAGTTTAATGTATCTTATACACATATTATCTCCTGCTTCTATACATATCCAGCAAAGATGGCGCACTGCCGTGAAATACATGGCTAACTTTGTCTGCCTGACAGACGTTGCTGGGAAAGCAACATATGCTGTCAACTAATCTCTCTCAACTTTGTCTCAGGTTGAAACTAGATGGATGAAACCCGTGAGAGTGAACCAATCGCAGAACTGGACACCCAAACTCTCCAAAGAGAGTAGGTGCAGAGTCGTGTGATCTTTCTCTGTGGGTTCTTTACAATGAGTGACATCTTCCACAATAGTAGCGCAGCCGAAGTGACAGACTGAATTGGCATTTTACTTCATTCATTCAGAGTTCATGTTAGTTTTCTTGCAGGGAGAGGGGCAGTCGTGAAGCAAGTAACGCATTCATTTTGCCAACATCTGACATGGAACCTGCACAAGTGAGTTTAATCTTCAATATGTTCCCTACTACAATCTAACATGAACACTTTTAATGAACAGATAGCTAGCTAATTATGTAGAAAGTTGACATCCCAATTTGTAATTCTGCTTAAATGATCTGATTGGTCAACTGTTCCTCCAACCAGCAGAAACACAGTAGATGTCATTAGGCTATTTAAAGTGATGAATTGCTGGCTTTGGTGCCAGTCAACAGTAGTATCAAAAAACTGGCAGGAAAAAATGCATGCTGCTATCTCTCTACCTGCAGACCTGTCTCAGTGACAATGAGAAAAATGTGTGAAGCAACGTAAACTGTGACTTCAGAATCATTTCAAAAATGGTCTAATCAAAAACAAATTCTACACATTGTAACTTTAATGTTTTTTTATATACTGGTGCTGAAACCCATGCCAGTTTAATGTCTGTGCTTGGAATCCTCCATATTGTGTCTACTTGTGTCAAATGTAATAATTCCCAGTTTTATTTTCTCAAAACGCTAAAAGCAATGGAGAGGAGCCAAAAACTGAAAGTGACATCATACTTGAAACACTTTCTGACAGATTTCTCAGTAACCTAATAAGTGAAGGGGAGGAAGAGAAATCTTTTCATTAGAGGTTATTTGATGATACAATGGAGCTTCTCAGAAGGGAGCAGGCACCTGTTTTGTGCGATCACCTTGACGATGTCTGTTTATAAAAGCAAAAATGACTAAGTGCCCTCATTTAAAAGTCAGCACAAGTTTAAATTGGTACAAATATCATTGCTTTCACTTTAATTAAAGGAGAGTGTTTGCATTCTTAGTTGTGTCTGGGTGGTTGTACTGTTAAACAAATGCTTGCAGAGAAGCTCTTTGTCTAATATGTCAAATAGCTTGACCACAATTAACATGTCTGTGAAAGCAACTTCACAAGCATGAATTTTAATGATTCAATCAGGCAACAACTCTTACACCGCGCTTGCTTGTATGCAATTATAAGGCAGTGTGGGTTGAACAGCAGCAAACATTCCAACTGTGATCCAGAGAAATGAACAGAGATAGAAGTAATGGCCCTGTGATGTAGACCCGGGCACCATTAGAAAACAGCATTAATTCCCAGTAGCATCTGCGAGCCCAGCTGTATGTGCAGACCACTGAGAACTTCAACCCTTTATCAATAGGAGTGTAAAATGTGAGTGTATATCTGTGTGTGTGTGTCTAAGCATGTCTAGAGGAGTTTTCAGCAGGGTGGTAATGAATGTCTCTCTGGTGGATCAGCATGTAAACACTGGAGGAGAGTGAACTCTGGCAACAGCCATTCCCATTTGGCTCAATTAGGCCCGAAACTGAGACAATCAATGGTGCTGGCCTTTCTGCCGGCCCGCCTGTTGGCGACGGCACCGCACTCAGTAAAACAAAATGGGAATAATCAAAGTCCATAATTAGTTGGCCTGAGAGGGTGCAGGACTACGTTTTCACTCAGCTATAAACGGGCGACAGCGCAGTGACTATGGTGGCGCAGATGATTGTGCACAGCCTTGAGGAAAATGGACAAAACAAAATGCAGTGTGAGCTCCGTGCTGTATAGTTATCCCACTGTTGCACTGAGGGAAATCCTGCACTGCACACAAGCAACAATCCAAAACTCTGCTTGGCCACAAAAGAAACTCTAAGGGAGATGGAAAATGATAAAAGAGTAACTGGTGATTTTTTGATCAGAAGGATCACTCAGTTGGGTATAGGGCATCTACACGCTATAGAACACTTAGTTCACTCTGTGGGACAGGGACAGAAAGAAAAAAGGATAGTCAAGTTAGAGATTAAATATAAAAAAGAAAAATACATGTATACGGTTTCTCTTAAACTGGTGCTGGTCTCGGTATTTAATAGTGAACTGGGAAAGGAAGATGTAGGAAACAGAGAAATGGCTCAGACTCTCAGGGATTTGGAAGATTTGGAACAGAATGTGAGTCAACTTAATGGTGACCTCCAGAAACGTTGGGCTACCGTATATACTGCTCTACAAGCTGTAACAGCTCACGTCTAATCTAAATTCTGGCCCTGCTGGAAAATTTTCACATCTCTAAAAAATTGTCCTCATTGAGGTTGGTGCTGATCTTGGACACTTCCTGTAAACCACTGTCAGTGCAGTGCATGCTGGGCACGCTTTAGCACGCCATGGCACTGGGTAAAACAATGGTCATTGGACTATGTTGCTGCTGCAAGAATGATGAGAGTAGGAAGGTGATGCTGGCGCAGGTTTGGGTCACGCTGCCCCTGGTATTTTCACAGAAGGTGGCCGGCCTAATGATGAGGAAGATTGTTCGTGTGTAAATGACTGCCAAGTTGAAGTTGGAAAGGGGTGAGGTGTGCGTGCACGTCAGAAGGGTGTTAGATGCCTTAGTATCTGGCCACAGATCAGAAAGAGAGATTGGCAGACAAATATTCGGGCAGTCCATGCACTCCCACACATTCACACAGTGGAAAATGAGTACACACACTATAACGAGCAACAGGTTCAGCGAGTGAACTTTGCAAACTAAAACGCACCTTAGTGTAGCTGCTGACAGACCAGTTGAACAAAATACACAAGCTCTTGAGAGTTTGCTACAGGTTGTAGCAAACTGTAGTGTTGACTTGACAGAAGCATGTCCACAAGAGGATTAAGCTGCAATCTACACTGCCCCTCCAAAAAAAAGTCATCACCTGGATTTAACTAAGCAAATAAGTAAGAGCCTCTTTCACTGGATAATTACTACATAGACGATCATTTTTCAGCTGGCAACAAGTTATTTAACCCCAACTGATGCAGTAAGTAACTTCTTATTTCTTAAACAACCATGTGGGAAGACACATCCTGTGGTGATGGAAAAGATGTTCATCAGAAGGGTCAAATTATTGGCATGAATCAAGTAAAGAAAACATCTAAGGAGATAGAAACTACTAAAACTGGGTTAAGAACTGTCCAATAGAAGAAGATCATGTGATCTGATAAGTCCAGATTTACCCTGTTCCAGAGTGAAGAGAGGTGAGTGAAGTGATGCATCCATCATGCCTTGTGCTTATAGTCCAGATTTACAGGTTGGTGCTAATGCACTGTCAACATGCTACATGTCTACAATAACAATGCTATCAAACTGATGTTTAGAAGGTATGATATACCATGATCATTATTTCTTAGCTTGCTAGCACTAGTAACAGCAGTCTTAAAACATCCCAACTTAGAAAAGCTAATTTCAGGTTTGTTGGAGCAGGGGACTGATTGTATCAGAAACACCCATTAACTTTTGCGGATTGATCACTGGCGACACACAAGTGACCTATCCTCCATATGGTTCTTCAACACCTCCCCAAACTGCTGTTTTTGTTAGCTATTTGAAGAGGTTTTGGTCCTTTCGATACAGGTTTACTGCAGCTCTAGAAACACTATTGTCATGAGTTTCCCACTGAGATTAGCAGAGACCAGAGATAAGAAATCAATCCCACAGCAATATTAAGGTTTAAAGTAACACACCTGCCTGACTCCCCTTGAACAGACCTGATCATCCTGTGTTACATGAAGGCATCATTGCCTCAGAGTACCAACTGAGAATGGGAAACTTAAACCTACAATAACTTCAGCTCTTATTTCATACTTCTGGTTTAGTCATGACAAATTAATCACTAAGAAAAAAGTCAAGTTAATAAAAAATAAATGAAAAATAAAAAAAAAAGCCAAAAACAAAATAGTTGTTAAGAATAAATCTTACAAGCAATTACACAGTTTGTGAACTGGGTCTTAGTTGGCAGACCAACAAGAAATGACTAACAGAAAACAACAGACTTTTGTTGTACAATATCTCAGGTGTGAGCTGGTTGCTAGACTCCAAGGGGCCTGTATTTTTTTTATATAGTTTTCTTTCCAGCAGCTCTTAAATGTGACTCTTCTGGCTCTCTCCCAGTACATAGTGTAGTTGTCTGTTGCAATGATCTGAGATTGCAGACTTTGAGTTGACAGGTTGTTTCTCTGGCCAATATAGTGTACTGTCTGCATTATATAAATCACCTAATGCACAAACATAATTAAGTACATATTTTAAATGTATGCACTGGGATCACTGCTTGTTTGTACTTTCAAATAAGCGTATGCCCAAATAGAAAAGGAACGCGGGCCAAAACGGAAGGACAGAAACACTTTCATATGAGTCTACTGTGCTGCGCTACAAAGGTGCTGAAAGGAGAGGACTATTAAAATCAAAGTAGACCAGCCTAGTATCCCGGGCACGGATCTGTGGGGATAATAGACCCTCTGAATGCAGAGCAGCTCGCAATAACGTGCTGCACTGCATGAATAGAAATAGAGTGCACAACACGGGCCAGCAAAGAGGTCTCTGTGTGCGCGGCTGTCACTTCAGTTGAAACTGAAAAACTGATAATGTGAGACAACACTGAAACACAGAAGTACTTTCTTCCAGTTCCAGATACTGTCGAGCAGTGAAAAAACACAAGTCCAACATAACGGTAAACCACGTAGACGGGGGATTTTGATTTGACCCTGTATCCGGTGTGTATGAAAGGTTTCTTTATGAGGCCGTACCAGACAGATAAAGGACATTGTTCTCCATGCTATCACGTTTCTTTGTTCCCCCTTTGGCATGAATAATAAAGGGTATTCACCTTGTTTATCTTTCAATTCAATATTTACTCCTTGTCAGATGCATTTGGGGGCTTTTCATCATCGCTGTTCTCCAAGCGCAACATTTTCCTCTGTGGCATTTGTCCTCACTGTTAATGTTTGATGAACACCACAATAAAAGGTTGGGGGGGTGGGGGGGGGGGGAGTCCACCTGTGCCACCGTTGTTTATTTGGTTTTGTTTTTTGTTTTTTTTCACTCTCTATTGATGTTTATTGCACCTTCCCCTTCCCCACACATCCTCCCCAGGGATTCCTCCTTTTTTTCCGGGTCTCCCTTTTCTTTCCCTCAAGGTAAATATGGGTTAGATTGAATTAGGCAAGGGAAAGTAGGTCATTGGCTTTGATCAGTCTATTCCATTGTCAGTGTGAAGGTTAAACCTGAAGCTGGTGTATTCCCACCAGCAGCCTCAGCTGGCCAGATGTTTTCTCTCTTTCTGTTTATTTCCTCCACTTTACTTTGCTATGTAAAAGCCCCTCTCCTCCATGCATTTTACAGTTGTGCACACACACCACTAAACAGACAAACACGCATTGTTGCTCTGTTACTAACTTTTTTCCTAAGGACATTTTTTTCATTTTCTCTAGTTCCTTTACAGGTACAGAGGTTATTGTGATGTGAATTTATTCTATGCTATCTTTTTTTTGTTGTTTCTCTTGTAAACCACAATACTGTATACTACAGGCATGCAAGCTATACCTAGACCAACCCTGTCTCCTATAAATGCTGTTCTTATACAACCAACAAACTGTAGAGTGCATAATCGCAACCAAATCACAGTTTCTGTCAACATAATAATGAGATGTCAACAAATAACATAAATATCAAGTCGCAAATAAATTGATACTAAACCTTTTAGTAAAAATTCACTGAGACAATAGAATTTTTTCTGCCAAAATATCCAGTGTTTAATCTCCAGTTTTCTTTTCCACGAAAATATCACTTCAGTTATCCTAAGTTTGACCTAAGTCAACCTTTATTTGCATTTGCAATGTTAGGTAATCTTAGGTAACTAAGTTTGCTACTACATTGCCTTTGCTTATTTGCACTAATCAGAGAATACAGCTTAGGCTTGTAGGGATGTTCCTAGCTGTGCAGGTATTTTTTAAAGTCCTCTATGAACTTTAGGGTTTGTGGTATGACTCACAATTTCCCTGATTCCTGGTAACGTGTTGAAGTGTCCTAGGACAGGACACTGAACCATGGACAGTATTATTATTCTTATTATTATTATTATTATTATTATTATTATTATTATTATTATATATTTTAATTATTATTATTTAGTCATAAAGTACTGAACAATTCGAAATTGTGCCTAGATGATGATGATGCTAAATGAAAAATTATTGTTTAAATATTTTAACCAAATCCAAATGAGATCATAGTCAGGAATCCTCCTGATCTTCTTTGTGCCATGAACATACCATCCGTCCAGAATTTACTGACATTTGAACATTTTAGGACCATCGGTATCCTCAAAAATATACTCAAAAACATCTGGTGAGTAGTAGTCAGTAGTAGTGACTTTAAATTTGATCATGATTTTTATTAGTAAGGCATAATACCCCACAACAGGTAAATTTCTCTCTGGTGAGAGTTTCAGACTTGTTCATCATCATCACTTTTCACCTTTCACTGCCAGTTACTTTGTAACTGTGGGTGTTATATAGTGCACATATTTGGAAGACTCAACCAAAATGGCACAGTGCAAACACATCATAGTACAGAACATGAGAAACAGACATGGCTACTAGACACACATGTTGGATTTTTCCATTGCTCTTTGGTATCTCTACACACACATGACCACGTCTCCTCCTTTTATCATCAACACAGACGTGATGGGGGGCTTGAAGCAGCCGCACCACAGACATGTTGCTCACAATTAGCCAGCTGCAGAGGGACCGTATGGCTGTCATGTCTCCTGTTGTTCCGAGGTGAAGACAAGGCTGTGTCTGAAGCCAGAGTGCCCAGTGAACAGAGGTACCTCATCCTCCAGCTCCAAACACACAAACGCATACACACACACTTAACCACACCCTTTAAGGAACCCTGCTTCATTTAGCAAAGCCAAAACACAGCTGTCCTCAAAGCTAAGCGGTCACTGGCCAGCACCTTTACTGCACTGATCTTGAGTCCATGTCATATTTACAGTGTGCTGTGACTGTGCTCTAATGGCCTTCACAAAAAAACAGCTTTTTAATTTCACTTTGCCCATGGCAGCTCATTCTCTTTAAGCTTCTTACCTATTTATGTAAACAATTGTAGATACTCTAATGTAGGAGTGTGTGTTTATGTACTGTACTGTATATTACAGTTAAACTAAATCTTGCAATGCCTCCAAAATGTATTCTAACACACTGGCTGTTAATTGTTCTATATTTGCTGCCTGATGTATTGTATATTTACTACCATTTTACAAAATTTACAAGGGGACTTTTCTAAAATGTTTTATTACTGGGATGAGCTAAAACATTAGGATCATCCACAGATCAAGTAAATAACATTGATCATGCAATAGCACACGTCATTATCTTGGATATAGTACTGTATATTAGACAGTGATGAACAATTGGTTCAGTGTGTCAGAAAAATTTGAAGATTTAAAGACCTGAGCGAATTTGAAAAGGGTCATACTGTTACAGCAGTATTTCATAAAAAAAAAAAAAAAACATTTTAACATGGCCGTATTAACAGCTGCATGTGCATATTAGATGTTAAGTATGTTAAAATAATGGCAACACATCAAGTCAATTCAAAACTGTTCATCCTGGATCATTTTAGCCTGACAGATGGTTGGTGCAGCTGACTGTGTCATGCTTGAATCTTCAAGCTCCTAGAAAAGTGAAACATATGGAGTTTCAAGACATGGTTGTGTGATGAATTTAAGTATTTTTAGAATATGGATAACTGATAACATACAGCAGGTCATTAGGTATGTTAATACATACAAAGAGTAAAATAGAATAAAGTTATACAGTGTATGTGTAAGAAGGAATCCAACAGGCACAGTTTACTCAATAGAAAAAAACATAATAATTTCATCTAGGCTGAGTTAAAAATGCAACAAGTGTGGATGCCATTGCTTTCCTCTTCATATGCATGTGTATGGATGTGGAATTTGTAATGCTTTCCTCCTAAATGCTGCCAAAGTGGTTCTTATTATATCATGAATAAATTCAGCCAAACATAAATCTAACCATCTCCCTCTCTCTCTTCCATCCCTTATAGTCGAGATGTCACTGCTATCTCCAAAATGACTGAGTAGAAGGGGTATGCAGTGTGACAGCCAGCCTGGGTCACAGCTCCCCATTTCAGCAAATGGGCATGACTTATTTGCAGGGTTGGGGGCAGTGGAGAGCAGGGCGAGGGCGATATTGACAGCATCATTTGCATGTCTGCCAAGTCAGAGGCAGGAGAGTGGTTGAAAGGGAGCTACAAGGGAATAGATGGGATGTGATGGATTCTATAATCCCCCTGGCCGATTGGGCGGAGGTGCTTTGCAAAATGATCAACCGCTGGCTGTGGCTGGACGGAGAGCAAGTGACAACTTGGACAAGCCCTGATGTGATATGCACCTCTGTCAGCCCAGGCACAACTACTTTTTCCTGTCTTGTTAACTGATTAAATGTGGTGGTGGAGAGTTGTCAGGATTCATCAGTCACAGAAGAATTAATATTACATTTGACAAGCCAGTGTTTGCCAGTTAGAATAACAAAGACATTTCATTAATATGCAGTAAACATAATTTCTAATTTATTTATTGTTGAGAGTACACCTCAAAGGAAAAGGTTTTCAGTGATAAGGTGGTATTGTGATATATTGGTTTACCACTTTGGTCATACGACATCTTTTACCTTTGTTGCTTTAAATATTAAATCTATGGCTATAATTTTCTCTTATACAGACAAAAAACTATAACATTGTATCTTCATTCATGTCTTCATTTGCCTCAAAGATTGGCCCCACCAATTTTTGACTTGCTTTCTATAGTTCTAGTGTTGGGAGCAAATGTAAATGAGTAGTATAAGGCTAATCTCTGCCTTTCATGTGTCAAAATATCTCTGTGTTTCGAGCTGAAACTCTACTCCAAATGACATCATCTCCTCCACTTGATGAGGAAAAGATCAAACAAGACCATATCTGTTGTATAAACATCCAGATGCAGGTGCTCTTCATCAAGAAGAGATATTTTAATATACAGACAGCAGACGGTAGCTTAGTACTCCCCATGTGGGGAGAGTGCCCCCAGCAGACTCCAGGGACAACATCCAAGATCTCTGTCTGGAAATGTGCAGTCCTAGCAACAGCTGAGATACTGCACAGCATCCTTAAGCTCCCAGGCCTCGAGGCCCTGAGCTTGAAGACAGAGACCACCCACAGGGGCGAGTGGGAACCTTTTATACGAATACATGTACTCCCCAACCTAAACTAGTACCGTATGTGGGTAAATCACTCATCCTTAAGCCATGGTTTCTTCATGGTCATGTCCAGCATTGGAATGTTTTGCTCCAACATTCACTGCTATTGAAGCCGGAATAAAACATTTGTTTCATGTTACAACCTCCAGCTGACTTCAGCATATTCACAGAACAAGTCAGAGTCAACGTCTGACTGAGCAGATTGGTTTGTGTGACCAACACTGTCACTCACATGTTAATGTGACTCTTATTCCTTTCCTTGATTGTCCTTAAATTTTGCTTTACTTAGAAGAATATGAGCAAAATTAAGCCCGAACTGTGTGAAGTGAATGTTTTTTGTTCCACAAATTTAAAATGCAAGACAGCAGGTAGTTGCAAGTTGTCTACAGTGTACTCTGCTTCCATAATGCAAATCAGATAGACATTCACAGTTAAGTGTAACTTCTGCATCAAAAATATCATACATTAGGACTACTGGTATAATAAAAGAGAAGATTAGTTTGTAGTTCTAGTGCAGTGAAAGGATCAATCTATATTTGAATTGCAGTATACCTTGATTTAGTGCTGCATGAGTACAGAGCACAGAGATGAGAATTCATATCACAGCCTATCTGAGGTGACATTGCTAACAAATTGTAGAGGTAAGGATGATATTGACTGGGTGACTGTTGCTACATTGTCATATTGGCTTTTAACTACAGGCACTTGAGTGCTGATGAAAAGAGAGCGGGTGTAAATATTGAGGACACTTTCAGGAAGCCGAAGACACTCCTCGAGAGCCCCTTCAACACTTGTACAGCTAAACCCTGTCCAGTTGAAAGGTCAAGCGCCACAGTGAATGCAGGGCAGAAACAGCATCAACACCTTTGTGCGTGTGTGTGGTTTGCCTTTTTGAACTCTACAGGACACACAGCCAAGGCAAGCCAGACTTTTAATGGTTAATCAATAGAGCCGAGAGTCCCTCAACGATGTGTCTAGATATTTAGGGGCTGAACCAAAATAACAAGCCGGCATCCATCTGCAGAGGCTGACAAGGAAAAGTCAATACCTTTGTACTTGTGTTCTCGATTGATGGCAGTTGACCACCAGTTAGCCGGTGCACTTCTTGGACAAAGCAGAAAAAGAGAGGAAAGAAAAAAGACAAAAAGAGAAAGATACTTCAAGATGGTCAGCTCTGAGTCTCAACATCTGGAATGTGATATGTGACAGATCACATTTCTCCACCAAAAACAAATTGGTGCCGTAACACTCCCTCCTTCTGCTCTAGTTCCTGCCCCATCTTCTGATTTTCTCTATAATACCTCGGTATCTCTCACCTTTCTATATTTATCAGTATACAGCTTCAGTTTCTTTAATGGAGGTCAGCAGCTAATCCTCAATAGAGCATCTTTTAAAGGTAAAGTTACAGCTTGCTGTGTCTCTTGGCTTAAGGTGTTAAGCTTAAAGTAACTTAAAGCCACAATCAGCAATAACTAACAGGTCAGCCCGCCCAGCTGGTTAACTGCTTCTGTGACTTGACTTTAGTGCCGGCCCACATAGAATTAGCAGCAGTACTCATAAAATCCGAACTGGTCGGTACAACTCTATCATGGCAGGAAAATAAATCAAACAATTCTTGTTTTTGGTTTTTAAATACAGTCACATAAGACTGGTATTTTGACTGCTGGTGGTTCCACATTACTTTGCCACTGTTGTAATATAGTAGTAGAAAAGTAGAAAGCCTTCTTGAAACCACAGAGGCTTCATTATGAGCGACAGATACTGTGTGCATCTTGTTTTGACTGGATACCATTTAGCTGCTGTGTGAAGCTGCCGCATCTTACAGGCTGTCCTATTTGATCTTTCCCAGGGGAACGTCTCATCTTCCCGCCTTGATGTAGCCTCTCAAGCCACTTTATTAGGTACACAACTGCCTTAATTCTTTGTGGCATTCAACAACAAGGTCCTTAGAGATTTTGGTCCATATTCATATGATTGCATCACACAGGTGCTGCAGTTGTGTTGGCTGCACATCTGTGATGGTTGTCTCCCATTCCACCCTCTTCCAATCTTCCAAAGGTGATTGATCCATTGTCAAGATTTAGATGATTTTAGCTTGTTGACACGATGTGCTATCCTCCTAGAAATGGCCATCAGAATATGGGCAGACTGGGGTCAGGGATGAACATATTCAGCAACAATACTCAGGTAAGCTGTGACATTTAAATGATGCTCAATGGGGACTAAGGGCCCCAAGTGTGTGTGCCATGAAAATATCCACCACACCATTTCACGTTGCTTACGCCAAATTCTCACTCTACCAGACAAACGTTACCATCAACGTTGAGACTCATCAGAGCAGGCAATGATTTTCCAGGTTTTTACTGTCCAATTTAGGTGAGCCCGTGTAAACTGTAGTCTGAGTTTCCTGTGCTGACAGGAGTGGCATGCTGAACTGTGCTCCCCTGCTGCTGCAGCCCATCTGCTCCAAGATTCTATGTGCTGGGCGTTCAGAGATGCTCGTCCGTATACCTTGTTTGTAACAAGTGGTTATTCGAGTTACTGTTGTCTTTCTGTCAGCTCGGACCACTTCTGACCTCTGGCATCATCAAGGCTTTTTTTGCCCAGGGACCTGCTGCTAACTGGATATTTTCTCAACAACAATTATGCTACGTTCAAAGTCACTTAAATCACCCTTCTTCCCAATTCTGATGCTTAGTTTGAACTTCAGCAGATAATCCTACATACCAAAATGCACTCAGGTGCTGCCATGTGATTGGTTGATACTTACTTGTGCAGTGGAATGGGTGTACTGTACCTAATGAAGTCGCTGGTGAGTGTATATCCAGACACTTGTCATTGTAATTCAGCATCACCCAGGAACAATATGGATCACATGCTGTCTGTGGAGAGACACTGAAGACATGTTCAAAGGCCAGGATTGTCGTTAAGAGACCTAAATAATGGACTCGTTTGACTAAAGGCTTTTAAAGCCCATTTATCCTAAAAAATGAGAAATGGGCTGAGGATTAGACTCATACTTGCAGGCTGAGGCTTTTTTATAATATTCCATACCCTTCCTTTTTTCCTTTTCTTACAGTCATTTGAGGGTAGCAAGGGATTTGACGCATGTTGTCCTCATTTTCAACAAACGATGCAGCTGCATAAACAAAGGATGAAGCAGAAATTATCAATGCAGAGTAACAATGGTGCTCGCGTATCACTCCAAACACAATTGAAGCACATGTGCAACCCACATAAATACTACGGCATGTCCACGCGTGTGCACGCACACACCAACACATGTATGCACCCAATGAGGAACATATTTTTTCAGACTACACACACACACACACACACACACACACACACAGACACAGACTCTAATACCAAAGCCATTGTTTCTCACTCAGCCCAAGTTGTCCAATCAATAAGACCACGCACAGCTCTTTGCAGCACATTATTAGAATTAAAAGACACTACTATCAGCTTTTGTGTGCTTCGACTGATACCTCTCTCACTTCAAAGTCCAAACAAAGAGAGTTGATCGTGTCCAGGAGCCAGGTTTTCCTGCACTGGAGCGAAGAAACCGAAGCGGTACACTGCCATCTTGTGAGAGAAAGAAAGGCATACTAACAAGCAGCAGTAACAGGCAAATAATGGAAGATTTGCCTGCCTAATGACCATTGCAAATAGCTGCTGGTGAACAGTTGCACATCCTCGTCTTTTATTCTTTACAGCATCGTCTCTGTCTGCAAGGAGCTCAAATGTAGCCTCGTTTATTGTCACTGCGAAGCCACTTGAATTTGCGGATCAGACACACACACAGCAAAAACACACACGCGCGCAATAAGGCACACACTTCCGCACATGCTCACAGGTGAGTCAGAAATGTATTATCTGTGCGCTTTTCACCAGAAAAGAGGGCTTAAGCCTGGATGAAAGGACCACTCTGAACTCTTTTGATGTGCATTAGCATGCTAATAGCTCCCTCTCTTTGTTACCCCCTCTCATCTGCGAGAATGTCAAGGCTAATCTGCGTGATTCCTAATGATGGCAATGGGGTGATAAACACTGAGCACCGTGTTCTCCCTAAAGTCTGTCAACACGGCAGCGGAGGCAGCAGTGCTTTGGAAGATAGGTGCTTATCAGATTTCAGACACTGGAAACGGAGAGGAGCATTTTTCACTATGCCCACCGTGTTTTGTTTTTTCCTCTCTCTTTACTGGCCACACTCAAAACCGCTCCAGTGCTTTATGGTATCAGTTTTACACTATTTACTGCTGTATATTCACTACCTGGACTCATCTTTGTCTCCCCTCTCTCTTTTTTTCTGTCTGATTTTAGTGAGTGGACCATGACTGTGAAGTAATATAAAAAAAGGGGTTAAAGGTTAAAAAAAAGATTATAAAGATGCTATAAAGGATAAACATGTATCAGAGTTACCATACCTTCATATCACATTCAGTATCAGACAGCACACAAGACACCTGAAGTGATACACACTCAAGAACAGGTATGTTATGCAGGCAACAGGCATTATCCGAACCCCTGAAAACGGAGTTAGAATTGGGTTAGTTGGATGAAAACAGTGTCGAAATTGTGATGTAAGACTGCCCAGATACAGTTCCAGTAAAGTTTTACAGTATCCAATTTTTGTTGGATGCAACAAACACACCATGATGACAAGCCAAACATATAAACACATGCTCCATGCAGTAACAAACAATAGGGGGTAATGTGGGCAACACTTCATTAACAACTATGTAATAGAGGTATTGTTTTGATTGATTTTTAACCTATATTATATGGTCACAAGCGTGTTTTGTTCCACATTTCAATTTATATTGTATCTGCCACGTTTTTCTCTACTAATGATGTGGAGCATGCATGTGTAATCACCCTGACTAAGCTGAAGTCACTATTTAGGCATCAAGTAAGTTCAGTATCAACATTCATCATAATGGATCAGATCTTAGGTACTTATAATAATATTTCAAGCCAGTTTTAGCTCTCTGCAGCTGCTGCGAGACAAGATCAATGCTACCTGGATATAAACAGGTGATTGTTTTTGTCCTCGTTCTGTTGCTGACATCATGAATAGAAAGATGTGTAAATTATTAGTCTGAAGCACAGTATGGGTGATAATGGACAGCCAGTAGAGACTCTGCAAACTAACAGACTGTGTTTGTCCCACGCCTTAGCAGATGTTGGCTGTGATGCATAGTTGTGTAGTTTTCTGACTGGAGAAGGAGGAAAATAAGACATTTAGGCATTTTTTAATAAAAGAGACCTGGCATGAATTTCTCTCTGTGTGGTCTACATTATAAGAAATGTTGTACATGGAGGATTTTTTAAATATATCATAGTTAATTAATTACACAACATCACTAGGGCAGTCATCTAACAGTAGTAGGCAAGGGGGGTTGGGGATGTGCAGGAGTAGCCTGTCAGTACTCAAGTTGTTGAGATAACAGTTTTTGTGCTTATATCAGATGTACTGTGTTGCTTGGTGCTCAGCTTTCCTTTCAACTGAAGCAAACAAACTGTCTCATTTTGATTTTGCATGCACGTCAGCTTTAATCGCACCTTGCACAGCATAGTCCAAACTGACAGAGGCTCCTTTAAAAGTCAGATCCAGATCTGCTGGTAAATCAATTCAGCGTGTTGATTTAACAAATGAATGACTGATATGTGAATTGACATGGGACTACTGTCTGCTGTTTCTGTCTCTCCCTGAGCGTGCCCTTGCCCACAGTCTGTTGGTATATCAGGCTGCAGAAGCCATCAAGTTAATGCCCTCTATCAACACCTTATTATCAGACACGTCCATGCTCCCTGCAGCAGATGAGAACTATTCCAGCTGTGCCTAATGCCTGTGAGTGGAGGCTATCTGCATGGCCAGACAGGCTTAACAGGGACAGGTAGCATTTAACACCCGGCACACGCAAACATTACATCCCTGCTCTTTATGGCTACAGTATGCTTCAACATTACGAGCCAAAGAGGGGCAATTGGATCAGAAATTAAAACCCTTTCAACCCCAGCAGATGGACCGGGGGAAAAAATGAGAGAACATGGGGGGTTGTTGGAAAAATGACTGAATACGAGTGAGCACTGTTAGGGTGTCTGTATGTCTGTTTGTATGTGTAGGAGATAAATAGGGGAAACGGGGAGTGTTCCCACTGCCCACCATTTTGATTTTAATGCCAATAAAGATGTGACAGGCTTGAGCACACACAGAGCCAAGGTTAACACAGAGATGGAGGGCGCCAATACGGTCACTCACGCTCGGCTGAAAGGGAACCCTGATGACTTTTCATTTCCAATGATCATCTTGTTATCTGTAATTGTTAAAAGATGGGGAGTTGGGCCTTTATAGTCTGAGTGTGTAACCACCATGCAAATTGATGCTCGCAGTTAGATGTGTGTGTGTATGTGTGTGTGCATGTCCATTTGGGAGATGGGAAAGCATGAGGTCTCTTCACATGCTGGTGGAATGTATGGAGGATGCTGGTGGTTGGGTGGGGGTGGGACATAATTATGAGAATGGTCATTATGTCATGCTCTCCCTTCAGCATGGTGGACAGATGTGCTGCTGATGAGGTGCTCGAGGACAGAAATGAAGACAGCGGAGAGCTGTGATGGTATTGGGCACGTTTTAGAGACATGTGCTCAAGCACACACACACACACACACATATAAACAAGCTCCTCTGAGCACTGTTGTTTGAGGGTGTGAACTCAAGATGGGTAATGAAAAGAATATTGATTTAACTATTTACTCAGCTGAAATTCTTGCATATCCCAGGCTGCCCATTAATATCATTAATGCTGATGGCCCGCATGGCCAAATGTTGTTAGCATTAATCTGTGATGATTTCACCTGCCCAATCATTATTCATTATTAACAGGTTGGATTGAGTGAGTATACGTGAGCAATATCAGCAAAATGGACTTTGATTCTCCTTTTTTTTTTCCTTCAGCTGTCTGGGCCACATATAAAACTCTCTTTTTAAAAGAGACTAATAAGACCAAAAACCTATTTCAGATGATATCACAGTCTGATGTCTCCACAGTATCACATGATGCTGCAAGACATTGTTTTTAAGTAAAACTTTTTTTTTTCTTTTCCCAAGAGAATGTTTTTAGATATTAGTCAGGGCTAAGGCAGCATCATCACCAGTGTGCATGGTAGAATCAGCAGTTCAGTTCAATTTCTTTAGCTTCGATGAAGTGAGGAGTCATTAGGTTTCATGATGCACCAACTTTCACTCAACCTGTTTACCTCCACGAGTGCCTGCATTTCACAGAAAGCTCTGAGATGACAGCTAGTGAAAGCACTGTCAGGTAGGACTGACAAAAAGGAGACCAATCAGACCACAGCTGTCAGCGAAGTAGCCCAATATTTAAGTAATTTAAACAAATAAATAAATATATATATATATATATATATATATATATATATATATATATATATATATAGATATAGATATAGATATAGATATAGATATATATAGATAGATATAGTTGAAAATTAATAGATCCTGTCTCCTTCTGTGTTTTAGCTTAATATATAGTATAGTCACAATCACAGATGTGTGATGGTGTGTGGCTCCACCAAAAAGTCAAGCAGCAATTGAACAAGTGGATGTTTATGTCACTGTAATGGAATTCCCTGGAAGCAAGAAGTTGCACTGACAAGAATAAGACTGATGTGAGGTCAGAGTGACCTTTGACCTTTGACAAGCCAAATCTAATCAGTTCATCCACGAATCATAGTATATGTTTCATTTAAGTTCAACTTTTAGTTCAGTTTCCTTATATAGTGCCACATCACAACAAATATCATCTCAAGACACTTTACGTTATGAGGTTAAGACTTTACAGGTCTTAGGGACAGACGTCAGGCCACAGCTACCTTGACCTTTGTCCATCAAAATCCAATCAGTTCATCATGTGTGCCAATCCTGAAGAGATTTTCTCAAGGTGATCCAGAGATCTTGCCCAAGAGAATGTGAAGAAGAACAGACGTCTAGACAGATAACCTGAAAACATAATGCTTCTGGGGAGGAGGCATTAAAATGTACTAAAGTATGTAAAACTCTATTTAGTAATGAGGCTCTGACGAAAGTTGAATTCCCTCTCACTCTCACCAAATATACTTCACTCCTTCCTCTTTCCCACGCTATGAAATTTCCTCTTGTGTCTGTGATGATCGTATCTGGTCAACAAGCTCTCTTGCCACCTTCCTTTACAAAAACTGTTGAAATTGTTCTTTAAATTTCTCCTGTCATTCTGCCTCTCAGACACACAATTACACACGTTTCCTGCAAATCAGTACTATTCAGGCACGTCAGCTGAAAAGTCCTATCCTCTCTTTAACAACATCTAGACCGTGGAGGATTCTTCCTCTCTCTTATTTTCACTGGCCCAAATGTTTCAAAGCTGTATTCATCAACAGGAGCTATCGTCAAGGTCCTCCTGTACGTTACTCAAAACACGTTTTTATCTCTCTATCCATCTTTATTAAAATATATCAAGTTCTCTGGGATAATATCAGTTCTTTAAAATGATCTGATTAAAATATCTAGCAAGCATTCAAATTTTGCTTAATAGAAAACAGGTACTGTGTGCATTACACTATGATTGCAATGGTGTCCAAGACATGAAATGAGTTTAATGAAAATAGATTTGCTCTTCCACAATGACTCACCCATGTGGAAAAAAAAACCAACGAAGGTTGTACATTTGTGCCGTTTGATCAAATCAGCTCTTTCACGGTTCAGTGAGTATATGTTTTATGTGTTGAAGTACCTTTAGGAGGAGTGAACTGAATCATGATGTGACCGTCTAGTACCAGGTTTGCCAGTAGTAGTAGTACCCCTGTAAAAGATAGGGGGAAAGGTTATTCTGAAGTGTTGACTAAACCAAAAAGGTCTCGAAGTATAATGGCAGTGCAGGTTAGAAAGTGGCAAGCATTGCCACTGTATGTGTGTGTGCTATTTGCATCAATGTGTGTGAATGAGAAATTGCAAGAGAAGCAGAAATGATTTGATTTAATCTTTTCCACACCTTGGAGACAAAAGTAATAGAGAGAACAGTTGTAAATTTTATTTCTAATTCAGAGGCTTCTACTGTAGATAGAGCATTTAGTTCTGCAAACATTATCTATTGTAAGGAGGTTGGAAATGAGTCATTGTAACATAAAAGCAATACATTATATAATAAAAGGTATGATAGTGAATATTGGCTCCAGCATCTCACATCCTTCATATACAGTACTGCCTTTGGCAACTATACGCTTAATCTGCATTTGATCAAAACCAAATAGGACTACACACATACAGCTACACTATAGGATGATTTATATGACAATTCCAGTAGTGTAGCTGACTTTTTTGTGGTAAAGTCCATTAATAATTCATTTTTAATATTACTTGGTGATCTCCTGTTTTGCAAATCTAGCTCCATCATCAGGCCAAGACATTCCCACCAGCCTCGGTTGCACTTTGTGTTCTGCGCTAATTAGCAAATGCTACCATGCTGACACCGAACTATCATGGTCAGTGTCGTAAGCATTATGGCATATTAGCGGGGACATAGCGTGCTGATGTGAGCGTTTATCTCAAATCACTGCTGTGCCTACACAACCTCACAGAGCTGCTATACTGTAGCTGTACACTGTAGATCTTATTTCCCTAAAATCAAGAAACTTGATGTGCTATTTGCAGGGGTGAATGATAACTGCACCTATTTACAGGAAAATGTGTGTGGTTTACTGTCATAGTCCAATATCTGCAAGCTACAGTATATTTAATGTTCTCTCTAAGGAGCCAACCTATTGAATTATAAATACAGGGATGCTGGAGAGGGAAAGTGAACGGGGCTCCAATGAAGACTCAGGTATTACATTTTCAAGACCTCGAGTGGGTTGTCTTCCAAATTTCCTGCATTTCTTTAGTGGCAGACTTGTTCCCTGGTGAGTTTTATTTATTTATGGTTATACAAGTGTTTTGAAAGCAGTTACAAATTGTGTGATGGTGATCCTCACACCTTGTTCCCTATTTCGAAATCCAGTCAGGGAGTTGTTTTCCCCATGGAGATGGGAAGTCTGTGATTGCAGCTCGTATGAGGGGACACTGCTCCGGGCCATGGAAGCTTTACTGTATACCGTAGGAGCAGATGTTGGCCAGGAGAGGAGACACTTAAGCTGTCATGACCTGTCAAAACTGAACAGCCAGCAGTGATGAATGATTATCAGTCTGTACCCATAATGTTATATGGTGCGGCATGATGGTACTTTCTTTTAAAGACAAATGTGATTTGTTGTCTATCGTAAATAGATCTATTTTTGGTACTGACTTGTACAAATAGTGGAGATATGATGTTGCTCAACTGGAAACTGCCAAGGCTGAAATATTTCATACTCAAATCTGTAATGGCTAAAGTGGTATTTATTAAATTATTATTAATCCAGGACTTCATACTTGTTATAAACATGTTTTGAATGGAAGTAAAAGATTAAAGCTTCCCTTAAAGCTATTTGTAATTAAAGATTACTTAAGTTGACTGCACATGGAAAACTTTGTTGGACCACATCCAATTAATTATTAATTAATTAATTACATTATTTTAACCGCTAGCGCACTATCAAACTAAGTTTTATTCAAATACATTTTTATTAACTAGACTAGTGTAAGTCAGACATAGTTGAGACAGTTGAGTACCACAGTCTTTACTCCAAATCAATTTCCACAGTTCCATTATCTGCTCTACCAGATATTAATGCAGTGCTTATTTGTATCTTGGTATTTCCCTTTGTAAAATCCAATTAAATAATTTTTATTTACAATTAATTAATTTCATTAAATTTCATTTAGGTTGACTACATAAAAAAAAAAAAAAAAAAAAAAACACAACAACTTTTTACACAGTGCACTCGGACCAATAAAATTCAATTGAGGTGCACCATTATAATCCTGTTTGGTTTTCTTTTTGTTTCCATCACTGACTTATGATATAAAAACCCTTCAATAACCTGAACAATGGGCCAGATGTAGGGCAGGTGTTTTATTCTTTACACTCTGAAACTGTTTTACTTTTAACTCTTTAAAGTGGACAAGTGGTTGATAAATGCAGGTCTCTTTCACTTCCTAACAACTATAATAGCATCCACTTTTTTTTTAATGTCTTTATTACTGTGTTTCTGCTTTGCACAACAGTTTGTACAGCATAGGGCTATCTCCTGTAGGTAGAAAAGGGAAACAGTTATTGTTTTTTCCCCAGTTCACATAATATACATATTACTTATATATGTATGTACAATAGAACAAATATCAAAATCTGACAAGATCTATTTAACTGTAACATGGATCTCCATAAAACACCACATAGAGCAGGCACAAGCAGCAAGTGACGATAATCGGTCGGCTGACAAGACAGATAGAAATAACCCACCTGTCATTTTTAACAAGCCTGCATCAATACAGCTGCGATTCCCTCCCAGCTTTGGCCAGAATCAGGCTGTTTGAATCGATGCAGCTGCACCAGAGATATTAAGCCTACAGTATCGATTTGTATTGGTGAACCATTAAGCTGCTAACAGGTGCAAGCTATGATAAAAAAGTGACTTTACTGAAAAAAAAAAAAAAAAACGCAATGAATATTTCAGCTGTCTAACAAAACTGTCTAAATGAATGGTGTTCTTCATATTTTTTTTAGTACGTATTGGAAGTGTTGGTGTAATGCGGTGCAATATACTACGTAATATTCAGTTCTCATACCATAACCATGATAATGTTTCCCCTCCTGAGATGATAAGGGTTCAGTTTCACCTCTATTCACGTCTGGTGTGGTTCGATGCCAGACCCTTTAAATCCCATTTAGTGAAGAAAGTAGGCTTTTTTTTTTTTTTTTTACCACTGCCTACATCAAAGGGAAAACTACCTTTATCTGTGACCTAGTTGCTGTAATTTTCCTCCTTCTACCATCAACCCTCCCACCAACTTCGGCTGAGCTTTATTTGTATATTAAGGCAAGCTTTCAACCTGAAGCAGACAGTTTGTTGTCCTAGAAAACAATGTTTTTCTCCTAAAATCATTACGCTTGACATTTGTTTGCACATAAACCATGCAGCTTTCAGTCTAAGCTCCCAGTACTGCTAGAAAACGATTCTATCCATCTAAAACAGTGACTTCAACTTTGTTGCCCTTTAGCATGGAACACATTTTATGAACCGAGTCGTTTGAGCTTCCTTTTGAGCTGCGCTACATTTATTTGGCATTAAAACTGAGCGATTTACAAGCACAACAGTGTTGTTAACACTTGACTTTTGGTGGGGTGCGTTTTTTTTGGATGAAAATGCTATGCTGTCAGAAACATTAAGATGTACACATACAACAAGCTTCTCCAGCGGCAATTGTGAATTAATTCTGGCAAGAATTCAGAAAAGCAAGCAGAGAGGGAATGGCAGGACTCACTGATGTGTTTTGAAGCTTTGTGTGTGTGTGTGTGTGTGTGTGTGTGTGTGTGTGTGTGTATGTGTTAGAGAGAGTGAGAGAGACACTATGATTTCAGACCTCAAAATTAAGAGTCCCTATAAGTCAGTAAGCAGCTGTGCACTTTCTATTCTGCCCTTCACGCTGGGAGTTTCTAGTTCAGTTCATGAATAGAAAACAGCTCATTTTTGATGTGGCTCTTTCTTCTAAATGGCCCTCAAATCCGTGAACAACACTTCACTTTTCTCCCGAGTGAATAAGAAATCTATTTCTCTCCCCCGCTCTCTTTAGCTGTCTTTCTGTGTCATCCTCTGCTCTCACCCCCTGATCTAAAAGTTGAAATGGAGTGTGTGTCTGTGTGTGTGTGTGTGTGTGTGTGTGTTTGTGAGGATGCACGCGTGTTACAGCCTCTCTTCCCACCGTGAAAAAGTGGTGTGACAGGCCATGTCACATGGGGGACAAGTGGTGGATGGGAGCTCGCCAGCACACGATAAAGCCTGTCAATCTCCCAGGCAACGTTGGTAGCCATCTGCCACCTGATGTGCGGCCTGCTAATATACCCAAACAAGGTAGAAACACACACACACACACACACTCCAAAACCTGCCTTAATCCTGCATCACCCCCAACTTGTTTTTCTTAGCCTGCAGGCCTCCTCACACAAGACTCGGAGGTTTGAGAAAGTTGTCTCCCCAAACACACACAGCTGACACTTCTCTGCAGCATGCCCTTCTTCAACCTCTTTTCCTTCACTTAAATGATCATTCTAACCCAGCAACAAGCTACAACAGGCCCCCAGGTAGCAAAGTCTACAGTCTGGGAGGCCCACAGCATGAATGAGTAAACGGAAAATGGCCGAAATAGTGCAAAGTAGTAGAAAAGTACTATTCTGTGCTGGTGTCTCCTCTGCTAAGTGTTATCTGGAACAGGCTTAGATATATATGTGCAATACGATCTTTAGACAGTCCTAACATATAATTTCTCTTCATTTTACACCCTTTAGTTGTCAGACATGTACTGTAGAGAGCCCTAACACAGCACACAAATAATGCAAATACAGAGGCATGGCTGTGTAACAGGCTCACTGAAAAAACCACGGCTGCAGACGAGGTATTGCAGGTTTACAGTATGTATATGCATCCAAGTGCCGTCCCTTATTGAAAACAAAACACAACAGAGGGACTGTGGCTTGTGAGCAGTCACAACACGCTGTGCAGCTTCTTCAATGATTCACTGACACAGTTACAGCAACAATGACACAGTGAGGTGTAATTGAATCGAAATTAAAAATGACTAGGCTGTTTTGATTCTTCCTTTTTCCAACTTTTATCTGTTAGTTTTGACTCTGCCGGAGCCAAGGAAAGCTGTCCTCAATAAGTGATGTTTTTATTGTGTGTCTTCATACGAGTCTGAAAGATGTCTGCACCTGTACTTGCCGTAGAACAGTTTTGTTTTGTTTTTTTTTTCTGCTTCTAGCAGTGGGCTCGACTTGAAATGTTCTCTGGCTGACTGACAAACATTATCTGTCATTTTTCTTCTGAATATGAGAGACTTCATCTGTGTTTATTTATTTTTATCTAAATTCTGACTGACATTGGCCTTGCTGCTCACAAAACAAACAAACAAACAAAATCTACTATTTCCTCCTTCCATAGACTCAACTCTTTGTTCATTCACTCAAACCTTGTTTTTCTTATTATTCTAAGTAAAAGCACATTTAATGCACTCAGTCCCATTTCAGAGAAGATCCCTTTTGTGGAAATAGGATGTATTTAATAATGTACATAGTGTAATACTGTTACTTCATTAGTGAATGTATCATTATATTTAAATTCTATAGCGCAATACGTTAATTAGGGTGCTGTTTTATTGTCCTGTATTAATTAAATGCTGTTTCAAGGAATGAATTCTGCTAATAAAGTCAATTGTGTGTTTAAAGGAAACACACATTGCTCAAGATGCAGATGGAAAGAGCAACTATCCAGCTCCAGTCTTTTCATGAGCGGTCTGTCAACCCAATTACGTGATACGGAAGCTTTCAGTGAATTTAGTTCCAAATTCACGTCAGACATTGCCAAGTGCAAAGTGCAACTCAGTGCATCAATGAGGCTCATAAAGTCACACTGTGCATGTCTGAAAAAGATAGCTTCAGTAAACACGAGATTTACACACGGGTCCTTGACAACTTGGCAAGCTAGAACACCTGAATGCATTTTCTTATAGCACAAAAGTGACACCGTAGAACTTTAATAGAGACACATGCTGATACATCGGTGCAAACATTATACATTATTCCCAATTAGGCCTATTTTTAATTCAACGTAAATTATTTTATGTTGCGTTGTGAGCGCAAACATGGCGGAAGCTGATTAAATCTACAAATCAACTACAAATCAAACGTTTGGCAACGCTACAGGTTTTACAAGAGATACTGGAAGTTTGACAAGTCTGTTGCAATTTGCAACGTGTACACAGGCAGTACAATAACCTATACTCACTTGAAGCAGCACAGTGTGACTGTGGAGGCTTCTGCCAGTGCCCCGGCCTCCCCCGCCTCGGGTTCAGATTAATCTCCAGCTACTACTCCCAAGAGTGGTGAGCAAAGTAATGGTAGTTTTTTATTTTTTTTTTATCATGCGCTGCTGGCTAACAGCTTCACTCATCCAAAGATGATAAGTGAAAGATCAACGTGGGCTGTAATGGGAACTTGAAACAGAGCACATGTGGACAAAACAGAAGTTTGTGAAGTTGTCATAATTTGATTTAATTGGTAAAATAATCAAACACGTTGAACTGCATGGAATCATCCCGCTGCATTTTTCAATCTCATTTAATGGAATTAAATTGCACTGCATTGAATCAGCTTGTGGTGAACGACACTGCATCGTGATTGGCGTGTGAGTCGTATCACATAGCACTTGCTGCATATGCGTCTTTACTTAATCAGATCGCTGACAGTGTATTGTGATGGCAGCCTCACTCCAGATGTATATTTAAATATATAATAATAATAACAAGGACAGACATTATACTGAAACTGTGACAACTACAAATGTATACCTTACTTTCAAATACCTTCAACCGTTTGATACAAGTGCCATCAAAGCCACAATGAAGTGATGTGTCCGGCAGAGGTGCTACAACCTTGATTATGCCGGTTAATGTTTGAAGGTGAGCAGTTACCTGCATGACCACTCAGGCTTGCTTTGATAACTTGAGTTAGCCCTGTGACCTGAAAGAGAGTTTGTTTGAATTCTCTGTCATGTTGGGAAATTTTGAATTTGGGGAAGGTGAACAAATTAATGCACTTCCTTCCCTCTATAACCACCGGTGAAATGCTTTAGGGCAGTGGAGCAGCTGGCAGAAGCAGACTTGGGGCAGCTCCCAGGTTTAAAAATGTGTTATCAGTGTAAAGTCGAAGGTTGGTGCAAAAGAGTGGGCTGGCTCAGTCAGCCCTCTCTGCATAGCTGAAGGTTAGGAGCACTTTTATGCTTCCATCCTTATGTGCTCAGAGGCAGCAGTGCACCCATTAACATTTAACTATACACAGTTAACAATGCCATCCTCCTGTAAGTTTCATCCTCTGCTTGTTTCATGGGTATATGATCTAGTGACTGATCTGCAATGCAACAGACAGAAAGGAGCGCACATGCACAAAACACACCATTTTGACAAGGGCCTTATTAAACAGCATTGTAAAATTAACTCTGACCCCTCCCTGCCCTGCCTTCATCCTGCTACCATCAGCTACAAACATCTTCCATTCAGTAAGTAAGAAACAAAGAGGTTGGGAAGTGAGAGCACAGTTTATGTCTACACTTAGTTTTAATTCATTAAGTCTGTGAGCACACTGGGAACGTCGGTCACCGCACTGTAATTGTGTGTGTAATTGGGACAAATAAAGCACTCTTGAATTGTGCACGACGAGCACGGACACACAAGCGTTCGTGAGTGTGGGTTCCCCGCTGACAGACACACAAGGCCATTTAATATTCACAGAAGAAAACAGACAGCGAGGACGACAGCGGGAGACAATAGGAGGTACGAAAGAGACAGAAGGAATGTGGGAGACAGAGACAAGAGGGAGGCGAAAACAGAAAAACAAAAGCTCTGTTACAGCAGACGCATCTACCAAGAGTGTCTTTTCTAGTCATGGGTTCTCCCACTGACAAGTGACTGAAGAAGAACTTGCAAAAGACTCAAAGTGTGTCTTGCCTGGGAGTGTACCTACTAACACCAGGCTCTTCTTCCCTCCAGGGGGTGTGCCATGGTGCAGAAAGATCTTCACCAATTAGAGACCCTCCTACCTAGCAACAAACACACACACAACCACTCCTGTCCATACTTACCTCCTACTTCATTTCTTCTATCATTCCCTGTGGGAATTTTGCAGCTCTCATGCCGAGTCAGTCACAGCAGATCTTCAGAAATAGAGGAAACACTCTCCTAAAACTGTCATATTGCTGCCTTTGTCAAGTGGGAAGAGCTGTCTAAATGGGTAAAGATTACTTAGCAATTTCAACTGTGAACATCATGGATTCAAATTAGGGAAAGGTAATTACTACCACTCACTTTCACGGCCCCCTGTGAGTCAGACGTGGTTTCCTTGTGACTGTATTTTCATTCTTTGTCTCATTAATGATCTTTGTGGTGACCGTAGACATATTCTGATTCATCGTAACTACGTCATGATGGTTCCGTAAACATAAAAAAAAACGCTTTTAAATCGTTTCTACAACTAAGCAGGCCTGCTACACTATGTGCCGTTATGGTGCTATTTCAACAAATGCCTGCTGTCATGGGAGCGCTGTTTCCAAAGATGCTTCAAACTATTTTTACGATTATAGGCCCTCACTTGTTTGTTTGTTGTTTTGTTTTTTTCCTCTGGTTGACTTGCTCATCTGTCCTCTACACGTGCCCATTAGTCAGAGTGGATCACCTATTTTCACATCTTAATGTGGAGGGAGGGAATTGCAGAGACTAGCTGGAGCACCTGGTGTGAATACATGGTTTGGCACAAAAACAACATTTTAGAAATTATTTGGCTTAATGTCTATGTAATCTAACATTTCGTTTGTGGCTGAGTTGGTGCCATTCATGGTAGCAGGTGTGAATAGTAATTTGTAGACACATTTCGGACTATTGATTGAAGTCACACCAAAAGTGGTGGTTGATTTCATAAAAATCCTCATTATCATCACACAATTTATTTCATGTTACTGCTTCTGCAAACCAAACAAGAAAATGTTCCGTTATGCAAACGTTTCCACCATACCACTGGGTTTCATTGTGAAGCAGAGACAGGAAGTGCATTTGTCACTGAGTTTGTTGCGGACTGTGAACATTCATCAAAAAATCATTGCTAGAATTTGGGAATTTTCACATCCCGATCCCAGTTTCCTAGCTTGATGTTACGCTTGTTAAAATCAGCATTGTGAAACAAATTTCAAAACTTTCTCCTAACCTCCCATCCTGAGTAAATTAGGGGAGGGAGAAACTATTTCTGTCTGCGCTTCAGGGTCTTTAATAGCAGCTGATATCTGCTGTCTTGTCAGCCTTTTGTCATACTATTGTTTTCTTTGCCGCTCCCAGTAATCCACATCAAAAAAGAAAGCCCTCCAAGCATCGTGTCATTACTCTGCTTGTCATGCACTGCGTCAGAATCTGTTTTATTCTTCAGTGTCGCTCATTTGTACCATCGGTTGCTTTTCAGAATTGGACACTTCAATCCATTAGGCTGTTTACAAGTATAAAGTTTTGTGTTTGCTTTAGTCAGAGTGGTGCCATAAATTGAATATATTTGTCTTCTTCAAACAGAAGAGGGTGTTGACGAAATCTTTGTGAAAAGACTTGTTCTAAACATACCAATCACTGCTCCTTATTGACTCTTCAAAGAGGAGGGGGCAGTGCTTGATGAGGATGGAGACAGAGAACGTTGGCAGAAAAGAAAATTTGATGGGATAACCATGACAGGTCGTATCCATTAATGATAACAGGCAGACACATAATTTGGAAAGATAATGTAATCTGTAATGTGAGTGTGCTTGTATGCTTGGGTATATTTATCCAGACGTATTGTTTGAGCTTCTCACTGTGTGAGCTTCTGCCCGATTTCAAGTGCGCCTGCTTTTTAGCTATGTTTTGGCCGTGTGCTCTTAGCATTCACCGTCAACTGAATAGTTCAGCCAAACAACAGCATCCAATTCCCTGTCCTCCAGCTTCTGGGTGGCTGTTACACCATTTCTGCCCGTAATCTTTGCCTCCCTTTTATTCTCTTTCTCTCCCCTTGTCTCCTCATCCCCCCTCCCCCCCCCCCCGTCTTTCTCTCTAGAGGGTTTGTGACAGCTGTAAAACCTTGTATCAAGGCGGTGACCTACGGTGTGCTGCCCCTTCTCCTCCCCCTCATCCCTCCCTCTCTGATTCTCCCCTTCGACACGTTGCTGAAGTGTAGCCCACCTTCCCCTCCCTCCTCAGCTCAACTGGCCCATTCTGCCACTGCAATGTAGCTATCTGCAGCTGATGCTGTGGAGCTGATAACAGTCTCTTTTATCTGTCGCTTAGCAGCACAAAGGGACCTGGGCATTGATCAAATGCCAGCAGACTGATGGCTGCTCAACAGGCTGCTTTTTTACGCCCGCGACAGTGCCTAGGGGACAGAGGGAAGAAGGCAGGAGGGGGATTGAGCTTTAGCTGAAAATACAAGGACTAAACTGACAGCCAGATTCTATGGTAATAGAAAATAGCACAGAAATCTTGCTGTGGAATATAAGGAGAGGATGACATGAGACTGTCTGGCCCAGGCTGACGGTGACAACAGATGCCAGTAGCACCAGTGCTAGTGGCAAGGTGGAAGTGGTTGTTCCACCTACACATGTACAGGGGCTTTAACAGTAGTAGTTTTGTTACAACCAAATCCCAACATGTAAGCCAGTAATGTCAGTCCAATTCATGGCAATGCAGGCTTCCTGGAGGATAAAGCCTACTGACTTCCTCGATCCCTTATATTTTAGTTTATAAGTGAATTCTATCATCAATAAGATGAATTGCAATGAAATTTGATACAGATTTTTTGATACAGATTTGGGCCCTGTGCATAAATCCAGATATCTTTGTGACCCCTTATCTAGGCTAAAATGTAATTTGGTTTAGTTTAGGACTAAATAAGTACAAATCTAATGCTGTACCGAAGGGTTTCAGCCATACTCTGTTTAGTGCTCATTAACAATGTTCAAATGTTAACAATAAACTAAGATACTAGTTTAGTGACAGCTAAGATGGTGAATGGAGTGAACTAGGAAATGTCATCCCTGCTATCAGCATGTAAGCACTGTCATTATGGGTATGTCTGCCTGCTTATGTTTGTTTAATACATGCAACCCTGGCAGATCATCTTCCAAGGAGCAGGAAACAAAGTTATTTAGCTGATACTTGTGCTTAGTTACTTATTACTTCACTAAGGTTTCTAATCCAGGGCTTTAACTTGTAATGGAGTATTTCTAAACTGTGGAAATTATACGTAATCAGAAGTCCAACATCGTCAGCCAGTGGAAAAACAGACTGCTTCTCTGAAAACACAGCAGCTGAGAGCTGTCCTACATGCCCCTGACAAACCTTTTCAAGAAACCGTAATTGTGTGACATTTTTAAGACATGCATTCTTAATGATTCACCAGCAAAACCAGTCCTAATCATTCTAAGTGCCCAATTTGAAAAATAGCTACATCATTTAGAAAACACATCATTTTTTTTACAGTATGTTTTAACTGCATGGTGTAAACACTCAATGTCTGAATAATGCACCTGCAAACATGGACATGGTTCAAATGTTCTGTTTTAACTACAAACTAGTTTCTGCATTTGAAAAAAAAAACGTTCTACAAGAGAAAATAGTTCAACTAATATATCACTTATGTCAATAAACCTGACTTCGACTTGTCTATATCTCGCTGTTATCTTGTCTAGATAGTCCCGTTCGCAGCTCTAACTATTATGACAGGGAGCTGCTTATGCATCCGTGTGTGTGAACACAAAATTAAACTCCTGTTGGAGCTGACGCTGTGTTACAATGACATATTAGACCCTTTTGGAATTTCAAATCAAGTAGTGAGTGAACTTGTGCGAAATCAGACTTCTCCGAACAAAGCTGCAGATCGGAGAGATCCCCACAGCAGTCTCAGCTAAGAATAGAGATACATAATGACATTTTAATTTTGTGCTGCTAACAAACTCAAAGCTTCTCGTCCCCTCATTTTTGTGTGAACTGCCAAACCCCCAACATCTCTGCTTTCAGGATTAAAGAGAGGGTGTCAGCCAGGCTACACTGAGAGTGGCATCACTCCCTGACACAGGAGCCACCTTTGGATTGTTTTGAGACTGATGCTCAAGAAAACCCATGTCAGCATTTAATTATGGTGGAACAGCAGCACTTCACTTCACCTCACCGTCGGTTTCTTGGTGTATTTTTCCACTATGACATTTTGAAGTAGCCCAAATGATTCCATCTTAAAGGGTCAGTCCAACCAAACACCTATAATACTGCAGGGCAGTTTTGGTTCTAGAGAGGTTTTTAGAGAGATCAGTCTCTGGGTTTTCTGCCTTCACCCTAATACATTGAGGGTGAAATTGAATCAAATGGATTTTTCAAAGCTTTGGAAAACACAAACAAAAACCAATCACCTCAATCAGGGTGGCAGCAGAAGTCTCACAAGTGAATATCTGAGAACTACTGAAATGTTGAAGGTTGAAGTGCAATGTGTTTGATTTGGTTTAATGTTTGGTAATCTCTGACAAGCCGCGATGATCAATAGTTTTGTATTAATACTGAATGAGCATACAATCATACACCTGATTTCTCATCTGCTTCCTATGCTGAAAGCATGGCTCACAGATTTTACCTGTGCTGCCTCCTGATGTTTTATGCTTTTGTGCACATGTGAGGCTGTTTCCGAACAGCACAGTGAGGAAAATGAGAACAGAGCTCCTTTTCATGTCATGTGAATTTAAGAAATATACAGTGGAAACTGACTTCTTTTCTGTTTCTATAGGCCAGGTCCTTTTGTTCAGTCGCTCTAATGCTTTACTTTTCCGGTCTGTGGTCTTTTTCATGCATATAATCACCTGGTTATGTGTATACGTGGCAGAGAAATCACCGTTTTCCAGGCGATATCTACCTGGGGAAATCAGCTCTCTCGAATTCCCCATACGATTAATCAGGTTTTTCACTTACATGACAGTTAAGAAGGCAGCTTACCATAGAAAGTTTATTACAACCAAGTTATTTGAGAGAACGTATATGTGGTGATTAACAAACCTGCAAACAATCATCATCCCATTTATTTCAGTTTCACTCATTTCTATAGAACAATTAGTGTCTTTCAGCTTGTTTTGGTCTTATGTTCTTCTACATTATGATTTAGTTTTAGTCTTGCAGCTTTTCAGTGTCTATATTAATAAGTATAAAATGAAATGTGGGGGGGTTGTTTGTGCCCTCTAGTAAGTTGCCATTGTTAGCACCTGGATTGGGTATCTCTGCGTGCAGTCAGCCATGACTACCTGTCACTGTAAAAACAAAGACTATCTGAACATTAGTCGATGAATGTTAGGTCCTGTACAATTTTATGATGATCTCAGTGTGGCCAGTCGTAGCTAATGTTACTGTCAGTGTAAGTACAGTGTTGAGGGTCACGAGGGATGCTTTGTTGTGTGCTGTATGCTTCATTGCTTTATTGTATAAATTGTGAAACTTTGATGCTGTTTTGTGAACATGGTCAGGTTCTGCTTAGCAAATAAAATTGCTTTATATAAAAATGTGAACATGTGCAGGTAGAAGACCTAAGTTCTACTAATTATCAAACAAAGGTTATGCTTGAATTCTGCCCAACAAAATTTTTTAAATGATAAATATTTGTATAAAGAAGAGAGGTTTTAAATGAAATTAGGGGAAAAAGTGAAAACAAAACATGACCCGACTTGGTTTGGGTTAGGCCAACAGGGTCAGATGTTGGTGAAGAGCAAATCAGAATGGCAGTTGGCTATGAACCCCAGGGTTGGTGGTTTGACTCCTGGTTGAAATCAAGCTGCGAATGAATTTACCCAAGGCAATTAATAAAGTAGAAATTATTTTTATAATTATTATTTTTTTTTATGTTAAATTGAACTAGGTACTTCATTGTTCTTGTAGACCTCCACTAATTAGTAAAGTTGCAAGTCCATCCAGTCTCACTTTCTAATAGGTTTATCCATGAGTCTGTTTGTGCCAGATGGAATGAAATTCACTCATTTCATCCCTGAGTTCAAGTGGATGCTTATTCCAAATTTGAAGACGTCTTCACAGCATTCCTTTAATATTGCATGCACAAGAATGGTACAGCCCTGAGGTCAGTAACCTTGACCCTTCACATTCGACCACCAAAATATAACGTAGACCTTTGTACTAAATTTGAAGACTTCCTCTCAAGGCGTTTTTGAGACATCACAGTGACCTTTGACCACCAAAGTCACCAAAATCAATTATTCCAAGTGGAACACAGTCCCTTCAGGCAGTTATATATTGTATTTGCCAATGCAGAGGCATAAAAATGAAGGCCCCTCATTTATTTAAATAAGATCAGTGTCAGAGGCAATGGGAATGTTTGGTGCTATGACAAAAAGGTAAACTAGCAAAAGTTGACTTTGACTAGTCTTCTCCAGCAATAAAATGTGACAGTAATCAACCATATGCATTGCCAGTAAATTTCTGGTAGATTACTTTGTAATGTGAATACCAAAAACAATTTTAACCGATGTGCAGTATTTCATGTCTGATAGACCAAAGTGAACTTTTCAGATGGTGATGTATTTATTCTTACTGTAACCTGAAGCCTTACACACCGAGCAATGCAGCCCTTGTTGGGACAGTTTCTTGTCAGAATGGCTGCGAACACTGTTCATGTGTTCATTTGTTTATTTTATCACCGTCTGTAGCACTGCTCTAAAGAGACATCACTTGTCAAAGAGTGGCCTGTGCTGCGACATCTTTGTCTTTGGATGGATAAAATACACGTTTCTGTGAAATTGGGCCGTTCAGCTGTAAGAGGTTTGTCACATAAAAGTCAAGCACTTTGTTTATTTCAATAAACGTACAATACAGATAAAAGCTTCTATGAACCGGTCACTGTCGGCAAAAAGAGAAGACTTGAAACAATAGAAAATCCGTTCAAATATGGGCGCCCTTCCAAAAAGAAAACAGCGACAAAAATAAAAATGAAACGCAGGCCTCCTCAAGTCAATCTCCGCTATCAGACAGACACTGGCTACTAATAGCATCCATGAGAAAGTAATGAGGTAAAAACCCAGCTAACCTAGAATAACTTTAAGAATTGCCTGAATCTTGCCACAACACACCTACAGCCCACACATCTTCCATAGAAAGTTCTATGGACCGATGAGTCAAAAGCTGTAGTGTTTGCAAGAGAAGGCTCTGCTTACACCTGGCAGTGCAGCTAGACAATGACACAAAGCACCAGAGCAAGTCAAGGACTGAGTGGCTGAAAAAGGAAAGAAACAAAGGTTGTAGGAAGGCCTACAGACCAGTATGAGATTAACTCAGTTTAAGCTTTAATATGTTTTCATATCACTCTATAAGAAAAAGCATCTTAATACTGAATGTATGTATTTTTTTAATTTTACAATAAGATGAATGAATGAAAAAATGTGAACATGGAATATCACAGTCTACAATTAGCTAAATTGGAATTAGACTGAATGTGCTTATGGGACACAACTTTTTCTGTATGTGTATGCTAGTTTTATAAATTAAACTACTATCTCCCAAAATAATTATGAAAAATATGTATTTTGTTCATTTTGTTTAATCATGTGAATGTTGCACCATAGGCAAGGTAATATTATTTAAAGCTGCAGTAATTTATATTTTAAATGTACAGTAGATTCAGTAAATGTGCACTGACATGAATATTGTTGGCCACTGTCTGTCCTGCAAACATTTATCAACCAGTTCCTCTGAGGATCATAGGTTCTGAGATTTTATTCACTTACTACAATAAAAAAACACATCTCTGGACATTATATGGTGAACGCTTTGTGTCATCGCCACTCATTTTCAGTTAACGCTTTCTGACTTCTAATAGTTTCATCTTTTCTTTTCCATTCAGATTTCTCTTGAATTACTTTTTGACTCCGACTCTCATGTTGCACACACACACACAATTAGCCATTACGTTTATTTCTACCTCTGATGTATTACTGTGCTTACAGTCACACACCAGCTGTTGTTTTTCTTGCTTTTTCCTTTCCATCACTCATTGGTGATGGTGATGATTATTCACACGCCTGTAGACATCCAGTGGCAAGAAAAAGTATGTGAACCTTTTGGGATTTCATGGTTTTCTGCATTAATTTGCCATAAAATGTGATCTGATCTTCATCTAAGTCAAAAGTACCAACAAATATTGTGTGCCTAAAATAATAACAGGCAGATTCTGGTCATTCATGTCTTTATTGAGAACAACCATAAAAATAAAATAGTTATCTATGGCAGGACACGACGAAGGAAGCTGCTGCTTACTAAAAAAAAACATAATATTACAAACTCAATGCCTGCAGTTTGCCAGTTGAACCAGTTATTAAATCCAAGGGTTCACATACTTTTCCCCTCACACTATGAGGTTTTTATGGTTACTCTCAATAAATACAAATACATGAGAGATCAAAATGTTTTGTTTTATTATTTTATTTTAGGCACATTACATGGGTTCATACTCTTGACTTAGATGAAAACCATGACATTCCTAAAGGTTCTTCTTCTTGCCACTGTACACACTCGTGTATGCATGTCTCAGAACATGCCAATGTGTGGTTAAAGAGGGGTCAATAAAGTCAAATTGTGCTCCAGCTGTTCTAGTATTGTCCCAACACTTCCCTTTCTTTTCATCCTGAATATTATTTCATCATTCTCCCACTCTTTTTAAAATATATTCATCTTTCTCTTGGTTTCCTTTTGCCTTTCTTTCTACGAAAGTAACAATGGTCGCCATTTGTTATGCCATCATTGACACCACTGTAAATCTAAGCCAGGAGAAGACTGGGAAAAAACTTGTCTCGGCTGATTTATGAAACCTCCCTAACTATTGATGCAAGTGCAAAATCCAATGTGAAAGGTAGCCTGCTTACATTTGTCAGAGCCGGGTGGTGGATGCAGTCTGCATGTGGTTTGCCAGTGAAAGAGAAACTGGCCGTCTTTGCTGTTTGTGATGCTATACCTGAGATCTTTGAAATAGTTTCGTTAATTCACCAAAGGCTGTTTAGTATATACAAAGGAGATATACCCTGTCCAATAACATATTATACACAGTACCACATGCATATTATTAATTGTGAAAGTTCAAAATTCTAATTCTACATTTTGTGGATGCCTCCCTCTCACTCTTTTGAAATTGACTCTTTGAAATGAAATGTAAAAATAACATAAGGAGATGTGTACCCACTTGCCTCCCTGAGTATTCGGCTATCATTGCTAATTCTAGAATATTGCAGCCACTTCAGCCCGCTGCTGCTGCGCATCACAAGTGGCTCTCATGGGCTTTTTCATAGAAATTCAAGGAGGGTTTTCTGGCTTTTGGGCATCACACAGGTGCAGAGACAAAGAGCAATTATTCCAACCTTTTCGCAAAAAGCCACGTCGAGATGTGGGTTGTGGAAATACGCTGTGTAATTTTCCGTCGTCCCAAATAAAGAATGCATATCAAACCGTCCTGAGAGGACACAAGTGTAGGTTCAGTCGATGCCTTATTTCCGAATACAATGCTCTCGAGTTTCCATTTGCGTTCCATAGTCAATGGAATATGTAAAGATGCAAGTATACTAAATGAATTTTGGGGCACACATGTGAGTTGAGCACATTTCAGTGTCAAATGCTAAGTATTCACTTGTCTGACACTTAAGACACGTTCTATAAAATCACCAGTGAATATAAAGTTAATGAGGCATGCATTCACTGAAATCATGTAGACTGACAGACATTATGGTGGATAGAGGCAACATATTGTTGGGTTTATTCTTTGAATGGCACTTGTTGAAAATAATAATAATAATCACAAAAACATGTGACCTGAGCAGGAAGATTATTTAAAAAAAGGAGCTCCTTCACTGTTGGTTTTCTGGTTTTACTGTATGGGAATTGTTAAAAATAGAAAAGGCCATTCTTATATTGAGTCAACATTAAGTTTAATGAAATTTCCCATCCACGCATCTGAACCATGGCTGACACACTGTGTGCACTGCAGCCGGGTATTCTCACTCACCGTAATTCAGCTCAGTTTTGTGCACAGCAGAGGATGCAGATCTTCCTGTGATGTTTACAGGCATGTTGGTTTTCAAAAAGTTTGAGTGAAAGACTAATCAATCCAGCTGGAATGTGATCTCCATGGATCCGCTCGCAAATGCTACCGAACGGCTGACTGGGCTGAAAACTGATCACACACCGCACAAGAAGTTTTGGTTTCAAGGCAGCTACCTGAAGGTGACACAGTGCATTTTTTTAACAAGCACTTAGTCTACTTAAAGCTGGATTTAATGTTCCTGCCTGCACAAAATCATAATAACGTTTCAGGCTAGATGTGACTTTCTCAGTTACACTTGTTAGTTTGCTTGCAAGTACAGTCATCCCACTAAACATGCTGAGTGCAGTTTTAATGCTTATGTAGCATACAACAGCAGTAGCATATTTTAAATAGCTGCAGTAAAAAATGTCATACCAAATTTTGGCATTCAAGTTGAATAAGGGCTGCGAACCTCTGGCACATGTTGACACCAATTCTGTATTTGTGTCTTACACCGACACCGAACATCTTCCTGAATTCCTGTGAGACTTCACGTCAGAATCTAAGATTTTTGTCTCTGTTGTTTTCAAGTCTCTATTCTGCATTTGGGATATAAAAATGAGTCTGTCTTAAACGTATCTAAATAAAAAAATGTAAAAAAGTTAGGACAAGAGCATAACTTTAATTCAAAGAAGAAACTGATGTAGCATATGGTATGACATACTGACTACCCAATCAAAAACCCACAAACAATTAGGTCTCATTAAGGTGGAAGGAAAACGGTGCTATCCAAAAGCCTGTAAACTATTATTTGCAAGCCTTGTAAAAGTGTAGCAAAAACAAAAACTTGTTTCACAGCTGTGCTGCTGCCTGTTTCTGCATTGAAAAAAAGTCTCTATGGACTTGTTGTAGGCAGCAGGATAAGAAGATGAAAAAATTACACTGACACTTGTAGCTCTGCACCATTGTATCAGCTAAATAACTAATCTGCATCTGCCTGCTGATTTCAACAACGCCGTATTCCAGACACCCCCACATCGGGCTGGGGTGGTGCTGGGTTGGGGGATGTCTTGCCTTGCAATCAGTCCCCAGCAGCACATGGTGAGCTGCTGTAATTAAGAAGCAGCGTCCCCCATGAATCCCATCCATGAAGCAGGACTTTAATTCCCCACTAATTGAGGCCAACACAGGGAGGGTGGAGGGAGGGACAAGGTATTGGAAGCTCCTGCCGGGTGGACCGACCACTGAGTTAGATGATTAGCAAAAGTAACTGGGAAACTGAAGCTCACCGGCACAGCCAGACACACCTGCCCACCTCTCCCTGCTTCCCTGTCTGAAGGAAACCCAACTCGAATGGAAGCAAACTTTCCCATTTTAGCTCCACTTCAGCGGCAGCTGTTTCGACGCTGGGGGGGGGGGGAGGTTGAGGAAGAGGAGGATGAGGAGGAGGAGGAGGAGGAGCAGGCGGTTTGATGGATTTGCTTCATTTGGATTCATATCTATTGCAGCAGTGATTGCTGTCGACAGAAGTTCATACAACTCTGCAGAGAACAAAAGAGAGGTGCGGGTATATTTAGACAATACTCCAGGCTGCTACACGTGCTACGTCTAATAAAAGGAATCATTTGTAAAAAGTGGTTTTATTTATTGTGTTCATATTAGAGTCGCGTGTGCGCCAGTTGGAGAGCTTTTTTTGGGGGGGATTTTTTACGCTTGTCATATTTTCATCGTTTAAGTTCACTGTAAACAAACTGCTGAAGGTAAGGTGAGGTGAGCCATCAAATCCACTGACTCCAGCTCCAGGTGACAGTTGTTTTGTATCCATAATGGTGCTGTTCACCGTTTTGGCTGCATGTGATGCCTCCTTCACTTTCATGTGTGTACTTCACCAGAGGCACTGGGTAAAAAAGCACTGAGGAAGTGGCTGTAAGGCACATTGTCACTGAAATCTGTCAGACTCCTCTCTGTCACGCTGTCTCCATCTCTCATTCTCTCTCTCTCTCTGTCTGTGTACAATATAAATATATATATATATATGTATGTATGTATATGTAGTGTGTATAGAAAACCTTTCCATTTCCGACCACTTCCTGACAGCCGCAGACACTTGTGGGCCGACGTCTATTCGCAATTGTCACTATTGTCTCAGAAGAAGTTGTGATTTATTCCTACGCTACTTCGTCATGTGCACACACGTGGACTGATGCATGCCTGCACACACACACACACACACACACACACACACACACACATATACAGTATTAATCTTTGTCTGAACCTGTCTCGATTAGTGAAACAGCTGCAGCAGTTTTAGCTGGACGTTATGTCTTTATCCCGTTATTCTGATCTATTGCACCGATCTGAGCTGCCAAAGATCAACTTTACGCAGCGGCGACGGAGAATATGTCCTTTCACAATGATTCCGAACACCCAGAAGTACTCTCCGTCGAGTTGAAATAGCACCAGCTAAAGCGAATCCCTCTCTCTGAAAGGACTTCAGAGACATTTTGTTCAAGCATAAGGCCTTTCACTTTCAAAATGCAATCTGTTCAGTCTCATCAAGGCCTCAATAAGATGAAAGTCTTGTTGAAGGCGAGCCTGATGTGGAGGCTCTTCATCTGCTATGTGTGCCATTCAATACAATGGAGCATGCAGTGGGAGGTCAAGTAATGAGGAGTGCTGCTAGCCTGTGGTGGGAAGTACAGTCATTATGTACGAGGATGTCTGCAACTAAAGTGTGTGCGTCTGAAAATAATGTATCTGCTGTAATGTGACCACTGCTGTGTCCTTGTTTGAAACACCAGCATGGCTTTGATTTACCAAGGTTTGTAACCTTAGCCAATTACCTACAAGCACACAGTGTTTCTCCACAGTGAAGGAGCACACTTCACTTTGCTTCCACTCCTTTACACTTTTGTTGCTTGGCTTGCACAAAAAAGCAATAGTTAATTAGTAATAGTTCTGACCTTGTTTCTTTCTGTCTAATGATGTTTCCCCCTGATTATTTGTAATTCAGCTTTGCCCTCAACGTACTGGAGAGCACTTCATTTACTTAGGAAATCACTGGTGGTCTAAAAAATCAAGCCTGGCTTGTTTTCGCCTATTCATCTTTTTATCCACAAGGGGCAAAAATGAAGGATCGTCTCGGAGATTCAGCTGGCATCGCGGACCAAAGAGCCTGAAAAATTGATAGGTTTGGAATTTACATATATGTTGTGCAATTGTATTCCCCCGTAGCCGGCGTGAGTGTGCAGTTCATCAATAAAATATGACTTTCGGAGTTACAAATATCGAAAAGAAGCGTGTCAGAGACAGGTTCAGGGAATGTGCATATGGTAGTAGTTGAGATAATGTAGAGGTCAGAGAAGTCGATGCTTTTGAAGAGGTACAAGGACATGAAAGGAAATCTATTAGCATACACCTAGCATCTGAGTTGTGAGGGAGTATGATTTATTTTTCTGTTGTTGTACTTTGTTTATGTTCTTGTAAGTAATTTGCATTTAAAATGTGATTTAAAATGTGAAAGGAGAAGAAGACAAAACCTCCTCCAGCGTGGAATTCTTGGGTGAGCATTGCCCTCTGGTGGCCAGAGGAGGAACTGACAAACTTAAAACGTGTTCAGCAGCAGCAGCTTCTTTGGTATGTGTGTGTATATGTGTGTTTGTGGCAGCTCAAAGCTTGTTCCACTGTCAAACACAGTAGAGTATGATTTCAAAGGCAGCCATGTGTATATATGCGACTACATGTACTGTACATGGTTCTATATGAATAAACTGGTGTCAAGTACAGCAACGTGTCTCCAGGGAGGAAGAAGAGGTGGAGGCGAGACAAACAACAGCTCCTCTGGGAATGAAATGGATGTGAAATAGATGAAAGCTGCTTTGCATCGATTAATTCGCATGCATACAAACACTGAGCAGACGCACAAAGGACGGACAAAGAGGGAGGCGGTCGAGGAGCAGGATCCCTTTGCAGCCGCCGTGTCGGACGCTGTTTTCCTCAAGGTCGGGGGGTTAACAGGCAGGTGGGCACTGCTATAGCTGGTGCCTACAGGGCCCAGAGGATCCTAATCAATTCTTACATTTCAGGGGAAAATGATGAGAAAGGAAGGAAGATAGATGAGGGAGAGTTGGAGCAAACACACAGATCAATAATATTCTGAGCCTCAAGGAGAAAATACGTTAAGTAAAAGCTTTTTACTGGATGGGTCTGGGCAGGGATGCTAGAGAGAGTGAGGGATGTGCTGTGTGTTCTGAAACATGTCCTGAGGGAGGATAAGAAACAAACTGCTGTGTAATGCTGCTTAGTACACATGTGTGTTAAACAAAGTCTCAAAAAAATGAACAGATGGACTAGATTTTGTGTGGTTGGTGCTGAAGCAGCCACAGGGAACTGGGATGCTCGTGCTGCAGTATGACAAACTGAGATGCTGCAACATTAGAGTGCAAATTGTTGCAGAGATCAATGGAAACAGTTTCCTAATCAAGCGAGGTCAAAAGGTCTCTTTTTTTTTTTAAGCACAGAGTTTTGGTTCAAAACAGATCAGCTCCTCCCGATTCCAAAAAGAGCGAAGCTTTTCCTTTCCAACTCAATTCGAGGACTTGCCTAGACACCAGCTGTGGCTGGTTCCCAGGTGAAACCGACTGCAGACAGAAGTCACAGCGGGAGGGGTTATAAAGTATTTTGGGTGCTCCGAGAAAGCCAAACAAACTTCTCTCGAGTTTACGAAGGCAGGGGTAATGAGATGAAAGGAGCAAGAGAGGTGTGATTAGGAGATGATAGTGAGAGAAATCAGGGGTGGAGGAGGACGGTCGCGGTGCTCAGAGAAGAAAAGAGGGAGGGAGGAAGGGGTTGCAGATGTGGAGAAGATGTGAAAACATGTAGATGGGGCTAATGAGAGGCAAGCTGGGAGCGTGTGATGGGCAAAGATCAGGGCGAGAGCTGCAAGAGAGCCAAGGAGGGTTAGCTGGGTGCAAAATATCCACAGGTCTTTACCCCGACTCATAAATCATCCAGCGTGACAGAGACACAAAGGCTTGGCTCGATGCAGGGCTGTCAGCCGTCTTTTGAGCCGTTAATCACACAGATCTGCGAAGGGCAAGATCTCTTAACGTTGGAGGAGACGCCCGGCAGCAACAAATGAGCCCCACGCTGTGACTCCCACGCAACCGCACACCTCTTAAGCCCCGCCAGTGTCGTGATCCACCTGCAATCACCCTGCAGCAAATACCAGGCGCTCCCCTGTGCGGGCAGCCACATTATCTGTGTGAGACACAGAGAGACAGAGGCAGAGAGAGAGAGAGAGGGTGAGAGAAGGCCAGGGGAAAAAATGAATAAAAGGGGGCAAGAACCTGTGTGTGTGTGTGTGTGTGTGTGTGTGTGTGTGTGTGTGTGTGTGTGTGTGTGTGTGTGTGCTCCGTGAACTCTATACTGATGAGAGAGGTGGCGTTGAGATATGACAGCTCTCACTTGTTCTGAAGCCTGCCCTCAGAGTAAGCCCTGCAAGAAATAGAGAGATCACTCTCACTTTCTCTCTCGGTCCACACACAACACACACTTAGATGGAACTCTGTTAAGATGTGATTAGGCTGACTGTCAGTTGTGAGGGGTCCTATCAAGGTTCACTACACGCCAAGCGCACACGAACCACCGCCTAAGCCAGGCTGCCTGACAGTCGGCTAGTGGAGGAATGTCGAAGCTGGAAATAACAGCCGGCCCTGACTTACCACTGGACCGACAACCGCTGGTGCTTTGCCAACTGGAAAAAAAAACAACAAAAGATGGACCTGGAGAGTATGTTGAAAACAGGAAAGAAATACCTGCATCGATCAGTCTGGGTAGCGAAGGTATTAAGAGAGACAGGCCAATTTTGGAGTTGACAGACCAGGGCATCTAGTTTGGCTCAGTGTGCACATTGTGTACCCTCTTGCCAAAAAGGGTGAAGCGGTGCACTTGTTCTGCTTTAGAAAATATTTCTTACAGAGAAGCGTGGGTACATGAATGCTTCCGGGTCGTCCTTTGATTGTTCTTGTGAACACAGCACGTCAGCAACACATGGAGGATATTTTAATACCCGTGGCACAAACGTCCACTTAGCAAACAGATTTATCAGTGAACGCATCAGCAGCTTAAATAAATAACTAAGCAAATACTAGAATGATTGAAATTCTGATTGTTGTTGTGAAATGATCTCTTTCGGAAAGTAAACAAATATCCGAGCCAGCTTTTAGAGCGCTTTGCATGAGCTGCAGACACGTTTGTGGTGCTACTAAAAATGTGTTGGGTTCATCGTGGTTACGGATCCAAAATAAAAATACCCCTCGGTTTCTGTCTCTTTCTTTGGGGCTTGGTCTCTTTATGTCTCGGCCGCAGTAATGCTTGATGTGGCTCCCCATGCTAAGATAATCAAAATATGTTATTATGAACCAATATGGACGGGGGGAAATTGAGTCCCATCTGGAGCTGAAAGCAGGATGGAGGAATAGAAATTCTCACATCAGCTCAGCAGTAAAATTGCTGCCCCACTGAGAGGTAGACATCATAAGCTGGGATGTAGGGACATACATATGTATTGCACTAACACTCTCTTGCACATAACACACTTGCAAATGCATGAAGTCAACCAACAAACACAGGCGTGCATCCGAGAGAGGATGCACAACGCGCATGCTCTCAGCCCACACACATTCAAGCACAATAAATATATACCTTCACATCCAGCGTGATGCTCAGAACATGTCGTGTCTGTGTATGTTAGACATCATATCTGTGTATATGTGTGTAGTCCCCAGCTTGTGGCATCTGGCTCGCAGCACGCTGGTAAACAGCACGCAGCCGAGACAATGAGGGGACTCTGGGCTCCGTGATTCATGCAGACGGGTTGATTAAAGAGCAATCGCAGCCCCCACGGTGCGAGAAAGGGTGGCATAATCACCGTAAGAAAAACACTGGTAGCATAAATCTCGGCTCGCTGCGAGCTATGAAAGTTCTGAGGGGGACGGGGAGTTATGGAAAAGTGTAAAGTTGCCAAAGAGGGCCAATGATAGCGCAGGCAGATTCCAACTGAGCGGCCAGACAAATAGTGGCCGATGAGAATCCAGCTGAGTCTAATGATTCACAGTTTAGCATACAAGGAAAAAACTAATGCTAATAACTAATTAACTAACTAATGACAGGGTTTTTTTATTCTCTTTTTATGTATTTGAAAATAAAGAGATTTATCAGCTCACTCTGTAGTTTACTGTCCCTTTACTGAGCATTTTAGTAGCTTTAAGCCCATTGTTTTGGTTTTACAGCCTGAAAATATGTTTTCAGGTACTTCAGGCAGTGGTAAAATATATATGTATATATTATTCTACAGAAAGTAAGTACTGTAACAAGCTGGGGGAGCATTAAATTGTAAAAACACTGGAGACTAAAGTCAGTTCCAGTAAGTTCTTTACGTTCACCAGCCTGTCTCAAACTTTACCATCAGGTTTCACAGTAAATCTAAACAGTAAAGGTGCAGCTAAAGGATGCGAATATACTTAGACATACTTAGATCCTCTATGATTATAACTGTTCATATCGGGAGCCATATTCAATTCATAATTATATTATTTTGTTTCAAAAAGTACAAACGTACTCGACACAGTAAAATAAGCATTTTATGGATTTCTTCTGTGAGACAGAACAGATTCATTGTAGTTGTTTTGGGTTTTTTTAGCTAATTAGCTACAGAGCTGAGCAGAGCGGATATGATGAGCTTCTCTCAACAGCTGATTGGTTTAACGGAATAAATGAATCTGTGCTGTGAGTGGGAAAGAATGATTTTGTTTATGGGATACAAAAAGTGAATTTCACGTCAGCCCTAGAGACATTTGTCTGCACTAAACACATCTGTGCACTTGAGCCATCTCAGCTGAACCAAAAACATTATTCTTTCTGTATAAAGAAGGACTCAACATAAAGAAAGGTTGGATTCATTATTGGTGTGTTAACGGGTAAAAAATCCAAAGGTCATAGTTATTTCATAGAAAGGTGATTTTTTTTTAGGTGTCGAAGTTGAATAGAGCCATTTTTTTCAACATCAGTAAAGGTAGAAACCTCACATAGTAATACACGTATGAGAACATTTTCAACCACTCACTGGGAGAGAATCAGATGGTTAAAAATAAGGACGCTGGATGCAGTGGAGCATGAATAATCTCAATTTATCTCTTGATTTCTGTTACACTCGCTTTGCAAAGGGTGCGTTTGTAAATGTGAGTCAAGTGAAGCCTTGAGGGCATGTGAGAGAGGTATCACATTACAATAGTAGATACTGTAAAAAGTGACTGTGTCATCGCCTCTCTGACGTCCACCGGTCAAACCTCAGAGCTGCATTCTGACCAGACTTTTGTGGAGAACACGCCTACGCTTTCCTCTCTCAACAAGCAAAACCTCTATCCGCTATCTAGACTGCACCCAGGCTCATCCTACAACCATCCTCTTCTCCCCCTCTTCACCTCCGTCTTCTCTCCCCCAGACCTCCAGACGTTTACTATTCCTCTCATTGTGGCTGTAGTCATTAGAGGTAAGGAAAGAACAGGCACATAGATGATCAAACTGTATTACCGTAACTATACAGGAGAGACAGGAATGGCCACTTACAAAGTGGTTCACAAATAGACATGTTTTCATAGTGTTTACATGAATGGAATGCACAGGAAAAATGTGTCCAGGTGTGGACATATATATATATATGTGTGAAGGAACAAGTGCAGCAGACGAAGATCATCGATTACTAATGCGCCATATAAAATCTCATAATGTTGATCCAAAGGGTGATTGGCACAATCCTATGGTATATTCAGACAGAAATAACAAGACACAGATCCACTGTACACCTGACAAAATGTAAATTATACATTATGAACCATAATAACTTAAATAAAGGTGTATGAGACCGGACACCTTTAAATATACATCATATAGGCGAGCTAAAATCGCTGTTGTCCTTTCCTGTCCTTGTGATGGCTTGTGGTATTTTATGGGCTTCAACGGGAGAACAAAATGACAACATATATATATATATTGTGTCCATGATTCTTCTGATGTTCTGTGATGCTCTTTTGCACTCTCTTGCTTTCAAGTTCCCACATAATTAATGACTCAACAACACTGCTTGGGCAGGTGAGCGTCAGCAGCCACATCGCCTTCTTCAACAAAGAAAAGTCACTGCAAGTAGAAACTTGCTTTTACTTCTTTTCAAAACTGAATAATCAAGTACTCCAGGAAGAAAACACATTGTTAAGCACAGCTCTGTGTGTTGTGTGAGTAATTATCCCCAAATGGCCTCTGTGGTGTTGTTTTCTTCAAAGGCCAGAAGCCACTGACTCAGACGTAGAGGTGTCGGAGCTCTACGGCCTCTTGCTGGAGCAGGACTTGCAGCACTGCTGTCCATAGAACTTGTGGTTACAAACACCGTGCTGGGGAACCAAGTGGCACCAGCTGAAATGGTCCATGCAGCGTTCATCTGCTGAGAAAAAAACAGAAAAAAGCATTTAGCAACAGTCTGGTATCACACAAACATATTCACTTAAGTCCAACTGTCTGTCCTTTAACTATGGCAAGACACAGGCAAGACATAACCAAGTCATGTAACTCTGTCTTTTTACCTTTTATTGTAAATCCAGCATCTGTGACCCTGCTGGGGCGTAGTGCTGGAGCAGGAAGGGCGGCGGAACAGAAGTGAGTGTTGCACGCCCTGGAAGTGATGGGCCTCTGATGGGGCAGGCAGCCAGATGCAGGGTGACCTTGCCGGAGACACTGGATGGATCGAGTCTGGACCCCTCCACCGCAGGACACAGAGCACTGAGATAGAGGAGAAACAGCAGAGAGGAACATATGAAAGACAGAATGAGAAGGAGAGAAACAGGGGTGAAGGAAGGTGTGCACAGATATAAATAGGAGTAGGGGATCAGAAGAATAAGGAATCCGCGGAGGGAGGTGAATGGATGGAGGAAAACTCCATAGCGACACATGGAACAGATGAAGAAAACAAACATGCCCTGCAGCGAGCTGTCAGGAGATATCTTGTCTGGTGGAAACATACAGGAATCACAGGCTGCAGAATCGGCTTGTGCTATAAGAGGCGCTTAAGATTTATTGCATAATGGATGCTAGAACACCTACACAAGCTGCCCCGAAAGGCTCTGCAACAGACTGGAGCTTCTGGGTAGCATCTGAGGCTCATTCCACCTCCAAATAAGCTAGGTCTGCCGACTACTACTACCTCCCAGGGTTTTTGAGGAAACAGAGATACTGAAACAGAGTACACACTCATGGTCATGTGCCTTGTATTGATTAGTTTTGGCCCAGACTCTGCGCTGCCATCCTCATGTCACGGGCCTCCCAGAGACTACGGCCTGGTAAACAAAAATCAATGAAGTGAGAGACGGTGAGGTGCAAAATAAATGTTGTGAATCTGAGGAACACTGAGGATTTGTTATTGCCCACACAATGGAATGATTTTACTTCTGAAGAATACTGACTCTACTGTCAGCGGGACTAAATATATTTTGCCATTTCTCCATTTCCCCTATTTCCTGACCTCATTAGGAACAATTTTATTCTATGAGGAACATTAAAAATAATAGTGCCTGCTACTATTATTACCATTTAAAATGCCTGTGTATCCAGTGTGCATCCTTTCTAATAGTAAGGACCATGGACAAGTATCACTGACAGACTACTATAGTTAGCTATGGTAGTTAATAAGCTGACATTAGCTGGTTGGAAATGCTGTCAGCTTGCCAGAAGTTTAACATTTCCAGCTAATTTAAAACAAGTCTGAAGCAAGAATTTTGTCAAAATATGTCCTAAATATGTTCTTGATTGATTATATATTATTTATACACTGTATGCTGCTAGAGTTTGGAAAAAAACAAATCCATGCCAACCTTGTTATCAAGGCATAATTAGACAGTCACTGTGTAGGGACAGGTTCCCGGGGTTTAGCAAATAGCCAATTGCTGCTGTACATACTTCATATTTACTATGTGTTGTAATCTTACAGTTAAGTAGAAAAGTTGATTCTTTAGTAATAGTTTGGCAAAAGAGACTTGGCCATGTTGCTTTCTTCATTTCTGCCTTAGTTAATAGTTGAGGAACAAGGCAGTTGATAGACTTTGAGTTTAGATTTGCACTTTAAGTTTGAACTGATTTCAGGCATCTTCCCAGACACCAGAAAAAAAAGTACTTTCTGGCGCTGCCCATGTCAGGACTGATGCAAGTGCTGTGACAGATACAGATATAATAACAAATTCTAGTGTCAGCATCCAGTTACGTGTTACATGCCTTGGGATCTAATTTTCTACTAAATATCCATGAAGCGTGGTCCACAATTGACATAAAATGATTCTTTGTAGCTTTTGGCACTATGATTTGAAGACATCACAGATGTCATCATAGTGTGTCACATGTGGGAGAAAAGCTCTAGATTGGAAGACTTTCAGCTGGAGCATACACGCAGCACTCAAAGTCTCTCAGTGAGACAGTTGTTGGATCAAAGCATGAGTAAATATACCTGCTGCCAGGGAGAGGCGTACCAGCCTAAGACCAGAGCACTGGAAGTTGTTCTGCCAGAGAAGACTCGGGGGAGCTCTGGGCAAGGGCCGCGGTTGCAGCCCTGCTGGAGATCCACCAAAGGTTTAGCCATATTTCTGCACCTCCGTAAGGGGAACTCCACATACCTAAGGGGGACAGAGGACAGGCTGTCTGCTTAAAACAACTGTTCCTACAGAGCTTATTATTTTGGAAACATAGAAATTCGGTCTCAGAGGAAATGTGGGGTCAGCTGTGTACAATTTATTCCAGAATGATGGATGCACTTAAAGGCGCATACCCTCCTTGGGAGTCTGTCTCTCCACAGCGAAGCTCTCTCTTCTGGATGCCTGAACCACAAGACCTGGAGCACTGAAACACAGAGCAGGCAGACGAGGAACTGTGTCAAAGTGTGTGGTGTAATGCAGAGGGTTTCCATAGCAGCAGACGCCACAAGGTCACTTATCATTGTAGTAATAGAGCCAAAATGCTAAATAAGTGCTTTACACTAAGAGTCATTGCAGTCATTATATTTAATGTGCAGGCAGTGTATACTTTAGGTACATGCAAGGTTGTGTACAAATCCAAACCACAGTGTATTGCAGGAGGAAGTAGCTTCACTGTGTTTTATCTTGCTAGTCCTGTGTTGAAAGCCTGACCTTTACACTGACCGTTATCTGTAAATATTCACCAACATGAGCTACTAGTGTGCAATTGAGCGCTCCCACTTCTCTCACTTAAATTACTGTACACTGTGCAACATCAAGCAAAGTAAAAATTCCCTTATTTTTTAGAAATCTTTTCATATTATTAATAAAACACAGTATTTATTAAAACATATATTTTCATCTTGCAGCACAAAACATCAACCACAACAAAAAACAACACTAATTGTAAAAGAAATATGAAAGGAAGCTGAGAGGTAATTTTAAGGTCATGCTATAAGATAAAAATACCAATTACAGTTTTACAGAGCCCAAGATGTCTTCAAAATATGGGTGTAATGATTCTCCAAATCCATGGTTTAGCACAGACCTCAGTTATTGTTTTTTGGTTCCCGGTTTTATTAAATCACAAACAATCTGGAAAGCTAAGGCTCTGAACCCAATAGCATTTAGTGTTCATCCACTTTCAAACTACGGATGACCTACTGTACACTCTGTACCACGCTTGAACAGCTCACAACACAGATGACCTACACTCTGTACTATCCCTGAGTGCCTGGCCACAGCTGAAGCTGACGAATCAAGTGATAGGTCGTCTTGCAACGAGAATTTCTGGGATATTATATTCTCTAGACTTCACAGGTGTCGGGGAGCCTTAATATTATATGTGAAAGGTACAATGCCGGTGACAGCCAGTTGGTGGTGGTTAGGAGACATTTGTGTCACCATTTAAGCATCAGTTTCAGAGCCATTGCAGCCCTTGGTAAAAAAGTTTGTTTTGTCAAACCAAGAGTCTGAACCCTACAGATATTTTATTTTTGTTATCGGTTCATGAAATCACACACAAGCTGCTTAAAAGTCAGAGTTTCAGTTATCTTCATTCCACAGGTTATTTAGAAAAATGTGCTGTAATTGAATTCTTCATATTCAGTCACTCTCCTCAACCTGCCTTATCTTCCAGTCAGCTTATAATTTCCAACATTTGCCAGCTGGCCTTTCAAAATGTTTAGTGCACCGATGTGCACCGATGTGAAGTTTTTTTTCCAGTCCAGATGAAGCGAGAGACTTGATGTTGCATTACAGTACATTCTGCTGACTGTGAAGCTGCTCTCTTTTTCCCTGATTCCCTGGTTGTTAAACATTTTTTGAAAAACGGGAGCACTGGAAAGAAGCCTTTGTTTTCTAAATGTTGAGGGACTGAAATCAAAGCTTGATGTTTATTCAAATTAAGCAGCAATTCTTAAATGCACTGGGAATTTTTCAAAGTCATGTATTGTCTTCTACATTTCGAGTAAAGCATACACACCACCAAGCTACACAATGTACTCAAAAATATGAGGTTCTTCACCAAAAGCTGTTTCTTTGAAATGATTTGAAATGCTTCAGGATGGAAAGTCAGAAAAACAATTTTACTTCTATTGGTTCTGCTCCCCCAGTTTCATGTCTCTGTTCTCCTACCTCTCCCCAGGGAGTCGGGATCCATTGCAGTCTTTCATTTTTGGGGCAACGCCGCAGGACACAGGTCTCTTGGGCTTTAGGCCTGTGGTGCTGTCTGCACATGCTGTCGGGCACCACCACTGCTTTGGCTCCAGGATCAGTGCTGCTGCAAAATACACTCCTCTTCCTCAGTCCACGTCCACAGGTCTTAGAGCACTGTGAATTGATAGAGAGGAAATAAGTCACCATCAAGCTTAAGTCAAAGGCGTTAAATGATTCAATGAGAAAAGGTTTATGACACACAGATTGAATCATACATGTATGCTCATACTCTTTCACGTGTGACTTTATTGTAATTATATCAACCCTCAGCTTCCATTGCATTTAAGCACTAGGTCATATTATTAACAGAGGTTTAATCCTTGGCACAGACACTGTAAGTATATTTGCAAGACAACACATGGCAGACAAGAAAATGGAAGGTCACCGGCTTGATGACAGCCCGGTATGGTCTAACATTAAATTCAATAAACAAATAACTCAGGGGATGAATGTGATCTCAACCCATCAAAGTCTCCACCAAAGGCAGACAGTACGGCTGTAAACTCCACATGAACTGCACAGAGATGGACAACAGAGTCAAACTGCTCCGCTGGGACTGACGACCACAGCCATCAGGGCAGTTTATGCGACAACACTGAATTAATTTATTAGACAAAAGACACATACACATCTGTGCATAGCCATTTACATACACAGCCATGCACATACACACGTCCCAGTAGTCCTTTAGTCACTGAAAGGTCCGATTGATCTTTTTCAGGGAGAGTGGCCTTGTCTCTGCATGACCGCCAACTGAACTCGTACTGATGTTACAAAATAGTCCATGAGCACAACAGGAGTGTCCTAAAGAATGATTGCTGAATGACATCTCAGTGTCCAGACTGTGCAGGTCATATCAGTTAATCATTCAATAGGGTTTGACAAACTATCAGATCTGCTGCCAGGCTATCAATATTGTATACATGAGCAAATAAATGCCCTGTCTAGTGTGAAGTGCACTGAGGTTACAGAGGAACAGGGCAAAGCCTTAAAGTCATAGTTGGTTAACAGCCACAGGATTAAATAGCTCAATCAAAAGGGCGACTTTGGAAAAAATATATTTGCATTTGTCATCCAAGAGAATTTAAAGCAGACAATGATTAGTTATGTTCACTCTTGTGTGGCTGTTTTGTGATTCATGGGTGTATTTGGTTACTAAATACCAGCAGAGTTCATTCTGTTTCAGATCGTGCAAATTTTTTGAGAATGACGCAGATAAAAGAAGAACAACTGGCAGGTATCGCTGGATAAAAGTTGTGTTTTCCGTTTTCCTGATTTTTTTTTACTATTTTCCATATGACCAACAGAGGGCAGCAGAGTCTTTGTTTCAGAAACTCAGGGAGCGTGTGCGTATGTGTGCATGTGTGTCTCATGTCCTGTCATGCAGATGCTAAGCATGTTACTGTGTTTTAACTTAGGGTTGCTTATGCTCTACATGAAAGTGCAGACATAACCTGTACATACTGACAGTAAAGATACTTAGTACTATTATAAGTATTTATCATGACGATTAAAAATTGTTTTTCTCTCCAAACACACCTCTGCAGCTTCCTGTTCCTTGAAACTCTAATATGAACATCATATTTACAGCCAGAGGTCAAATTATATGATTTTAATTAGTGTACACTATAATTCATATTAGAGATTATTTTTATATTAAAGTTCATCTGTGCATTAACACCTAATCAGTCTTACTCCATTTAGTGACAATCAAACTCCAGACTTCCATTAGTTATATTCTGTAAGGTCTTAAACCTTACACCTTTAATACATGTCCTTTGATATCTTTCATATGACCTGATTTGGCGGTAGGTGGACATGTCATTCCTGTCATTTGCTTTCCTGCACTGGCTATTAAGAAAGAAACACCCTCCTGAACGTGCAAGGCGTAGTGTGTGCAGGTTGTAAGGAAGCAGTTATGCTGTTATGTGTGTGCTTTTCAGGGACAGTACAGAGGTCATCTGTGTTTAGAAGTGATTACTACTGAGGGTCCAACATCTTCCTGAGATGACTTATTTTAGCATGGAATGGCTGTAGTGTACTTATTCATTACTAGGACAATAGCTGAAATTGACATCCTGTGTCAACAAAAAGGTGACTCTCTGAAGCTGAACTGTGTTTGATAAGTGACGTTTTACTTAATGCTGACACTAAATAAAAAATCTGGGGATTACCAATGTCACTAAGGATCCTCCTTTAAGATCCATGAAACCATTGGTTGGCAAACCAACCTGTAGTTGTTGAGATATTTTAGTGGTGAACCACAATTACCCTCCCAGCGATTTCAAATGCTACCGCAAACACACCTGTGACCATGATCCAGTACTCCACTCAGGTGGGCAGGCCTGGGTGTGGCAGGGTTGGAGCTGGGCAGGGGAGATGACGGGGCAGAGGGAGTGTGCCACCACCTCCTCCCTCTGGTAGGTCACCTTCCTCAGGCAGCGCAGAATCCTTGTCTGCTGACCTCCTCCACATGAGCGACTGCAGGACCCCCAGTCTCCTGTCGCCCAACTGTGAAGAGAAATTGAGAGAGAGACAGTTAATTAGGAGACTTAAGAAAGCACAGAGGGTTTATCAGTCATACGTAAATCACTGTAGGTGTAAGTAAATTAAATGCTAAATTGTATATGCAGGGTTTTTTTCACAGATGGAGCTAAACTCTTATGAGGACATAACGTCTCAACTCTAATCTGGTGCTCTTATATTGAGCCCAGTGAGTACCACTGAGTACTATCTCTCTTATTATTAAGTGGTTAAAAGCTCCAAATACTGAAGTAACTGGGTTTTTCTTGCTTTTTGATGAAAGCCTAGACCTATTGCTTTTAAAATAGTCATCGCACATTGATCTTTATCACTGTACAAAATGGTAGTTAAAGGCAGAAAAAGAAAATACACAGGCCAAAATATATGACCATATCCATCCATCTCCCTCCATACTGTTCCTATCTGAAAATAAACATGAAACCCATATTGTGCATACAACTCTACATTACAGCTTGCCCACGTCTCCAGGGCCAACTGCAATATAAAACATACTGTACAATAAGGACAAAGGCAGTTGTGGGTTATAATTCCTCACTTCTCTCTTCTGTCCTCTCTTGTCTTTTCATTCCTTTCTGTCTGTTCACTCTTCACCTTTACTCTCTCCCTTTATTTCTAATCCCCAGTCTTTTTATCTGCTGTTTGTTGCCTTTCCTGTTCTCTCCTCTGCTTTAGTTCCTTTGAAACCCTGCTTCGCCACTGATGAAAGCCTACTGCTGCTTCGAAAATAGCTTCTGTCTTGGCATTGGGGCTGAAGGGGGAGATTACAGCAAATGAGTGGTCTGACAACCACATGCTCAGAAGAGGGAGATGGAGAGATGGGCAGATGGCTCAGTCCAGTTCTGAGACGACATGCTACTGCACCACACAGACCATTCCTCTACGCCGCTGACCTGCTTCAGGGGAAGAAAAATGCTTTCATTCTCTTTCAAACGCCACAGACAAATGAAGCAGCAGGGCTAAACTGCAATTTGGAAACAGGAAAAGATGTGAACCATTGGGACCCAAAAGTTATAAATAACAATATATCATTGGGAAAAGTGGCTGAAGTGCCACTTCGCTTCGCTGCAAACCACCGGTGACCTAGCTGTAATTTGTATCAAATTACAGCTAGGTTATTGAAATGTTTCAATAACTGGCATATTTTGAGGTAGACGAGTGCAATATAGCAGGGAGGTTCTAAAAAGCTCAGCCATGCATTTCTAGTTCTTATATGGCTGCAGACCAGTGAACATTTATTCTTAACCTAATACTGGGTTTGATTAGAGGCCAGTGGTTTTCTTAAGCTCTTCAGGCTTCTCTACATGATTATATACAAACATGACCACCTCCGCCTAACAGGTTGGTTTATACTGCTAGCAAAACTGCTAGCACACTATGATCTTTTTCACTCTTTTTTTACATATATATATCTGTGTGGCATGGTGTACAGGTATAATGTGTATATTCCTAATATTTCAATTAAACATGCATGTTTATATAATATTATTAAAGGACTTCAATGTAACTCCTTGAGTGTAGAGTGTAGTGTTCTGGGCAACTCATGGTTTACTAGGACATGAGAATCATACAGATGCATTGTTAATGTTATTAATAATAATGCCTTTACTATTGTGACTCACAGCATTCTACACTTGTTTCAGGTTTGATAAATCAGGAGTTGGTCAGTTGTGCATGTAACTTTTGTCTCACTTTTCTTTTCTGGCACAAGTACAATGTGCCTTGCTTTGATTTGTCTACATGTGCTGCTGCGTGATGTACACAGATAAATCCCTAACCTGTGCTGAGCGAATCTGCAGATGGCCTTTGCCAAGAGAAAGAGCAAAACAGACAAACAGCTGAAAGATGGAACTGCTAAGCAAGAAAAGATGGGCATGTAGTAGAAGGTGGGGCTGGGGACTGGGTAGCAGAAAAAGCAAGACAGGAAACATGGAAACACGCTTTTAAAAAAATCTCTTACATAAGAGTGTATCTGTTCTTGACTACAAGCGGAGATGACAGATTGAACGAGCATCCGAAAAATCTTTTTTGTGTGCCTCTTTAATGTTCAGAAACTGCTGCAGCACCACAATCAAACATCCCCATTTTCCATGACAGGCTAACAGCAAGTGAAGGTTTAAGGCATAATAGGGTAGATGGGAATGAAGGGGTGAGTTTGCGGGAGGAGTTGCAATGGCTCTGCATGGCTAGACTGACCGGGCCCCATGGGAATCCCGCTGTCTCTGCACAATAAAACATGGATAGGCCTGTCAGCACCCGAGATACACATTGCAGAGATAAGCAGGCACTTTTCCATTACCCCTCCTGTCACACACACTCACACACAGCACACATGCATACCAACTCATTGTCAATTTCTCTTTTCTCTGCTGGACTCTTGAATTCATGCCCATGCATCCTTAATGCAGTCATTACAGCTTTCATGCTGCTTACTCAACTCAGCTTTCTTCCTGTGTACAGCCCATAAATTGGCTCATGCACACAACCAGCTGAGAAATGGTGTCAGCTACTGTATAATAAGATCCATGGCTGTCAAACACTACTTTATTTTCCTGGATGGACAATCTGCACTGGTGCTCTTTATCTGGACTATAGTATTTTCTCCACTCAAACCAAAGGGGGGTCAGGACGTGCAACAAGACTGTTTAATACCTTTCGCCAAGATAACAGAAATGGTATGCCTGAGATTAGGAGCAGGAAATGTCCTCTCGGGTGGTGGGAAACTTAGAGGCAAACAGAGGCTGTATGTCGGAGGTGTAACCGATAGCTGTCTGGCTTGCTCAACCCCTGACACAGGAGAAAGTTCAGTTTGAACTTGTTACGGCATGGCTGATGGTGCACAAAATGACAACATCATTACCATCAGACACAAGCAGCTTGTATTTCTATTATTTATACCTCATGGTTTGGATGCAGAATAAAGTATTTCACCAGAAAACATTTGGAAAATGTGTGTGCATGTAAATTGTAAAAGTGCATGCCACCCTGTGCGTGTATGTGTATAATGTATGTGTGCACTCTCACTAAACCCAAGACACAGTTCCCTGACTGTTCTTTGGAGCAGTGCTGTAAATCAAGCTAGCTCCAGTTCCCTCAGCCAAAGGCCTACATAAGAGAGAGGCCATTTATTCAGTTTCAACTTGTTACTCCACTGCACTTCATCCTGATTTTGTTTTTTGCTGCACTGGTCCCTGAATGCACAGTCTCCTTTAAAAATGCATGGCATTAAGTAGAATGTCTAGACAACTGAGATACATCGTGGGCATGGTTTTGCTGCTGAGGCAGTCGGGAGGCTATGGTCTGAGAATATATGAGAGGGAAAAGAAAGCAACAATCACTCCAGGTTGGCTTTGAAGTCTCCCTCATTTCCTTTAGCATTGTCCTGTTTTATTTTTCTCTTTCTTACTCTCAAGTGTTCACTAAAGTTAAAAGGTTGATTCCAGACTTGGAAAAATCATCCTGTATTTACTTCATGACAAAAGCAGTCAACTAAGTGGCTGCACCTTATGTCTAGGGGTTGGAGTGAAATTAGCTGTGTCTGACAGGGCTGTAGCCGGGATTGTAGAAATGCTGAGGTCACAAGTCCCAAACAGAATCACACTGATCTCATCATATGTTGGACCAGTCACCAATCAAAATTTGGTGGGGCTTAGACTCTAATCACTAATCAAACTAGTAGATACTCCGAACCATATACTCCACAAGATCTCTGAAGGTGTCCCTTGTTGTGATGTGCTGCATCCATATGTCGGCTTGCTTTCCTTCTTCCAGCACATCAGCTTCAAGAACTTACTTGCATGGAGTCATTCATTTTGCTGTAAATTTTAACTTCCTGCATTGTAATTTCTTGTTTTGCTGCCTTCAGTAGCCATATATGTTTTTTGCCAAGGTTGTTACATCTATATCAGTGCGATGCCATTACTGAGAACTGATTCAAATGAACAGTAGATAGAGAGGGTTTTCACATGAATTTCTCAAAAAGGCAACTGGGGTAAAAAAAATTACAGAGTGGGCAAAGAAGAGAGGCGTACAGAGAATAGCAGAGTGGTGGCTGGCCACAGCAAATAAACCACAGGCCACCTCTAGACTGCTCAACCACAGTGTGTTTGTGGTGTTTGTGCACGTGTCTGTGTGTGTTGGTATCTGTAATAAAAACAGCACCAAGGCTCTTGAAAATTTGGCAACATAAAGACACATGCCACAGCCAAATGTACATGAAGAAATGCCACACCACACACACACATACAAAGCAGCACTTACTATGCAGGGCAAGGCTGTGTGTTGCAGAGATGGGAGCCCAGTGTCGGTCTGGTTTGGGGATTACACATGGTGGAGTTGACCTGAACCTTCTGGTCCTGCAGGCAGATAGCCTTGGTTGAGATGCGACCTGGTGGAAAAATAAAGCAAATAGACAAAAAGAAAATCGAGTTGAAGTAGTTCTTTCAGGCAATTAAAGCATGCCTGCTGCCTGACACGCTAGAGGAGAACTGAACACAAACACTGCAAACAAACCCATCTATCCACTGACAAGTAGGCTTAGGGTCTTTTGGGACCAACAGAGTCTTCTCAGTTGACAAAGGTGCTTTTCATTAACCTTAACACACTTCCTGGATCACATTATAGCAGAAAGGAAATGTACAGAATACAAAAACAGCATTTGTAGATATACACATTGATGTATAATACAGCAAAAGTCACAAAATTACAGGTTCTGTTCAAAAAACGTTTGTTTGTTTTTGTTTTTTTGTTAATCAAATTTGCTGTTTTAGCTCATTTGCATTTGAAAAATTTGGTTTAGCCAAATCCTCCAGCCTAATCATGACAACATAGATCTGACTCCTGGGTCTATTCTGTATGTGATGACAACTATAATGACAGTTGTCAGGGAAGCTAACAGCACATTTTTGTCTCACCTCCAGCACAGGGAGCAGAGCAGTCGGACCGCACCACACCCCAGCTGTAGTCAGGTTTCCGTTCAACGCGAGGAAGAGTGTACTCCCACACCACACCCGGGGTTCTTTCCCTGCAGAAGGATCTGTCAGGCAGGGACAGAGGCGGTCAGAAAGGTGTCACATGTGAAAGTAGTTAACCTTTAAACTTTATTCATAAAGTGAAAACACACTTGGTATCACTCTGTTCCACATCAACATCAGGTCTTCAAATCTTGACATAACTAACAACATACATAAACTGGGAATCATCCACTGCAACTGTTTTTCCCAACTGCTCTAGATCTGCTCTAGATCTGCTCTCTGAGAGTCACACCAGTAGCCTTCTTCCCTATGCTGTAAAGCATGGTATCACCTGTTCGCACATCAACTGGAAAACAGCAGAAGTCCTTAAAGCAGGCCAGTGGTCAGCATTTCTAGCCAAAAGAGTTATTTTTTCTTTTATTAAGGGAGCGCTTATTTGTAGTTGGTTAGAGCTCTTATTTATCTTGTCACCCTTTTGTGACTTCTTCAGATTTGGTGACTTCTTCAAATTAAAACTTCATTAAGCTTAAAAAATCTTTACAAAAATTTACAAATCTGAGAAACAGTGTTCAATATTCATGGCTAGTTGTTTCAGCACTATGGACTCACTAACTACCTGATCTTCTGTGATGTAAATTCAAACAAACTTAATCTACAGTAAACAAAATTAAAACGTCTTTCCCTACGTACCGCATAATGTACAGTACAGTATACCCTGTCTGTGAGTTGATATGTAAAAAATATATCATCATATTTCCTTTTCTCTCAGTAGCACTCCACAAATCTAAACAGTATGTCTACACTCTATAAACAAAATAGTGTGTGGCAGACGTGCAGTGAAAGAAAAGCAGAAACAAATGTCCCATTTGTTATGAACTCCACTGCCAGAGACTAAAGGTAAGACCAATGTCAACGTGGCAGGCTGAAACAGCAATCCAGAACCCACTGAGCACTTAGATTGACAATATACTAGACACATTAAGGGGAGCTTTGTTCCCTCTCTAGTCCAAACTGGCTGACCACAGTATTATAAGGTCATTCTTTTTGGACAGGACAGTGCACATATGAGGGACAATTTCCATTTTCTTTTGAAAGTTAGCTCCTTCCCACCACATCCTTTATTCTGGCTGGTTTTTCTGAGTTAACTTCTCAGAACAGGAGATTTATTTGGACGTTGATGTCAAGCAGAGACTAACGGATGACTGAATGCAGACATACCCATTACAGAAGAAGCACCAGGCTATCATTAAAACAACCCCATGAGGACTCACTACCATGATGAGCAATTTTTAAGGTGCATATAAATAGTTCATAGTGAGTGCTTCAGTGTGTCTTTTACAGCCTGCCTTAGTTTAGTCCAGGTTGGTTGTTGTATTCATTCCAACTGTCAACATCTATTCCAGTGTCTGACAAACATATCAGTCTATTATTATCTCCAATAATGAGCTTTGACAACTGTGTTTTCTTTGGGGGGTATCCAAGTGTACAAAGGAATCTACCACCGACCATCCAAGTATCGAAAGCCAAGTATCTCCTGGGTTCAGTCCACATTCAACAGTCCTGGGGTGCTTCCACTGGCTAGACCAGTTACCTTGTACTGCTTGGTAACTGTTTCATGTTTATTGTCGGCACAGGTCCAGACAGGAGGCAAAAAGAGAGATGTGGATTTTGAGAGGAGCAAAGAGGCATCTAATGTCAGACAAACACATCTGTATATGTAGATACATTGTGTACCGACTTGTGAAGAGCTGGAAGGATATATGACATATGAAGATAGTGTGAGACATGCATACCATATTCTACTACAGGGTGCTCCATAGTATTACAAGTGGACATAAACACTTGGGGGACATTAAAACTAAAACTAAAAGCCTTCTGTCCAAAATACCACAAGATCAAATCCAAGCAGCAAAAGTCCTAACGAGCTACCAGGCTGCCTTTTCTTTACTTTAGACATTCTTGGTTTGAGTGGTTGTCCCCTCTAAACGTGAAGATTTCTAGGCTAAAACAATGAAACTGTGGTTTCTACCAACTGCATAAAAACTGGTGACACCCACAGTTCCTTTGCTGATTTTACCCATCCCAACCAAACCTAACCCAACTGCATGAAACAGCCGCCACCACTAACCACATCAGGACTTCATGCTTTTGCAAGTAAACCATGTCTTACCAACATTCTTGCTGCTTCACCAAACAACCTTCAGTGATGTGAACCACCAGCCACAATGTAAAAGCAACCTTTTTTATTAATCCCTTTAATAGAGAACCTACACGTTATTGAAGTCTTAACACTTTCTAAATAACCAATCTCTCTTTCCTAAGCTGTCCCCAATGTTGAAAACAGCCAGCCAGCCGCAGAGTTAACATTGTCTGCCCCGAGAGACACTTTCAAAAAATCATTTCAGACATGTCGAACTATGTCTTCTCTCTGGTTCAGACTGGAACAACTGCAGTAAATGCTCATCCCCAGACGGACAACTAAACACCTAAACCAAATAAGCACAAAGAAAAATATCCCACTTACCCACATTACAAACCATCATCCCACAACCTCCTGCAATCAGTCACAATGGCAACAAAGACTTCATGCTTGTTCCGTCTTTGTGGATGGAACTTACACTACCCTTGGCAACTCGGAGTTAGTCAAAGCAAAGTAGGAGCAGTACCAAAATACTGCCTTGATATTAGTCACAACACATAAAAATCTACCTACACTCTACAGCTGGCAAAAGAATGACCGTATCTAGACTGACAACACAAATTACTATCAGTATGGACTGCATGTAGAGGTAGAGTGCACTCACCTTTACCAGTGTGCTTACATGCAGTTTAATAATTAGATTCAATCCCACTCCTGGCTCATAGCTTTTTTCATAGATACAAAACCTGGTTCCCTTTTATTTTTCCAGGGTAAAATTCATCAATAAACCATTTTGCATGGCTTGATCTTGGCCCCTGAATTCATATTACTTGGCCAGGCCCACTCCTAAAGTGCTTTCTCAATTCTGACCACAAGTTCTAATATTTTGAACATCATTTCAGAGAAATCTTGGCCAAACATTTTTACCATTTGTATTTTTACTTTTCCAATTTTAACATGGCAGTGACACAGATCTAACCTGTTTTTGCTTGATTTGATTTGTCCTCTTTTCTTCGTATCTAAGTCTGTGACTTGCTATATTTATCTGTTCTAACATCGAATCAAATTAAATCTGCAAATCCCCTTTATTGAAAGAAACATACAGTCACCTTCAAAAGTACTGGAATTACAAAGGCATTTCATTTGATGAATGAATTAAAATGCTTCAATGTCCAGTAAAAATAAATAAACTGACCTTGACACATAGCAATTGACCTTGCCATTCCATTACTTTTTGAGGGGACTGTGCGTTTCCCAATGACAATTTAAGCATAAGATGCCTTTCCAGTTTAACTTTGTCTGACCGATGTGAGTCTATCTTGAATGAGTGCAACATCAGACCACAGGGACTGATGTTGCACCACAACCACCACACCACTCATCAAGTCAGATGAGAAGATGATAATGAATTAAAATGCACCAGACACAGATGTCAACTTCACTTGTGGATACGCAGTGATTTTCCTTGAACTGGCATGACCTCGCCTCATCATACTACAACAATGTCAATTCAGGGGGAATAATCCTACTTGGTATCCACTGAGACCTCCGGAGGCAGCCATATGTTATGTCTGTTCCCTCCTCCTCTTCTTTTTACTGTAGCTACATGCCTCCACCCCCACTCCAGCTGAGCAGCTGTGCAGATGTGAACACCTTGTCACAGTTTATGCTCACACTTCTTAACATTTGTTTTTCTTTTGAGTGTTTCATCAGTGCATGTACTCGCCCTCAGTGCTCTCCCTAGGATTTTCTGTGATAGAGCAAGTTAAGAAAAATGTGTGATACAGATGATCGGCAGTGAAAGAAAAAAAATCACTTTTCTTCATTTAGCTCTTTCATTTGCAGTTAAATTCCCTGTGCCCTGACCCTTAATTCTCACATCCAAAGAGTTCAATTGCTAAATTCTAGTCTTTTAATCTCACTCTCCCTCCCCTATCTTTCTCTATCCTTCACTCTATCAACCTTTTCCTCTTTATTGCGATTACAAGACATACTTACAGAGATTATGCTCATGTTATCTGCAGATCAGCAGCATGCTACCACTGAGTGTCCTGCAGGACAGGACACACAGACAAGCAATTATGGAATTGCGATAGCAAGAAATTAAACCATTCTTATAGATGTTCATCAGTATTGGAACAGACTTCGTTACTACACTCTCTAAACACTATTTGGACTAGATTGCACTGCAGTCCAGTGAAGTAGTGCCACAGCACTATAGGTCTTTCATTTCCAGAGAAATCACAAAGAAAGTCAAGGTGAGTCGAATGAGTACAATGTAATACTTCATCAAAAGCCACTTGAAGAAACTCTCTGACAGGAAGAGAAAGAGCTTACGTGATAGGCAGCTCACAGGAGAACAGCTTCAAGCAAAACTTTGCAGTGGTCAAAGTATCTTGGGCCATGTAATGTGATAAAAACTGAATCACAGTGAGAAGAAACAAGTTCCATGTGTTACTAACCTAAAGTATCGGTACAAATTTTTGTGCCAGTCTATCTGTTAAATTCAGATATTTATCAGGATGCATGAAATGTTTAGAGAGAAGATAAATATAAAAGTTGGGTTACCAATGTCATTAGAATTCATTTTCTAGGTACTACAGTAACTTTTAGTAAGGTGCTTACTTGCACATACTATATGTGGAGTATGTACCACTACCCCTTAAACCACACTGCAGGCATTGGTAAAATGAAATATATAGATAACACTGAATTATTCCTAAATACCACCATGCTCAGTGAAGGCAAAGATGTAGCACTGCAGAATGCAAAAACTATTGCAAAGCTGTAATAAAGCAATAACAAAATCTATCCTGCAATCTCCTCAGGGACCCACTAAATTAAATTGTTGTTACTAGTCTGCTTCTTGCACAATGAAACAACAATGGACAGTTTAATTGCCAGCTACAGTAGCAAGTCTGCTAAACTGCCCACAGACAGAAGCTGCTTGTCTAAAATAGCTACAAAAACACTCAGACATTTCCTGATGGCCAGAGAAGTGACCAGCCAAACACTCTGGAAGTATCACACTGGTACTCCTCCAGGATTTACAGGCCAATCATTCCTGCTTCAACCGCAGGATTTCAGTAGCCCAGGGGAATGAAGGAAAACTAGCTTTTACATGACTATCTCTTCCCTCCACCACAGTGGAGGGAAGAGAGGGAAAAAAAAAACAAATGTCTACTCTTCACCTGGTTTCCACTTCTGTTTCTACAGTCAGGGTTCAGAGTTCAAGAGAAAATAAATGCTTTCGCTGACAAAGTTATGTGGGAAAACCATCCCACCACCATTCATTTAAACCAACAGTCATAAGAAGAATGACTTGGCTGCTTAGTGAATATTAGTTTTGCTGTCATGAGGATACGCCTGTCCACCATCACATTCTACTGCCGTCTTTAGGACGGGTAAAGACTCGTTCTTCCCTCTAAGCTCTGGTTTCTGACAAACAACTTATTGCAAACGTGAAGCAAAAAGAAGTACCATCAGCTCATAAATCACTGTGCAGTACATCTCACTTCATCCAATCTGATTTTACACTTCATCTCCACTTCTAAAGGGCGGTTGACTTGAAGGATATTACTCGCTCTCTTAGGCTGAACTCACATGGCTGCAGCAAAGCACTTTTGAGGGAAGTGGTCAGGGGGGGCACATCCATATTGTTGAGTCGGTATACATTGGTAAAAATACTTGACTGTGTTTACACAGTTCCAAGAACCTGGCAAACCCCTGGTATGTTATAGGGATCTGAAAAGTGGCAGCAGCACAAAGGCTTAGGCTTAGAGTTAAACTTAACTTTGCTGCATCTCCCTCTGTTATATGTCTGTTTTACTCTACTGCTGTTGATATTTCAGTTTCTACCAAAGATACATTCTACCAAGGAACTGGTCCCTGTAAAAACTGTGGACTGGTCACTGAGGGAAACGCGTGAATGAACTTGGGTTCCTGGTGTGATTATTCTTATGTGAGCCCTATTTGTTTCCCAATTAAAAGCCATCTGCTCCACACACACACCTCCTCACATCATCCCTGATGTAACCAACGCAGCATAATTAATGTTTCCCGTTTGAACATTAGAGGGCTACAACCTTCGCCCTACCACCCAAACTACTTTTTTCGCCTCAACCTCATCATGTTCAGCTATTGAGAAAAAGAGGTCTCCTCTGCCAGGGACCTTGTCACTGTCAATTGGCATGAAGGGATGTCACCCAGCAGTGGCGGCTTACTTCAAACACCAACGTCTCATTAGTAGGTCCAGCGGCATACAGGCTCTCTGGCTTGTTGAAAGAGCGCTGGTAGTCAAACACTGTCCCACCGAAGTTGAATTTTCCTGGCCAGTCCACAATCCAGTCCCCAGTCAGGTAGTACTTCCTCTTCAGGGAGCGGACAGCCAGGTAGCTGGTGGAGACTTCCATTTCCTGAACATGAACGCTTCGTGCCCCAGCTGGGACCGTTACCATTGAGTAATACTCTGGAGAAAAAAAATGTAGGACAGTCAAGGCTAAATTATGCTTTCTTTCTGTAATACTTATGTCATTTTCATCACACTGTCCCCCTATCCACCTATGCATGTACTGTATGTCTATGCTTTACCTTATCCTGGACTCAACCCTTTCTCTCCTCTGTGTGTCACTGCACCACGGATGAAGTGAATCAGTCCATTATACAGTGGGATTAAATGAATGTGTCTGTGCGTGCATGTGTCCATTGTCTTGCAGAAATCCTCAGTGTGTGCTAGCTAACATGTAGAGACAGACCACAAACAAAGACAAAGACTTGCTTACCATTAGCCCTGTGTTGAAGGGTGTATTGGCCCTTGAAAAACTTGCAAGTTGAGTTGTCTCCCTTGCAGACTCCACAGGCATCCAGTGAGGTCTTGGAACCCAGGATCTGGTCACAGCCCACTGCCTACACACACAAACAGACACATACCATCAATACCAACAGTGCCGGAATACAGTGTAATGTAAATACAAACAAACTGTAAGAACAGCTCTGATATAAAAGTACACGTGTCAGCAGAATAAATAAATGTAGTGTGACAATGGAGGGATAACTTTAATTCCATCTGTGTTAACATCTGGGGTTTCAAGTATCTACTGCAACAAGCGTCTGGATTATAAGTTCCCCTCTAAAGATTGCTAGAGTGCTATAGGAATACAGAAAACAGCCAAAATACTGAAATGCAGCCTGTTCAGACAGCATGAATAGTACTCTCTTTTTATCTTTAAATGTACACACACACACACACACACACAAACACACTGTGTACCTCACACACTCCATCAATGCAGACATCTCCCTTGTGATCAGAGCAAGAGGTGCCATCTTTGACCTTGCTGGACATGGCAAAGAAGAAGTCAAAGTCCTCTGCAATGCAGTACAGCTTACATATGTCTTCATCTGCACAGAGAGCATACACATATTGTAAATACAGTCACAGTGGGGGAGTTAGATTTAATAGCATATACAGTTTGTAGGAGTAAAACAAATTTGATGTTCTAGTAGCTACTGTACTGCAACCTCTTACACGTAGTGTAGAGTATAGGTCCCGCTGAGACTGAATTGGAAAAGACAGGAACCGACTATGAATGCACCCACGGGTATTCATGTGGGGCAACAGGTTTATTTTGCAGTTCAGATCAGTTATCACAGACAAGTCTCTACAGCCGTCTTTGATTAAAATAAATGACGATGAAGGTGACTTGGCCCAGGGTCCCATAAGGCAGTTCACAATCTGTTCCTCTCTACATCACCTCACATTCATCAAAGCTTAAACAGGACTGGGACGATGGCCAAACACACTACTCTACTTCTCTGCACACACTCTCTCTCTCCCCCTTGCTCTGTGTAAAAAAGCTGGCCTGCAGGCATCCTTTTTAAACCTATCCCCACTGTGTCAGAGGGTGCAGGTGGCTACATGTCTCCCATGCACATTACAGATAGTGATAGTTTCCTCCAGCTTTTTGGCCCTCATCGTTGCAGCAGTAAATGGAGACTGGCATTAGAGAAACACATTATAAAAGAGATTTGGACTAGCAGACTACAGTAGGGTGCAGAATACAAAACAGCTGCAGAATTAAGACAAGTAATGCTTGCCCTGAGCATTCTGCAGTTCTGTGTATGGATGCTTTGTTCTTTGAACAATGACATTTATTTTCTTGACCACTATGTGCCAAGAAAACATTTGGATATCAAAGGGTATAATCCTTGAAAAGTACAATCATGTCATTCAGAAAATGTGTAAATATTCTTCATCTCTAAAAGAAATGAGCAAGAAAAATTCCCAGAGCAAGAAATACTTTACAAATACACATTACAGAACTGAACATACTTTGTACATGTTGGGTCTTTAACCACTTGATGACCTTACCATCCACTTTGGTGTAGGGCTTCCACTTGTAGTACCAGCCCCTGAAGGGCTTACTGTTGTACTCAGCACACTGTTGGGCCCTGAAGTCCACAGCATTGTGAGGGCACGGGCGAGTGTTACACAGCTGGTTGTGACGGCTGGAGCCCGAGCAAAATTTACCATTGTTCTGTGGCCTAATTAGGGGATAGGACAATAAAGGGAAGAATACGAGAGCTTGTTTTATTACCAAAGTCCCATAATGTAACTATCTACCAAAGAGACAAGATGAAAGTAGGTCCCCACACAAATAGATTGATTCAATGAAGAACAAAGGAGGCTGCTAGGTAGTAAGAATGAATATATGGGCTCAGGTCCAATGCCCACTTTAAGCCCTAGGCACTGAACAGAAAAAGGCAACCTTTAACGTCATTGTAAGCGACTTATTGCAGGAGGGCTCCAGATGTTGGCAAATGATGGCTCCTAGTGTAAGAGCACTTTATAATATGGTCAGACTATATATATTGCAATAATGTGGACTGTATGTTGCTCATTCCCTGATTCAAACAACACAGCGAATATGTGAATGCAGCTTTGTGTGTCATGTATGGCAAGAAAACCTCCAGTGGCCTGCCACCCTGTTGTACTCAACAGTTTGGCAGTTTTATCACCATAAAGGTTAGCGGTCCCAGTCCCAGTGTGGCCTGTCATTGCAAAGGTGCTTTGACACACAAGCATCTCCCAGTCTGCATGAATAATTAGCCTTTTAGTGCATAACAAAAGCCATAATGACCAAGATCATTTGAATCATTTCTCTTTATACACCTCAGAGGTTCCACCTTAATTCATTAAAATAACAAAACACGTAATGGTGCTTCTGTCAGGTCAGACTTCCCAGTGTTCCTAAGCTCCTGCCAAGCATTCCAACACAACCACCAGCAGAGTAAATTGAATTAAGCTGTTTACTAAAGTGGCCAGCTTGACACACGTAGACACAAATAGAAAATGTGGAACCATGCTGATCAAACATGCCTAATAAAAACAGTTGTCTAAATGTTATAATGTAATGAGACACATTGGAAAAGGTTAAATAAAAAGTGCCTAGTAAAAACAGGAGGACAAAGCAACCAGATGCATTTTGCTTTTGAATCTCCTGCTACAGTTTTGAACATGTCTGCATGAAATTAGTGTCAGCAACAATCAGAACCAAAAATGCATGTTGCTTCACTGCATTTTTCTTTAACTCCAATTCATCCCCACCATTCAGACCTGGAACCAAACAGGGATTCAGCTGCCAAGAGTGATGGAACTTCATTGAAGGTGTGTGTGTGTGTGTGTGTGTGTGTGTGTGTGTGTGTGTGTGTGTGTGTGTGTGTGTGTGTGTAAAGTAGCTCTGTGTTGGTCTTGCCTCTCTTTATGGGGGGGTGAGGTGTGGGGATTGGTTGGCCCAAGTTTTCGTAGATCCTATTAAGACTTAGACGCAGATAAACATATCCCATATGGTTATGTGCTTTCCAACAGGGCACCTGGGGTCTATTCCGACTGTACTCAATGAAGGCCTTCTAATCAGAAGAGCATAGAAGATGGGTTCTTTAATTGAGAAGGGATTTAAATACACCATTATGATCTGATCTTAAGCTTCACAGCACTTTTCAACAGATTTCCTTTCTATATTCATTTGTCTCTTTTCCCTAGATCATCTAATGTCATTGCGACTGTAAATCTACTTCCAACGACAAGACATAAACCAGACATGACGAGTTTTCAGTTTGCGTTGTAGCCATTTCTCTTCACCCTAACTTCGATGCAGCCCTGAGGACGATGCTTACATGTTCCAAGAGCCCAGTAAATCTGCCTGGGGACTTGCTGAGACTGAACTCCTGTAGGTCAGAGGTCAACACGTCTAGTCTTGTCTTCTTCTTAAGTCACCTGTTCCCTCCTTGTCCCTCTCATATCTTTCCACATAGATTCAGATTTGGCTGCTGTGCTCCAAGCCTAAACCCTGTAAAACACCTTTACAAGTCTACAGGGAGACTTCAGCCAACTGAGCACCATTGCCCCTTCATCATACAATCCCATTTCCTTTAAATCAAGCATGTGACAAAACGTGCTCCCAATGAAACCAGGTCAAGATCGAGAACCTAATCTTCCAGCCTTGTTGGTGAGGATTAGGTTGACTGTATTTGATCTGGCAGGTGGTCCACAGGGACTGGAGGGGTGAGCAGAAGGGAGGGAAGGGAAGAAGATACATTTTCTGTCTTGGAGCAACTCCTAGAACGGAAGGCTTTAATTGGCTGATCCCATAGAACTCTTTTACAAGACTGAGCATATCATACATGCTTGCCTTGTGAAATTTGTTTGTGAGTGTGGGCAAAACCAAATGAACAATTTTTAAGACTGCTCCTGCTGAGTAAAGATTTTGTAGTAGGGCAAAGGTAAAAATGTACAAGAAGGTACGCTATCTTTCCAGTATTTTATCTAAAATGCAAGACATTAATTATTACAATGTCGTATATACACACATCATACTAGCACATACTGGATACTGCACATTTGCTGAGATTTGAAGAGGACGCCCCAGATTGTCCACAGAGATAAGTTTGGGAGATGAAGATGACAAGGAAAAGCAGACATATTCAGGCTAATCCTTCTTGCTCTACTCAGATTAAGAGCAAAGGGTCCCTGCCAAAATAATTACAGAGATTATTGGGAACAAACACACTCTGAATGTCATGAGTCAGGCACAAAAACATGACTCGTGTCTGGGTGGCTGGATTCTTCTGATGGAGGGGTGTGCTGAGCTTGAGCATGCTAGGTGAAGGGATGCCGTATTAAGACATGCCTTTGCCAAACTTTACCTTTTTCACATGACAGTTCTAAGGTATCTGACAACTTGACCCACTGTGTCTATTTTGATAATTTGGCATTATTGGATTTAATAGTTAGCTTTAACTTTCTTTCTTTTCACTCTGTGTCCCACTGACCCCATAACTTTCTGTTTAACCAGCATCTTTCAGCAGCAGCTGCTACAAAGCACTATTTAGTGCCACATGAATGATGAATAAACTTGACAGCTAACCTGCTTTAAAGGGCCCTGAGGCCCTTTATGGTCTGCCAGTCATGGTGTATAATGTGTATCATATGAGAGCCAGCATACCTTTGAAAACGTCTTTAATGACTCATAAGGATTAGGAGACGAGTCAGCTGTGAAGGACAGAACAGCCACATCAGTGTCTGCCCGTCTGTTAGTAAGCAGTGATGAGGCCAGCAGAGTAAAGAGGATCATATAGTATAAGTCAGTGAATGGACTCCTTAATAGAGTGGATTTGATGAAAACACACTGAGTAAAACTGGAAAAGTTTTAGCTCAGAACTGATACATATGTAAACCCATAGTGACGTCAAGAATGTGATCAGTTGAAAGGAAATGGCCTAAACAAGTTGACGATCAGGCAAAAAAAGAGTTATACGTTTTTTTGACTGACAACCATGAAGGTTGTGTAACTGACTATGTGAGATGCAAAAATAATGGTATGGAATCATTTTGATATTCAAGTTTCATACAGTATGCAAACTTTAGTTGGCCAAAAGACACTATACATGGGCAGCAGTGATTAGAGGAGCAACTGTATCCTTGTCAAGACAAAAACATCTCACCTATACTTAAACACACATATCAAGTATGTGTGTGCAAACTACACATGGAATTGGATGTGACATGGCACTATGATCTAACCTCCTGTGAAATCAACATATTCCTTAAGGTGAAGTCTGAAATCTATCCATCAGTCCAGGTGGTGCAGCAGCATTGGATGTTAGCCATTTGTCACAATCCTACAGGAAACCTATTGTGGTATGAGTGTCTCAGTATACAGTACTGTGTTTTTTTGGTGTGTTGTCATGCATGACTATAAGTGCTGTTTGCTGTGATTGCTTTAGAGTCACAAGTTGATCAGTCAGAATACCAGTTGAAGTTGAAGTTGAAGTTGAAGTTTTTTTTGTTTTTTTTTTTTTTTTTTTACTAAATCAGAATCACAGAGCTTAAAATGCATTAAATAGTTGACTGGAAGCACAATTAGGAAAAGTTGCTCTCTAGGAATTTGTTTTGACTTTGTTTCTTGTTGATTGGCTGTGGCTCCAACAAATGAAAACAAAACCACTGTTAATTGGTTCCACCATGCCCATCATAAGCGTTCTTGTGTTACAGCATAGAGGAAATTACTAGTATAAACATTCTTCAAGGAGAAGGTACTTTAAATCCCTAACAACAAAACGTGTTTAAACATTGCAACTTAATGTCAGTGTTCAACTAGACCTCTTAAAGACTTTCGTCTATGGATTACAAATACTGCACTACTCAGTAAAGGCAGAAAACGTGGCGTGAATTACAAGAAATCAATCTGTTCTCTGAACACAACCCACTCTTCCTGCGTTGAAGTTAAAGATTCAGTGTTATTGCAGCTGATTAACTGCAGGCCAAGTCAATTATTTGACTAGAATGGCAGAACAACAACAATAAATCTATTCTGTTTTGCATGAAAGTGAAATTCTAAAAACGTGTAATAAATTGATCAGGTGTTCTGTGGAATAACAATACGGGACATCTGTTATAAAGCACAACATTAAAACTCAGAATCTCTCACGTGCGTGTAATAGCAGGCACGGAGCCTTTTCCTAACAAAGAGATATGCACAGTGGGATCTGGGTCTGCAGAATTATGTAGAATTACGTTTGTGTGAGTGAGCAGCAATAGGGGACATTTGCTGACTGTCTTGGCAGCTTCCAAAGAAAAGAGAATGCTATTAGGAGGTTTTTCTCATCTGTAGCATGGGGAGAGATAGTCTGTCTGTCTGTCTGGACTGTCAGCCTGACTGATGAGAGCTGTTATCAGGTACGTGTGTGTGTGTGTGTTCGTACAGTATGTGTGTTTCATGTCTTTGCTGACAGCTGCCTGGCAGACACTGCTTTCAGGTGTTCAGAAAGGAAGAATTTTGAGACATGAGACCTTGAAGAATCACTTTCTCCTGTACACTGCAACTCTGACTTTTATTGGAGAAGGAACCACGTGATGAAATAAATCTCTTTGTCATCTGCTTGGCTAGTCAATCTATCTAAACGCATTAAAAGAAGGTGATGAATTAGATTAGAAAACTATGCTGGGGTATGTATACCTTGGGCTGGTGCAGGAGCGCTCTCTGTACATGACCCCTCCTCCACAGGTTCTGGAGCAGTCGGACCATGGAGACCATGCTGACCACTGACCATGGACTGCCCTGGGACCATGCTCCCCATATTTAACACACTGACCCCTCCGACACCACTAGAGGAAAGAGAAAGAGAAAGGAGGAAATGAAAGAACAGAATAAGACACACAGAAATGGCTTTCTTATCAGAACCTGAGCACTATACTGGGCATCTTGCCTGAGTTTCCTGGTTTGGACAAATGCCCAGCACCACACCTGGACACCCGGTCTCTCCAGCTACAGTCAAAACACGCATACACACACACGCACACATAGTGTGCTCCACACGCGGGCTGATCTGCGCCAGAGCCTGCACTCACACACATCACCATCTCTCGCTCCTTCGAAATATCATCTTACGATATGTGAAGAGGTGTAGCCGTTTTGTTTCCAGCTGACAGTAAGAATTGACAGAGCGGAAAAGCTTCTACAGGTACATGCACGTGGGAGCTGCAAGTTTGGACATTTTATATTTTACAGGTATTTATTGATATTAGCAAATGTCTTTTAATCAAGTTAAGAGTCCAAATAAAATAATCTAATATTTGCTGTCTTCTCTGCCTTTTGAAGTTACTTTGGCACTCAAAGAATTCGGACTGACTGGGGATTGGATAAAAAAATAGCTTGGAGGAAATACAATACACTCTTTCTTATTGTGAGTTAGATGAGAAGACTGATACCACTTTCGAGTCTGTACAGTAAATATGAAGCTGCCAGCTCCCAGTTAGCTTAGCTTAGGACTCAAGCTTAAAGCAGGGAATTTGCAAGCCTGCTCATATGCACTAATTAATCTATTATATCTTTTTTGTTGAAGCTCCACAATAAAAGACAAGAATAGTCAACCAAGTTGTAGTTTTACAAGAGGTTATGTGCAAGTGTATTTCTTGGATGGAAGCAGTGAAGTTCTGAAATGCTGTCTCTGCCATGAAGTTGCCAGATGACCAGCATCCAGCTAGTTACTATGCTAAACTAAGTTAACTGGCTGCTGGCGGTGGCTTCACATTTTCCACACAGATGTGAAAGTGGTATCGAACTCCCAGCAAGAAATTGAGTAAGGCTGTTTATGAAATTGCCAAACTGTTCCTTCCCTGACTATTATACGTATAATATTTGCAAGTGCATTTTTTTGACTGGAAATAGTCAATATCAGCATCTGCTTTTTTTGTCCTATTGATTCTGTTTGTGCTTGTTTATATAAATGTAAATTAATATTTATTTTTATATCAGTACCCATATTACAAGAACAAAATAGACAGATATTTGAGTGTTCGCTAAATAAAAGTGTGCACAAAGTGTCTAAGTAGAGCACTATATGTATTTGCTGGGCTGCTGTGATCCTTCACCGGAACAAGAAAACCTTTCCTCACCATGTCAAGACCACAGCTGGTACCTTCTGCAGCAGGCATGAACTTGGTCTCACAACGGTGCCCCGTGCGATGGCACCACAGCGACTTGCAGATGTCCTGTAAAAAAAAGACACACAAAAACAAATGGTCTATAAATTTATCAAACTGATGATTTCTGTTATGATCGTTTTTTGTTCCTGTGGGCGTGCTCCTTTCCTCTTTCCTCTTGAGATTCCTTATCCTTGCCAGGACCACCATCACGCTGGTCAATGCGGCCCCACTGCCCTGACAACCGGGAATAAGCTTCTTCACAAAGTCTCTGTGTCAAATCCAATCACTGTACTTCTTTAATGAAACAAGCTATAATTGTATGTGTCATCTGACCCAACAATACAGAGACAGAGCGAGCGAGTGAGCACAGAGGGAGAGCTGGGGTCGAGAGACATGCAGCAGAGTCTGGCAATCTGCCCAACTGCAACTGGCAACAAGAGAGGAAATAGAAAGGAAGGAGGGTAAGAGCGGGAGAGACTGCTCTGTTTTGTGTGTGTGTGTGTGTGTGTGTGTGTGTGTGTGTGTGTGTGTGTGTGTGTGTGTGTGTGTGTGTGTGTGTGTGTGTGTGTGTGTTCAAGTCTTTGTCCACATGCTGATTTACTTTTCTGACACCAAGCAGGTGGCTGACGACCACACCAGCATGCTGAAATAATTCGACATGAGCCCACCGGGGAAAAAAAAAACAGGGGGAAAAAGTGTGAAAGAGAAGGCCCCAAATCCACTGTTAATCAGCATGTAGGTTAATTTACCACCCACTGACTAACACACAGGTCTAAGAAATGCAGATGTAGTATTTGATCCTCTATTAGGAAAACAGCAGGGATGTGGAGAAGTTGTGAATGGCTAAGGCAATGTCGTGTGCTAATCCGTCATATATACGATTTGGCAAACTTCATTTCCCAGCAATTACAGCCTGTGAGAGAAAAGCCTATAGTATTTTACTATTTACATGTGAATCAGCATCAGTCAATGCACCTAACATAAAGGCTTATTTCAAGACCACAAGATTCTGGAGGGGGTGCACAGAAGGAGGTTGCAAGTTTTCATTTAAATACTGGCATGCATTTTAATGGAGGGCCAAATGTGGGATGCTTAAAGTTGTTGTGCAAAGATCATGCTAATTAATAAAGTGAGGGTATTATTAGGACTGTTAAGTAGACAGTTCCAGCCCCTGTATGATCTGGGTGTTCTAACTCATTACTGGAAACTCATCTAGTTTGCCTTAGTTTAGGAAACAGCAGACTTAAATGAGAACTACTTTACAATTGTTGGGGTCCATGTGAAATCAGAGTTAATCAGCTGCAGCTTTGGTTTTTTGTAACTGCACAGGATTTAAATAACCTCTGGTTAACATTCTTACTAAAATAAAATGTTAACCATGCTAAATCAATGTCTTACCTTGACAAAATCGAGGCTGCACAGTTTGGCCTTGGAACCAAACTGCCACTTGCACTGTGTGTCTGCATCATATAGCTGCCCCGGAAGCTGTTCGGGGTACTTGTACTGACCGATCTGCTTGGGCTCATCCACCAGACAGGATGCCTGGGCTGTTCTGGTGAACACATCAAACCACCCGTGTCAGTCAGAAAGACAGCATCAGCAACTGACTTGCAAATTTAACACTACATGTGTGTCGGCCCTACCCAAGGAAGCGGCTGAGGTATTGACGACTACAAGTAGACCAAGAGAAGACCCCGTTATTTCCAGCAAGAGTAGGAGACATAATGTTACCCTCTGTCTTGCGACAAGGGTTGCCTTCCCCATCATGGATCATCCCAAAACTGGAGAAAACAAAAAGAAACTTTAAGTCCACATGTAGTCAGATAAATAAAGACAGTGATAAAACTAATGATAGTGTTTACTCACCTTGATATGTTACACTATATACAGTAATGCAGTGAAAATATGACTTGTTGCATGAAGTCATTACAGTGTTTTTATGATTAACAATTTCTTTGTTAAACTGTCAGTAAATAACAGTTTTCAGAATTGAGTCAACATGTTTCTGCACATACATAGTATTTAGCTGGTTAAACTGGAGTGGATTTGTTCCTTTTATTCAGACCGTGTTTATTTAATTTAACGTATATTCATTACATTCACTTACAAGTCTACTGGTAGTTGTCAGTATTCTTGTCAACTTTGTGAACATCTTTATAATCTGTAAAGCCTGTCTCGATGCAGTGTTTGCTAAACATACTTGTGTCCAGACTCGTGAGCGATGGTGAAAGCCAAGCCCAGTCCTGTGTCCTCATTGATGGTACAACTCCTGTACTTACTGCACATGCCGCTGATGGGGGCAAAACCTACACAAAAGAAAAACAAATTGAATTACTAGACACTTGGTTATTAACTACAATAAACTGAGTGGCTAAAAAGCCTGAGGTGGACAAATTTAAGCCTAAAATCTGTAACATAAAATCTTTGTGTCTCTTTCTTGTGCTCTCTGAGCACATTCTTTGTGTTGAAACCTTTGACAGATTTGGCAGAAAAAAATGTCCCACACGCATTCGCATACATGCATATAGGGGAATTTCACACCAGCTGCAAAGTGCTACCTCACTAGTGCTGGCCCATTTACTCTTTCAAGACTGATCAGAGACTTTGGAAGACTACTGACGATGTACCTGACTCCATTAAAAAGATAAGTGATCCTAGGTGTGGGATTTACCATAGCTGACAAGCCGATGAAAATGTTCAGTAGTGTTCATTGTTTTTTCCTATTTCCTGGCAGCTCTGTCCCCCAGTGGACTCAAACATAAGAACATCTACAGTAGAAACTTCAATATGTGGTTGATGAATGTGCCTGTGACTTAAAGAGCCAGATGTTATACTTCAATAACGCTGGAAAAATATGGGTCACATACAGTATCCATGCAATGTTTTTACGCTCAAAGCCAATATCTCAGTTTTTTGTTCTTTGTCTTAGTGAAAGTTATTAAATATGTTTAATTGTTAGTTATTTTCAACTATTTACTCCTCTTGCAGTTACCCTGGTACTACTATTTGTTGTAGTTGTAGTGTGTGATATTAGCCTAGATCTGTTGGCTATATTATTGATTATACATGCAGCTTCATCATTTGTAGACTGAACATAAGCTAAAGCACAACACTGGTTACTTCAGACATGATAGTGTATGTCTTTGGTTAGCTGCTAAAAATCAGTTATTTTACTGCAGATTCTTTTCATTTTGTTCATCCAGACCTATGTGTTCTTCACACCAGTTCTTCTCACAGATTTCACAGACCGCCCTGGACCTTTTTGTAGTGAGATCTTTATTGCATGTCACACTGTCTCATACTGTGTCCATCTTTCTGTCTGCAGCTAAACTATCACTATCCAATAAAGGCAATGCCAAGAAATGCCACTTACTGTTTAATCGACAAAAACAAATCTGATCACAGTGACAAATAATGACTTTCCATGCAGTCTCTTCTGGTTTCTCTGGTCAGACTCCCAACATTCATTAATGTGATGTCTACACTTACTTATTATCAACTAATGCTTCATACTTGGGTGAAACACAGGAACTTGTTATATAGACTTGTTGTTTTGTTTACTTTGTACTTCACTTGGATACTTTGGATAGAAGTGTCTGCCAAATGACTATATGTAAATGTAAATGTTAAGGTTAACTGAGCACCATCTTACCCAAGGTGTCACAGGGTTCATTCTTCCAGGAGCATATGTCCAACCCGGTAAGGAGAACAGCATGGTCATGCCGTTTACCACCTTTCCCCACCAGACCTGACTGCCACTGGCAGAAACTGTTGAGGGACTGGTCAGCATGGTGATTTATGGTCAAGCCCAACTGAAGTGAGAAAAGAAAATCAGAAATACAGAGTGATTAAATTAATCAATCAATTACCAGTGTCCAGGGCAGAACAGCACATTTTTCTGAATCGACTCACCGGGTCCTGTTCCAGTAACAACAGGCTAACAACCACAATGTTGATGTCAGTCCCAATGGTGCCGTCTTTGAAAAGACTGGAAACCTGTTGGTTATATGTCGATAAGATTCTGTGTGTCACAATGACTACTCCTCAGTTCTGATGCAATGCAAAGTAACATTCAACCTAAGAAAGGATGCATGCATTACTCCAATCTGGATTTATTTACAGGTAGAACAGCAGAAGAAGGTTCACATGCTAAACCATGACATTTCCATTTTGCAATCAAAATACAAAACACAACTACCAAGCTTTACTTGGTAATTTAATGTTCTAATGTAATTCTATACATGTTTTACTCATTTTAAGTTCATTCAACTTAGAATCTTAAACTCAAATTAAGAAACATAAATAGAAAGAAAAAAAATCTTGACTATATTTTTTACATGGCTGTTTATGTGACTAAGCTTGTTTTGAAGCTACTTAACTCTGCTAGTTTTACATTTTCTAAGGGCATTGAATAACTTTTAAGCCTAAGTTCAGTCAATTGTGTTTTCACAGAAAAGTATAGAAAGTGTATAGAAAGGATGCTAATACAGTATTTGCTAACATTAGCTCCAATAAGCTATGGGTCATAAAACCTCAGCATACTGATTGAGTAAGGAATCCACACATCATCTCTTCTTTCAAAGGTTACCCAGTTTCTTTAAAGTGAAACTCTGTAACATGTTGACTGTAATATGTACACTCCTTTTAGTATAAGCTACAATACTTTCTAACTACTGTATATGTGACTTGACCATTGTCATGCATGTCATAGCAGCCAATCAACAGCAGAAAAACATTTTTCATTCCACCTCCACCTTTCCTTCTCTTATCCCACCCTCACCATGTTCATGACAGTGAGGACGTAGGTGGTGACATTGTCCCTGCCGTGTTTCTCCAGCATCTTCCTGTCTGCTACCACCAGGGTCTCCACATTCAGACCTCCCACCCTGTTGGAATTGATGAGGGATCTCTTTGACCTTCCTTGCTCTTCCACCTCAGGCGCCACAAACTCATCAGGCATTATAAACGGATCCTCAGCGGGAGGCCTGGGAGCGTCTAGGAGAGCAAAAGTGGAAGGACGGAAGGGAGGAGAGACAGAGAGTTTGAGTAAGGATACAGAGAGAAAGGGAGAGAGGGAACTTGGCAGTGAGGGTCAAATGAGTGAACTGTCTTTTTCCTGGCTCGTGCCGGGTGATAAGAGTACAGGCTTGGGTGTTGAAAGGACAGGAAATTCACTCCCTACGCTCTTTCCTACCTCTCACCACTAGAAGGAAAGATAAAACTGTATACTAGGCGGAGGATTGAGCAGCCTCAGGAGTAGCCTTATTACAATATAGTCAGATACATTTACAACAAATATGCTACATACTTGTTAATATTTGTTGACGATGCAAGCCTTAAAAATACCTATGTAGATATAAAGAGATAGAACCTTTTCATCAAACTATGGTAGTATGACAGTATGTTAGTGATTCAAAAAGGAATATGAGATTCCCTTACATACATTGCTTGCGGCGTCCGCAGAAGTGTTGCCTCTGCAGCTTTCCATGCTGATAGTCATGGTGACTATGCTGCTGATGATGACGGAGGTACAGATTGTCGGGCCTGGAAGAACTGGCACTGGAAGGGCTGATAGATCTCCTGTGGACAACGTGTTCTGCTGAACGTTTGTAGACCACATGTGGATGGTGACCAGCGGGAGTGCTGAAGTTGTGCTGTTTCGCTAGATGTTGGGGTAGCGGGGCGATCAAATACTCCTCTTGCGATACACGGATAAAACCAGACTGCAAACACACATACACACACACAAGGTAAAGATAAATGAGTGCAAACTATACAATACTCAGAAGACCCTATAAAACAATGCAAGATAAATGTTTCAAACACAGTTAGTGATAAATATTTGACAATAAAATCACTTTTACTTTAGTATTTTGTGGAACTGAGTGATCCAGTCTCCACTATGTGGCCTTGACAGAGCTTATGTGAAGGTAAAGCCATCACTGATTAAGTGAGTAGTCTTGCCTACTCTAAATAGAGGGCTAAAGCACATTTTACTTCCAAACCCACCCAGATCAGCCCCACCTAGACTTCGAAACCAGGCTCTATCCTAATATTAGGCAGAAGTGCACAATGCGAAAGCAGACAGCTGTTGACTGAATAAGAAGTCCTATTTAGATTGAAGACAGAAAAGTGTGAAATTACTGTTTTTATGGAAGGCCGAGCTTTGTTTTTCATGGATTATAACTAAATTATGTGTACAATTAGAATGAGTTAAAAGCAGGTTAGGGCTTTACTCAAAGCAGAACACATTATAGTAGTGGTTGTTGACATATTCATATAAATTACAACATTGTGTTCCTGGCTTTGTTTCTAATATACCATCTGTCCAGTTTACAGTGTACATACTTTCTCAGAATAGATTTTGCTGTATAATTTTCTTTGGGTTAAACACATTTATATTGTGTATTGATTCAGACAAGCACAACGTAGGCATGTGGAAATGTATACATGACTGTACTTTAGAAGGCACATTAACACATTTTAATGGGACTTCTCAACTATAGAAAAAGAAGTAAACATAAGGAGATTCAGCAGTTTTCGCCGATGGACGGATTTTGAAGCAGTATCAGATCGCCTCAGTGTTTTGGCTTTGTTTTTGTCGAGTGGCCTTAACTGCTCTCTGAACGGACGGACTGAACTACTGAACCTTAAACATTCCGTCTGACCACGGAATTCTACCTAATTCACTCCACAACCCGCTAAATGTACACAAAATAGCTGAGCAATCAGTCACACACACACACACACACATCACTGAATTTCTCAAAAGCACAAACACACACACACGTACACCCACTGACCCAATGACCTCTAACCTTTGTGTCAGCAACCTACTGAAGTGTGTATGTTGGTTTGTGTACTGTATATATGTGTGTGTGTGTGTGTGTGTGTGTGTGTGTGTGTGTGTGTGTGTGTGTGTGTGTGTGTGTGTGTGTGTGACAGTACTCCGTTCCTGCTGAACTGACCCCATTCCCCTAGACTAGCAGGTGGCAAAATAAACAGAGCCTGGACAAAAGGGAAGCCATGGCGAGGCTCTTGTTGTCAAAACAGTGCCTGAATACATGGCAGGCTGCCATCATCAGCCCCATCCATCCCTCTAATCATCCATCCTCCCAACCAGCTGCCCACTCCTCCATCTCTCCATCCATCCATCCATTTCTCTGCCAGTGCATTTTTCATTAGTCCATAAATCATATTCACCTTCCATCACTCTTCAATGGGATGTTTTACAATAGGTTAACTGTCAAACTTCATTATTTTGACTACATGTGAGATCCACATGGTCCAGTGGTTGGGACTTTTGTTCTGCAGGGTCAGTGTTTTGAACCCCAGCACACCGAAACCTGCCAAAACAACCTTGAACAGGATGTCTCACAGCTACCTGCTCCAGCAGCACGGAAAGACTCAACCCGCAGGCACGGTGTGGAAACAATATTGCCCTCTGGGCCATGCATAAAATATATGAAATCGAAGTCTAGAATTAAGAAAGACAAGGGCCTTGGTAAAAATGACTGCAGCTTCCCAAAATAGATGAGGAATTTGAAACCGAGCTCGAGGAGGTCAGAGGAGGTGGCTCCCATCAGCACACACTGCTGTCGCCTCTCATTTGCCCATCTTTTCATCCGTCTACCTGTCTGGCATTTACAGCAGAAAGAAAACACACACACCTCATCAAATATTCCTCTCTTAAAGATGAAACCCCTTCTTTTTTTTTTTTGATAGCTACTATTTTCGAAATATATAAGTGAAGTCATACTATAACTGGCAGATAATGTCATAATTTCTTTCCTCACTTAAAGGCTGACACTGATTCTTAAGACGACACGAACTGAATTTCGACTTTGCAGCACACATCATCTAATTAGACACAGGTGTAATTAGTAATTAACTGCCAACATGCCAACTACCACACTTTGTCAGTGAACCTATAAAAGGCCCAGCTGTCTTAGGTTATGTACTTCATGTCCCATTCCTTACATCTCTCTTTTGTTGTTTCCCCACATCTGCCAGCTCTCCACTTTCTTTTCTAGTAGTGGATGGAAGTGTCTGCAATGATTATGTTAGGAAATAAAATCCATCTGCAGAGGTGATAATATTGATGTTGTGTGTGTTTATGTGTATCTTTTTGAGAATACCAGAGACAGAGAAGCCCTTTGAGGCAAAACTTTGATTTGTGAAACTAGATTATATTTATAAAATGTAGGAGTTCCTTCTCCATGAATGGGTTACAGTGTATCTATGGCAGCTCCCATAGCTATACTGTAAGGCTACACAAGAGCTGCTAGAGAGATTATGTGGAGACTGCAAGAGGTGTGAGTAGTCGGTGGCGCTTGTCTGTTCTGTTGTCTGTCCATTGATAGCAAGGAGAAGAGAATATTAAAGAAAGGCTTGGTAATTTCCTCACTACCAGGAACTCACATCTCCATTGCAAACTTTTAGCCTGCTGTCACTCTCCATCATAGCGATTGCACGAAATAAGTCTCCTATTCAGTACAGAGACAAAGAAGACATTCACATAATTGCTAACATCAAATACAGTAAATAAAAAGCAGCCCTGATCACATACATCCACACATCTACATATCTGCAGTACTGCCTTCAAACGAAGGTGAACTACTGAACTATGAATACAGATCTCTGCTGAAGGTAGTGATGTTAACACATTGTGTTTAAATCCAGCTTAATTCCTGTCATTCTAACTTTATGACATCCCTCACTTCCTAGCCATCTGCCAGCACATTATGTTACTGACTGTAGAGTATGCTTTGCATTTGTCATTTGGATGTCTTGTTTCCCACTGCCATCATCATCCACCTTTGGCACGTGGCCCAAGTTCTATTAAACAAACACATCTCCCAGTTTGCAGAGACACTTTCTAGGAATGATATACCTCAACGTACCTCAACCTCAACTATTTATTTTCATATTGTATGTTAGGATTAATAAGTTATGACAAATCAGAGATTTGCATTATGGGAAATTTAGGATTCTGTGATTTTGTAATAGACAATTAAAGTGTAGATAAATCTGCTCCCGCCGCATTATTGATTTTGATGATTTTTGTCTTCTGTAAATTCTGTCATCCAACAATGTGTAGCTGCAATATTATAAACTGATGGAGTATCCTTTTAATACCTGCAAAATAGTAATTTTTTTTCTACTTGTCATCAGTGTAATAACTCTGTTTATAATAGTTTCTTGCTCAGGTGCCAGTCTTTTTCTCCAATGATGTATGATGACTTCTCCACCACACCTGTAGACATCAGAGAGGCCACCTAGCAATGATACAGCAGACCTCTAGTTATGCCAAACATTAAGACTCGTACAACTTTGAAATTAAAGGGACGAAAACTCTTTGCTAAACACTGGTTTACTTTCCACCCACATTATCACCCAGGCTCACACGTTTCTCTCTCACACACTTGAGTTCTCACACAGATTACATGCTGAACCAAGTCACCTGCAGGCGGCAATGAGAGTATTTTCTACACTAGAAAAAAGCTCTTTTTGGATTTTTCTCTGTCCTATTGGCAGACTAACGGTTTACATTAGGGGAGACAGAATCTTTAACTTGTCTCTGTATAAACTGTAGCTTCTTTTAAAGTTTCCCACCATGATATTATAAGGCAAATGAGTAAGTGCTTACATGCTGTTAAAGACTAGGCCTGAGCAACAAGAAGCCCCAAGCCGGTGATTATCGAGTACTAAAGCACATCTGCAGTCCAGCTCAGCAGACAATCACGTGAACACAGTGTGCGGCGGAGAGGGGGGAGAATCCTAGAGCAGTGGAGGCTGCCCCACAGGCATCTAACTTATTCAATGGTATCACAATCTGAGTAATTACAGTTTGCTCAAGAGAAATTATGTGTCTTTTAACTGGGGTAGTGAAGAGATGGATTAGAAGAAGAAAAGAGGCAATGACAGGGCATAACATCAGTTGAATTTCTCTTCCTTCAACTTCAAATAACTGTATTTCACAGAACACAGGAGCCTACATACAAACTGGACCCAATAGGTGAATGTTAAGCAAAGTTCACAATCACTCCTCTACTTCGTTGGGTTGGCATTGAGCTCAGTTGGTAGAGCAGTCATTTAAACCCAAGGGTTACTGGTTGCTCCTGGCTATATGTCAGAAGGTGTCCTTGGATAAGACACTAAAACCCCACAATAGTGCTGTCATATACTGCAGCAGTCCAAGCAACAATTTTCCCAAGGGGATCAATAAAGTATGTCATTATTATTATTATTAACTAAAGCATAACCCTCTTCATGTATGACTGATTATGATGTCTCAGTAGCCAGGGGTTTTGCAGGCCTTGTTTGTCATCACTAATTTTCTTTGAACAACCTACTAACACTCCCTGAAAGAGACAAAAAGGGAAACTGATGGTGCTGGATGCTTCTTTTGTCAGTTGGAGCCTTTGGGCATGGTCCCACTCGTTATCTCCAGTGCACACAGCAGGGAACAGGAGGACTACTCCCGCATGAGCCCATACAAATGGAGATGTCCTCTTTCAAGTGCTGTTAATTGCATTCTAACTAGGTTACAGTGCAGTTTTAACACTTTCCCTCGCTTAGAAAAACTGTCCTGCTGTGATGCAAATGGTGTGTAAAGTCTTCATTCTGTTGAAATGCACATACAGTAACTGTGCTGTAGATGTATGTGAAAGTAACTATTCAGTTTACCAGCAAAAGTTATCCAGTCCAGGAACAACAAGGGGATGGAGGTGTCAGAGGTGGGAAGACACAACTTATTTCTGCAGTCAACAACACTATTTTTTGCATTTCAAAGCTGTGACATTAACTTCTGTCCTAAAAACTGATAAACTCTAAATGATATACTTACCAAACTATTTGTTACCCTTCCTCATCCTGGCAGTACCATGTTTTACTGTAAGCCTGGTCTGCTTTAACACTGAACCAGTGAATGTCCTGCAGTGGTGACATTAGTAGGTCAGACTTGACGTATGGGTTCTGTTTGTAGATGTTGCAGCATCCACTTGAAGACTTGTGTGAGAAAGACCTTGCACAGACAAAAAGACACACAAGCACACACACACACACTTACACAGACTTTGTGTTTTTTCTCTCTCTTTCACACACACAACATCCCACACCCATGCTGAGAGCCTGACCCCCCTCTCCCGCTGGCATCTAACTGTGGGCACTACATCACTGTCAGCGACCAGACCACCAGGGAACGGCTCCGGGCCACTCTCCTCTTGTAGCGCCAAGCTCTGAGCTCCACTGTGGCCCAGCCCAGCAGCTGAATTATGGCCAAGCCAGAGAGGCACATTGTAGAGCAGAGACGTTCCAATTTGTTGGCCTTTACAGAAAACGGACAGGTACAAATGACCCAAGTGTCGGCTGGAAATCGGCCATTCAAGTGTCATTTTTTACTCTGCATAACCCTGAGGGACTTGGAGCATACTGACAACACACAGACATACACACATAATATGTTGTCTTTGTTCCAGGCCCTACGGATGAGTAATCATATATTGTCTCAGCTCCATGAGTAGTCTAATGGGATTACTGCATCTACACATGTTAAATATTCAAACAGAGCATCAGTGCTTAAGTGTATGACTTTTAGCCAAACACTTATTTTCCAGATGTAGTTTACGGACACTTTTTCATATGCTTTCAATGTCATTTTTGCAGTTTTGGAGTAGAAGTGACTTTGAAGTCATCAATTATTCCGGAATACATACAGTATGCAATTTTACCAAACAAATAAAAAAAATAAATAAAACTTTGATGCCAACAACAGTTTTGTAAGAGAGGATGTCACATTTTCCAAACAAGTACTGGAGCTCTACCTCTCATATATTAACATTGTGATGAGTTCTATAACCACAAAGCACTCAAGAGACTATAGTACATCCAGCAGCAATTACAAAGCCTAGGGCAAAGAGCAAATGCCTCTTTTCACAACAAAGAGCTCTGTGCTTTAACAGACAGAGGTCACAGGTTGAGATCTTGTCTTAGATTAGTCACCGGTGGATGTCACAAAACACGGCACTGTGTCAACGACGGCTATCAGACAGCAGGTTTGCTCTGAACTTCCTGAAAAGATGAAGGGCGCTGAAGGAGGGAATAAAGAAGGTGTGTTCTGGCACTTTCTCTTCTCTTGTGTTTCCTCTTACACGTACCTGTGCAACATCAATAAACTCTAATGCCTGGGGGATGCTGGATCATTAGGACCAACTTCATACATGCATCCAAAACGTTTCTGGGGCTTATCTGGAAAACGACAAATCTTTCAGATACTATCACCTATTTGTCCAAATCTGGTAGGATTGAAGGAGGGGCATCCAAAGGCAACACACTATAAAAGAGCAGTTCTAACAAAGTATAATGGCTCCGCAAAGCTGGCATGGCAAGCATTTGAACAAATGGCAACTCATCTGTTCTTGAAACTTAATTGTTGAACATTCAATGCTGGAAATATTGCACTGGAATATCAACCAAAGGACTACAATAGAAGTAATCAGCACTTGCAATACAATTTTCTGAAGCGTTAAACTTCTTATTCTTATTACTTTATGAGGATATACAGAGATGTGTATTTTCTCACATAGACCAGACAGAACTGGCACTGTGGGACTCAAAACTGCCCTCATTGCCCCAGAGAGAAGAATCTTATCCTGGGAAGGGTCTGGGAGTACAGAGGGGAGCAGTAAATCACTTCTTCTTCTCTGCATTCACACAAGTGCCAAGAAGCTCTGAAATTGCACTGAATAGTAAGAACCTGTGAAAGTCCAGGTTGACATCAACCCACCCACTCCATATGCCCATGGATTGGGGTCAACCAGCAAAGCGACCTCTGATGAGAAACTGTCAAAAGAAGAAAGAAAAGAGACCCTGGCCGCCTCCCCCCACAGTGCTTTTACAATTCAGAGAGCATTACATCTGAAATGACATCCTTTCATGTCTCACAGACAAGTACATTTAACTCAATAACACCAGTGTGATGCTTTATGAGGACACAGAGAAAATAATTAAAAGCCAACAAATAAAAACGTTTTCAATTAATGGGGATTTACAAGAGAAAATCCTTCTTTGCCTATCATCCATCCATCCTGCCCTGCTCTTAATACCATCTCGCCCTGGTCTTCATTTAAACAGCTGTATCCCACTCTCATCTGCTTTGCCTGGAAGAGAGTGATTATTTAAAAAAAAAAAAAAAAAAAGACCGGTTGTGGTTTGGCCCAGTAGCCGAGACTGACACCTCTGTGCTATTAACAAGCAGGGTCAAGTCCAAAAACCCTATTTCACAGACTTTCTTTTCCCTTTTCTCCCTTTTCCCCGTCTCTGTTGAAAGGAGACAATGACAAGAAGAACGAGGAAGCTCTTTTTCTTTCTTGTTCTCACCCCATTTCTTCCCCAAAAAACCCTTTGACATGGAGTCCATCACTCCAGCTCTCTATAAAGAGACCATCCAGCCTCCCTGGGAGCCTCCACCACAAACAATGAATGCACATTATTCGTGCACAACACTTTTCTCTCTCTAGAGCTGCACTCCCAGCCCAGCTCGCTCCTCATTCATTATTTCCACCCTCTTTGCTTTTCTCTCTCCCTTGTGTGTTTTCCTCGATTTCCTTGCCTTCTTCTTTTTTTTCTGACGTCTCCCCCTAGCATTGTTTTTAAGCCCAACTTAATCTCTTCCTCGAGCCTGTCACTGCATCAAGGCAGGCTTGAACAGTTCTTTCCTCATTTGTACTTAATCCGAATATTCTAGGCAGGAAGCTAGATAGAAAGCAGGGGTTAAGTGCTTTCATTGTTTTAAGTCTTCCAACTGACAAAGTCGAAGCATGAAGAGAAAGAGACAGAGAGAGAGAGAAGGGAATTTGCTTTTTAGATGTACTTGGCATTTCGTCTCACTTTATGCGTTCACCTTTAAAGTTTGTTAAAATGTTGTTTATCTGCCAGAGATGTGAAGAGATGAGTCAATTTAACAGGCCGAGTGAACATCCAGCCAACAACAGCCCAGGGGTCATACTTGGAAGAGGAAGAATAAAAGAAAACTAAGCACAAACTCAGAAGGAGTAAAAAATAGATCAAAGCGTTTGTCAAGGCCCATTCAAATGCAATCAAGACCCAATCACATTGTGTCCTCGCAGCGTTTTTAAGAGAACGGGTCAGTGGTGTTTTATTGTGAGTGGGAGCTAGCCTAATGAAAGGGACAATGCGAAGATTAGCAGTGCCAGCCAGGCGGCTCAAACTTCACCCTGGCTTTAATTGCCGCAAACAAGAGGAGATGTAGAGGCAGGGCAAACAGAGGACAAAAGAACAGAGAGAGCAGGGAAGGAGGTGGTAAGAGGAGGTATGAAGGCTGGATGATAAATGGACGTATGGCTTTTATGGAGGTGTAGAGTGTCCATCTGGTCCAGATTGGTGTGGGTCGTGTCAAGAAATGTGCGTTTGCTGGTGAGAAATAGGGTCCAAATGCCGAAGATCTTGTAATTAGACAGAAAAACATATCTGTATTTTGGATCTGAACTTCACTCAAATTAACTGAAGTCTATATCTAAAACCCAAACATAGCGACACTTGTGAGAGCAGTTTGTGGGAAACATCTCAAATTCTGTAATTTGTTTTGGCTCAGAAATGAAGTCACCACATGCTAATAAGTTAGCCAAGTTAAGCTAAGATAAACTATGCAGCTTGCTGAGCAGGGTTAGGGTGAACACTGAAGGCAGAGTAACACAGCTAGCTAACATAGCTGTATACAAACTGAAACGTTTGATTACTAACACCTCTAAAGCTCATTAGTTCAGATGTATCATGTTTGTTTAACTCATACACAAACAGAGATCTTAAAATAACACTTCTCAGCTTTAGCAAAGTCTGTGCTGTTCTCAATAAACAACAGTGCCTTCTGTTAGCTGTTGTTAGCTATTTACATTGTGAAAGTCCCTCTATGAAAAGAATTTGTCATTTTTAAAGGTTTATTTATTTTACATTACCAAACATAGTGTATAAATACGTGTGCTAATATGCTAGCAAGCATTTTCTGTACATGGACCCCAGGTTTTAGCTAAGCTAACGTTAGGCTAGCCCCATGTACGACTTCAACATTCGCTATATTACTTTTACATAGCATTTCCTATATACAAACCTTAGGGGAGATGAGACAAAAAAAACAGCAGCAAGTTTTATCTTCGCATGACTCCTTAACTGTCTGCCAGGAAAGATAAAATGTTTTCTTGAGGCAAATATTTACCAACTGCGCCAGTCACTGTCGCTGCTTACGACACACCAAAGAAGAAGAGTGACGAGCGCGGGCAGCAGAGACTGCAGCAATCTAAGGTTTGAACTTTTCTTTTGCCTCTGGGAAGCTCCTTATATTCTGACACTTTGAAGGAACAATCCACTTCTGTACTGGGTAAAAACAACTTTTCATCCTAATGTTTTAAAAGTTAGTGTTGTACAGAAAACTGTGTGACAGGATCGTAAAATATTATTCACAGTGTTGAAGTCGCTCTCGGGCTAAAGCTAGGCTAAACCCAGTCTGTCACCAGCTGCATACTAAACACAAAGAGCACGTTGAAGGAAAGCAACTGACATATTCCCCAAAACAATGACTGTTTTCTTCTATTATTCATTTACACGGTGCACCAGCGGGTGTGGTGTCGGAGGAAAATTGGAAATAGCAGTGACCAATCCTTAGCGTAGATGTGTAAATCAAGGCATTAACATGGAAAATGTGATGCAAGGCACCACAACAAGCCATGCTCTCGTAGACATTCAATTAGTGCTGGTGTGGACAGCTGGGCCTGTGGGTCATCCAGGCTTTTCACCATGGCACTTCTAAATCCAGTGTGAACTTGTTTTTCCCTGTCATCCACAACAATTATTTAGATACATACACACGTATACAGCCTGTCATTTTAATCTTCCTTCAGTTCTCCTTCCTGATCACTAAGCCGCGTGTGTTTGTCATATGTGCTGGCTCTGCAATGAGCAGTTGTTGTGAATTATTGCCCTCCTTCATGTGCTGTAAAGTCAGCAGTATAACATTTCTCTCTTTTCCCGCACTCTTCCTTTTATCCTTTCATTCTCTTTTTCTCTCCTCCCACTGCTCAAAGAAGCACAGGACGAAGCATGAGAAAGTGATGCTTACACTCATGGGCCATGATGTCATGTTACAGTTCACCCTCTGCAGACAATGATGCATCGAAACGAATAGGCCATTAGAGAAAAGAACGCTTTTAGGATACAGAAAACATTAGTTTGCAGTAGGAATGGAGCACGTTCTACATAGGTGAGGGTCTTTTATTTCTAAAATGTCTGCTAAACTTTTCAGAGACAGAAAAAAAACTGCATTATTAAGGTTTGTGAGGTGATCCAAAATGGTTTGGAAATCTTTCACCGACCCAAGGGATGGTCAGTTTTCTCAATCCTTGTAGAAACCATGTAATCCACTTAAGGCAATAACCATGTAATCAATTTAAGTAAAATACAAAATGAAATAAACGTTTTTCGCATAAAACTTGCAATGCCTCAAGGACTGAGAACTTACTGGCAGACACTTACCAGTCCAGAGCACGTCGATATGGCTGCCGTGGAGGCCGACAGGTTACGGATGAATCCCTGATACAGGCAGTTGTGAAACCCCGCATCATTCATCACCGTGACAATGCCGTCCGAGCCCAGCGTCTGCACGCTAAAGCCCGGGCCGACCACAGAGGACGGACGCAGGTCCAGGTGCATGTCCTGCCCAAAGGCAGAGAGCCGGTAATGCAGGGAAGAGGACAGGGACCTCCTGCTGCGGTGGCTTCGCCTGGTCACATCGTGGGTCAGGTATACTCCCTCAGAGTCCACCTCCACTGGAGTTACAAACATGTAGTCTGAGGACAAGAAGATGGTACATCAATAATGAGAGTTGTCACCTCTGTTCCCAGTAACACTACAAAGCTAATGATGGCTCAGCAGCAAAACCTGGAGAAAGGTTCAGTGCTCAGTTGTTACTTAGAGAACAGCGAGTCGTATGGATCACAGATGGCCTTTAACAGAAGTCATAAAGCTGACATCACACTTCCATGCATGTCAGATGTGGGTCAAAACTTCAGAACCAGAGGTTGTAAAGATAAAATGTTCTGATTTCATGCCGTCGTCATGGTGTTCCAGTAAAATGAAATGCTGAAATGCCTATAGCTTCTCAATACAGGAGAGACACAGAGAGAGCGGGAGAGTTAGAACATTTCCATTAAGTTTCTCACTGGGTCTGTTCCTATTTCTTTCAGCTTTTTCATATCAACAAATAACCTGATTTTTCATATGATCAAGAGACAAAACACCCCAGTGGAGCGTCTCTGGGAGAATCAGCATGTTTTCTTCAGAATCAGAGAAAATCTCCTTTCTTTCTGCAGAAAATCAAAGTATGCAAAACGCCTGAACTGGTTTGAATAGGAGAGAGCAGCCAAGAGGGAATCCCTGAGTGTGCACTGCACTCATTGGTCATGCTTCCATAGCTACAGCAGTACCAGCTCATTGTAAAGTCATATACAGGAGTTACTGAGATTACAACCACTTAAAGGTGGAGAAATAGCACCACATTTTGGCCCTGGAAGTGTAACATTCACAGTTAACTGAACCCACCACTGACATGCGTGTCGCTCTTCCTCACTTTCTCTCTACAAACATGGAATCATTCCAGCTGGGAGAAACATGCACACATGTCGAAAGACAAGCACTCACCATGATTTAATCCGTGGCTGTCGCTGGATGAATAGCTGGCCGAAGCAGTGTGGGAGGTGTGCGAGCAGTAAATGTGCAGCGTCTGCAAAAAGAAAAAAGAAAATCATAAATGAACAGGTAGCAACAGGTTGCAGGCAGCGGGAGGAGTGAAAGCCAAAATGTGATAAATGGAGTTCTACTTGTGAAAAATGACTTGCACTTCTAAGTTCAGTGATGTCAATCACTTGTTTTGCTTTTCACCACAATCAGCAAGGGTGCACACACTACACTGACATCAATCATGTTGCAAAGGCACAAATGCTTGTTTGTGTTTGGGTGTCCACACTGCCACGGTGCATATGTTCAGTCCCAGAGTGAATGCATTTATAATTAAGTACCACATGCCTTGATGATATTCCAGGACAGGAGGGTGGACAATAGCTTGACTGAGGTGCAGCCGACCAGCGGGATGGGTAAAGTCCACATCAGAAGAAAAAGGCAATCCATGATGATGGCATGCAATCTTACACCTCCCCCGTTACCTCCTGAAAGATCGCAAAATTAGACGCAACCGGCGGAAGCGCATAATGCAATATGCACGCATTGTTTAGAGGTTCGGTTCTCTGCTGTGCTGATTCAGGTGAAGTCGGCAGGTTGCAGCAGCCGGTGGTGCGCGCAGACGCGACATGAGTGTGTGTGTTTGGTGTTTGTGTGCGTGTGTGTGTGTGTGTGTGTGTGTGAGAATCAGCGGCAGGTAGCGGTGCTGGGGGATCACCGGGAGGAGCGCTGACTGAGCACTCAGCGTCTCTGTGAGAGTCGGCCTGCAGGATGGAGCACAAGTCAGCGGCCAGCAGCCAATCAGCGCGCAGCATCATTTAGCCACGATGCGTAGATGAAAGAGAAGAAGGAGAGATTATCCACGAGGGACTGCTGCTGCTGCGTTCAGGTGCAGCTCGTGAAAAAACAAAAAAAAGTCACCCACTTGTTTTTACAATTAGTTCTCAAAGTTGTTTCCACAGCAGTGGCAAAAAGAGGGAAATAATAATAATAAAAATAAAAAAAAAAACTTCATGTGATAAATTTAGTTATTCTAGTAAAAAACACAAGTGTAACAGGAAAGCACTAATTTAGATTTAGATTTCTTTGTTCTCTTTTGCTGCCTACAAAATAGCAGCGGTAGAAAGTAACTCAGTGTAAGGACCTTTTTGAGATACTTTTATTTGAGTATTTCCATTTCACGCACCTCCATGCTGCACTACCAGGTGCGTGCAGAACGGGGGCTCAGGTCCCCGCACTTTTCATCAAAGGTGCCCCCCATAACAATAATCTTCTGGGGACTGGCCAGTGTTTTTCCTTTTACTGTCGTCTCAAACATTCAAAAGAAATCAAATGATCAGTTCCATAAAACTAATGCCTGTGGTAGTTCTACATACAGTATATTAATATAAACCATATGTATAACTAACCACAGTCATTCTATCGTGCATATCTATTGTTTCCTCAAGAAAGAAAACACCAGACAGTATAAAAGACATATTTCACTGTATCAAACATAACAAAGGTTGTTTTATTTCTACTGTAACATTAACCCTATCCACCCAAATAGCTCAGTACTGTTAGATTAATATATTCAGCAAAAATAAAGCCTACTGTTTAACCCAATGGTGGCACTATGTGAAGACATTTTATGGTATTACCTAGATACACAGAAGCAAATTACAAGATTGACATTCCTTAGCTCAACAGAAATGTACCCTAGTAAAATGATGCAGTTAACTAGGGTAATTAGCAGTAAGAGCTCTAAGGGTCAGCACTGGGTCTCAAACAACCCAGTAGGTCTTCAGGTGCTCTTTGTTGTAATTACTGGTGAGACCTGAAAGACAGAAGAATTTGAGGCACTTCAAAGTCAGTGGTGTCTTTATTGAATCCTGTCTTAAAGCCAAAATGCATGGTCGCTCGGTCAGGTCGTGTCAGATCCACACATTTGATCACAACATTAGCAATAGCATTTTTTATATTTTGTTTCCCACAACTCTGCCTGACTGTCTACCAAATTTTACATACTGGATATTTCATTTCCTCCAATCTTTTTTGCATTACATATATTTTCTTGTTGTGGTTGGGCTGCACATAAACAACTGGCCCAAAATGCATAAACAAGAAAGGTTGTAGATTCCCTGCATGCTGCTTCAGGCTTCCTATTTAACCGTTCTATGTCATGATCATTTGCAGTCCCCGAAGTATGTCAAATCATATTTGGGGCAGTTTCATCTGCAGCAGTAGAACTATCAGTGAAATGTTTTATAGAGTTACAAATAACATTATGCTTTGATCACATTGTACCAGTGTACAAACATAACAATAGAACAATAAAACAAGAACACATGTGCAAAGGATGTAAAATAAATACAGACCTTTTCATGTAGGCCATGTTGTAAATGTGGTTTGCATGTGTGTAAAAACACACTGTGTGTTACCTGTTACCAACATACATAAAGTTTTCTTTTTGCATGGGATTCCAACATTTCTGATGGCACCTGAAGGCAACAACAAGCTTTACTCAGTTTCTCTCATTGCTCTCATCCTCTCCCACTCCACTCAAGGAGTCTTAAAGGGTGTCTTCATCTATTTGCAACTAGCTTCCCATAGTTCTCTGTATTACAATATGCCTGCAGTTTGTAGTTATTGTAGTACAGATGTTCTAGTCTTGGTCATTCCGCTCCTCCAGAACCAAATGACAGCATCTGAATGAAGGGAACTTGCAATCAATTCAAACTTATGGGAAACTTATGCAAACTCCATACAAACAGGCAGGTGGACCAGTGGATTTAAATTCTAGTACGTCTAACTGTGAGGGAGCAGCATGAACAGCTACACCACTGAGCCACTCAGAGGGGAACCTGAATGCAATTTATATACATGAATGCATAGGGGGCAGGTTTTAGGGACTACAAATGAAACTGTTGTTTAGTAGCTATATAATTAAATCAGCCATGTTAAAGTGACAGGTCGCGTACACTTTACTGGCTCATATTGTTAAAGCATGTTTGCAATCCTTGTCGTTGTGAGGAGGTGGTCCTGCAGTAGCCTCCTCCATCCTGGTGGCTGGCAAACACCTGGATCAGTTGCAAGAATGCACCAACAGACACATAGCTGAACTGTAGAGCCAGCTCACAGATATTCACACTCCGCCGAGCATAATAAGGCTTCTCACAGCTCTTGCCAGCTTTTCTGGCAGGGCACAAAGCCTTAATAACCCCACGACATTCTCATAGGGCTTATGAGTGTCTGCGCTACTTAATCGTGTGTGTAGAGTATACTGACCAAATAGCCCTTTGTGTTTTTTTTAATCATCTAGCTATTAGATTTACAATATTAGAACAGGGAGCTACAGGTACAGGGTAGGGCTCATTATTATAATTAAGCAATGCAAGTCTCTTATCTTATCTTATCTCGTCTTATCTTATCTTATCTATTGGCCATCAAAATTGACATGGGCTGTAAATCAGGAGGTATACATTTGTCCAATATGGCCAAATATCCAAAGGACATGTCTAGTCTCCAATATTTGCAGCCCACTAGAACACCAGCTGTAGCAGGAAAGGGACAACACAGGTATTATTGTCATCCAAATGAGTGGGAGGTATCCGGAAACATGCTACAGGTTGAATCAACAAAAGATGAAGATGACAAAATTGATGCAGTAATACTTGTGTTTGAACACGTGCCCACAACAACTGGATGATTCAAAAGTACCAGCTTGTAAGCATAGGAAAAGCCTTCATTTGGCAAATGAGCCAGCCTCTGTTTTAAAGAGACTTTAAGTAACACAGTAACACAAACTGTTTCTGGATGCATCTCAAAAAGGCTTTGCATTCCACACAGCATGCCAAAACATGCAGCTGACACTATCAAGGCATCTTGGACATTTTGGCAGCAGTGTTGGGGAAGCTCCTAATCAATTATGCATTACTAGCCTAAAACTGAGACACACTACTTTACTAACAGTTCAAGTAGTAAATTGCATCAGACCTGCCCTAACAAAACTTCCACACCCACACACTGCAGCTTCTGTGTTTAACCTGAAAAGTGAAGCGGGACAATTTGGTCGTTTTTTTTAAAGGTGCTCTTCTCCCAGATGGGTGTTGCAGACAGTGCTCTGGTCACCACATGCTGAGGTTATATTATATGTAATTGCATCAAAGAAAGGGGAGTTAAGGCCATCATTGACCACACATAACTGACTAATTGTGGTGTTCATCTCTCAGTCACTGCAATAACCATGAAGCCAGGTTTGGTTTTCAGGACCACTTCTACAATATATAATATACAATACAAGAAAAAGACTGATGTGTTCTTCTATCCTGCAACTGCAGCATAAACTTGAGTCATTCAGCGAGACAAGGGTTACTGAGACCTTAATGGCACCATGAGAACTAACTTCCTTTACAATCTAGAAGAAGTTTTTTTTATGTGCTTTCAATAACTTGAAAATAGTTTCTTTTATCCTCTTCCAGTAGAAGATGTTAAATTATGGAATAAATCTTTCCTTGAGAAAAGATCCTTATAATGATATTATAGCTCGTTGGCTCATTACAGTCTCTGCTTGTCATTAAGATGTAAGATGCAATTTTGGTGGCCCTGTACTTGGCCTAAGTGTTACTGTAAGTGTCAGGGATTTGAGGTTGCTGGGAAAGTTCCTCCACTGTACTTTGGAGGGTAATTACACTGTCATCTGCACAGCATGATGTAGAGTTAGTCAAGAAGCACAACCGTTTTCCGCAGCTTGAAGTGGAGGTCGCTGAGTTATTGTGTAGATATGCTTGTGTTTGACACTCTGGCTAACTACCTGATTACTCTGCTCCGACCCACCTATATGTTTCCTCATCTAGAGCCACACCAAAGCACGATGGTTGGGAAGTGGAAAGACATGTGGGCTGAGGCATTTTCTAATATGGCTGATGTGGTTCTCGTCTTTTGTTTCCTGCTACTTTTCCAGCGCCACCGATCTGCTTCTCTCATCGTGGATGCTTCTCTCTGGAAATGTAGCGTGCATTGTTGGTGGTGTCTGCAGATGTTTTTAAATCTGCATAGCGTTACACCCCAGCACACCGCAGCTTGTTGCACAGTGCCACTGTGTTGAAAGACGATGAGCTTATTTATGGCACTCTAAACCAACTGACTAAAGCCCTTACCGATCTCTTCCTCTCTCTCTCTGCCTTTCTCATATTGTCTCTCCCCCAGTTGGGTTGTTGAATTACCATTGCCTGACAGACCAGTCTGTTGTTTGTTTCCCAAAAGTAATACAACATATATGGTTGCAGCTTGAAATATAAGCAGTTTGTTTTCTGGCCAGGGATGGAAATAGATTGTTAGATTTAGAAACCACACTGAGTTGATATCTATTCCCTGAGCCTTGTGTCCTGGGAACCAAAGTAAAAAGACCCTTTGACAAACAGATGGTATCTCAGAACTAGTAGTCAGCACTCATATACCTACTCAGACATATTTAAACAGACATGGTAACACAACACAACAAAGGCTTTGATAATGCTGTTTTTCTTTTTACCATGGTGGTGAACATTTTTGGAATGACCTGGTTCCTACATGTTCCAGCTTTATCAAATACACTAGTAAGCATTTTAAATTAGTCAGTATATACTAAATAGAAAATTTAAAATTCAGTAACTCGAACCTCTGCCTTTTTGATTCTGTACATTGTTTTGTACATTCACCGACGATGAAGCATATTGACTTTGGCGATCTCCTGACTTGTGCTCTAGCGCCACCATGCAGGCAACATTTTCTAGACATTGACATCTAGATTTTTCTGAACCTTACTAGACATTACTCGGAGGAGCTGTATGTGAGAACATGAACGTCCGAGTCAGGACAACCCCAAACAGACTAGTTCCCCAAGTGAGAACTAGTCTGATAGGGACAAATTCCTGTTGTGTGCTTCATGTGTGAAAGAGAAACTCCAGACACTGTTGGAACCTCATTCTCCACACATCTTCTGGTGTTCATATAGTGGCCAGTCTCCCAGTGACTGATTGTTATGTTATGTCTTCTGTCATCTTGAACTATTTCTACGCATGGCATCTTTAGAATATTTTACTGGATGCCCCTTGTCTCCAGGTTGACCCCAGACCCCACGTTATGAGTGAGTCCTTGGGGCATCCTTAGACCTTAGGACACGGGCTGGGCTGCACTGGCATCACTCAGCAGCACTGGATATTTCAATGTACTGCCACAGAGTTAACCATTGGAGACGTGTTTCCTTAAACGTTGGGTGTAGCACTGGCTGAGAAAGTGGGTGAATTCTGTTTCTAATCAGACGCAGGGCAGTCAGTGAACAGATCACATACAGTCGAACACTTCAGTGAAGCTTTAAGAGAATCAAGCTGTTGCCTCAGGAATATTTTCAGCTGTTCCCCTGATTTATCCCCCTTTAACTTGACTTGTGTTTGTTTGTTTTGCCTGTCATGTGGCACAGCTTTTTCCAACATGGGCTCCAGAAAGTACAACTCCAGTGCCAAATGCTCCTCTTCTTTCCTGCCCTGTCCTCTTGGCCCATATCTGGACTTCATTTCAGACCCTGTAATTTCACTGCTGCTTGTATCTGTGGGACTTTTTGAGAAGTAATTCTGTTTTTCTAGGATTATTTTTGGCTGTGTCAGTGGCTGCCACAGTGGCAGCCATCTGTTTGCCTGTCACTGCTCAATAACCTTGAAATTATAATATAGAATGCAATCAAAGTAGTATGCATAAAGGATTAAAATCTGAGTTAATTTCAATTTTTAAGTTTATTATTGCAGATTATTGATGTTGTAGAATAAGTATTTTGGCAGAGAAAGTCTAGCAAGAGATAAAAAAGACAAGTTAATGAGGAGTGCGTGTTCTTGTTCTTGTGTGTTTCCAGTATTAGTCAGTGTCATTAATATCTATTTCTCAGTAGCTCTTCTGCAGCCAGTCTGTCTGGTGTTTCTCTCTACCCCCCGCCAGCATCAAAGACATGAAATGCTATAGTTTAGCTCACAGATGTTCACAGATGGTCCACCTAGAATTCAGGAAGTGCATCTGTAATATCGGTCATCTACAAAGATGGAGAAAACAGCACAGTTTAGATCATTGAATGAATGATGATTCTCCTCTACTATATTTATTAAATAACCAGTGAATCATGCTAATTGACTGTTTGCTAAACTGTGTCCTGAGACAGCAAGAGACAAACTGGGTCTGCCTGCTCTACAATACACAATACAGTACACCTTCCCACAACATTTATACCACCTGCTGGTTTAAATGTTGCACTGGACAGAGGTCAGCATGGAATAATGGAAAAGATTGAAAGTCAGCCATGATCAATAGGTGTCACTACACACTGTGCATCACTGTTTATATGGGGCCTACATCATCATGACATCTCCTCCTCTGTGGAAACCACCATTGTTCAAAGACAAGGCAGTTGGAACAAAACATCTCACATTTGAAGTCGTCACACCTAAGCCCAGATTTCAATTAATCTAATGTTCATTCCCTGTATTTGTTGACCTAAATATGTCTCTTTTTATTGTTGGTCTTTCACAATAGTGGTTTCTTTGCCGCAATTCAACCACAATGAGTTTATGCTGAGAAGTGTCTGGTTCTGCTACTAGTCTACAATGTAAAAATACACCACAAGGTCAGTGAGTGAGTTATTGTGTCCAAACTTGTTGTCCAGCTAATTAACCTATTGTTTACAGTATTTTTCATTTTATCATTACTTCCAAAGCTAAAATAGAGATAGAGATAAGCACATTGTGAACAAATTACAATTAATTAGTGGACATGAATGCTATTATTGCTAAGCAGCTGTAGTTTTAGAGAGTGATTCTTCAGCCTATATTAATTGAATTAAAATACTTCTACACAACTATACAATGCCTTCTCCATGGATCACCTCTCAGCGATTGTTAGTATTTTAAATGACAACATTAACACACAAAATGAGAAGCCTACGTCTGTCACTTTTAATTAAATACTATGAAACTGAGCAGTAAATCTACAATTGTGAGTGTGAACTGGGTATGTGTTGGTAACAGGCATTTACTGGGGATAATAAATGGACATTGATCTCAAACAAACTAGTTTCTGTGTGTTTGTGTGTATGTATGTATGTATTTATAATGTCTATTATATCAAGTGCACTGTTTTATATCAGTAGATGTATTCATCCATTTGTGCCCAGGGGTGTTATTAGATGTCTCAGGTTTCACATAATGTGACTATAATGACATTAAACATGCATTTCTTGAAACCTTGTATTTTAGAATGTAACATCTAAGGAATATTTACAAAAAAAAAAAAAGAAACAACAGCTATAATCATCTCACACCTCAGGAAGAAGAATTAGATGATTACCCACATGCTCCTTGTATATATATGTTTGCATGTGTGTGTGTGTATGTGTTAGGTGGGATTCCCCTACTTTCACTTTGAAGTCAAGGAGATCATTACATGAAAAAGGAGATGTCATCAGTTGTCAGCCAGGTGCCAGGACTTTCGGGGGAGAGTCAGGGAGACCATTTCCTATCCCATCAGCACCTGGGATTTCTGTCTTTGATGACGTCAAGTGGCCCCGTGCCAGTGGAGGTGCTAACTGCCTGCTGTGTGTGTTTGATGTGTGTTGCTGGGCAGAATCAAAGCCTGTTTTCAGATTACCTGCCATGCTTGAATTCATTCATTGTGAAATGTGTGTGAAGTATCTGTCATACACACTCAAATGAAGACACTTTTATTTGACGTGTATTTGTATTGTGTCTGGTGTTTTATTACCCGAGGAAACAATTGTTTAACGTCAATGCATTGAATATATGTAGAAACCTGCATTATTTTGAGGGTATCGGCCTGTTCCCATATTTCTGGAGACAGTTATCACACAATTAGTCTATTTGGCATTTTATTTGTGCAACATTTGTTGTCAGAAAATGGTTGATACGCAGAATCTGGTCCTAACACAGTGTTGGTGGAGCATATATCTATAATACTTCCGGCTCTGCTATTTGGCTGTGTCCATATATTTGTCTTGTAAAGCACTTTATAACTTTTTTGACAAATGTAATCTAAATAAACTTAACAGTTAGGACTCTATATCTGAATATCTGTATAAAATATGATAGTACTTTTCAGACTGGACCAGAGTGTTGGACCTCTGAACATTTTCCATTTTGTCTGAAGTGTTGGAAGATAATATAGGTAGAAATTCGAGTCAGTCTATAACTTCTGGTTGTCAATTACTCACCAATACTTACATGTAGTGAATTACACATATGCACTGCATCTGAGTCCATTTTAGTCACTTTAACTGCTGACTACAAGAGGGACCAAAGCAAGACCCAACTCTTAATTCTCAGCTTGAAGTTTACACTCATCCATCCCTGGATGAGCTCTACTGCTTGGGTTTGTCCAGTGGCCAAGTATAGGAAGTTTCCAACTGTTGTGACGGCACTGGGCAGAGAGATGACTGGGAGATGTTTTAATACGCTGTTTAATTCCCATTATATACGGTCTGGTGCTGTCCTTGGGTCTCACTGTATGTGTTAGGCTTCCCCTCCCACACACACAAAACACATACTACACTGTCCATTGCCCCTTTTTAGAGAGCTGATGCTGTGTTTTTGCAGAAATTCTCCTTGATCTGTATCAAAGGGGTTCCTAGAGTGGTTATGATGAGGCAGCAGTCCATTAAATCAGCCTACAGGACAGGAGAGGAGAGTTGTTATATTACAGAGAAACAAAACCCCTTATGTCTTCACAGTTTCCCTATAAATTCTAGACAGTTCTAAAATACAAGGCACATTTTGTAAACAGGTTCTGTTATATTGTTATTATTAGAAACTACGATCATTTCACAAAGACAAGGCAGTTGGTAACATCACCTGATATTCACGCAGGTGTTTGCACAGATATTATAACCCGACACTCATCACATTTAAGCTTGATTTATGCTTCTGCATTGGATCTACGCAGCCTTTATGTAGGCGACACAAGGTCCTATTGTGAGCATTCATACACACATTACATTGCCCAAATCCTGGTGCATACATGCACCTGTGGCATAGATTTGACAGAGAAGCACACTTCAAGCTTTACTGCTCTGATTAATATGTGCCCAAACCTTACCCTTACATGCTAATTGTTGCTTTAACTCACATTTGTGTATGTCTATCACTGAGTGATAGTGCTCTGGTTTTTTGCTCCTAATCCAACTGCATATCTGTTTACTGTGTATGGTCAGTTTCTCTATGTGACTGTTTTGTGTACAACAGGCTTTTGAGGACAGCCTGTCAATAATTGCCTATCCTTACCTCCATCTGTACTGAACAGCAGACATTTTCATGGTAAGCACTTTCAGAACTACCCACTCAAGATTGAAGTACATCTGTGCCACCTTCTTAGAAACCATGTACTCCTTTCTTCAGTCGCATTCTTGTTATTGACACTACCACAGTATATAGTACACAAAGCTTCACAAACCCACAAACCACTGGCTGACTCACTGTTTTCCTTTGAAGCTAAAAACCTTCCCAGACATCATTTAAAAAAATAATCTGATGTATATTGTATTTGATATAAAATCTGACCATATTTGATTTACACTGCACTACCTACACCAGTACTGCTTCTCAGATACCAACTCGTGTTTACTTTTGACTCCCCGAGCTCAGACAGACACACACAGAGATATCTACACAAACAGAGGCAGAAACTCTAGCGAGAGGTGACTCAGCGGTGTATTTGGTCAAGTATTGTGTCGGCGATGAGAAGGATGACCGTGAGGCTGAAAGGTATAAACTATGCCAATGAAAGAAAATCCAAGCAGCTGTCAACTCCTCCCATCATCCGCTCTCCGCTGAAAAAAGGGAGCCCTTAATAAACCCTTCGTGGACCAAAATGTTTACAAGGCTGACTATAGGAGTAATCCTTTGATACAGTATCTTAATGCTGCTCAAGACCGAGGCAAGCCTGAGCTGGAGATAAGAGGAGTCAGTGTTGGTGGAAGAACCAGCAGCTGCAGAATCACCGGGGGGAGAGTTTGTCCCAGAAAGTAGAGGTTGACTTGGAACAGTTGACCCGCTCTGTTTATCCATTATTAACTCCAAACCTGTGTACTGTATGTATGAAGGAGAGTATTTACTGTATCTGGATGTGCACATGTCATGTAAGCGGAGCAGCATTACCTCATCCTGTTTCCCCCAGGAACTAGAGGTAAAGAATAACAGAGGGCGTTTGTTTTGAGCCCTGGCAGCCTCAGATACCTGCTTAATGGGTTTACACAGACAAAGAGTTGCAAGCGTCAGGTGACAGACGATAAAAAGAGCTAATGTTTGGTAAAATATCCCAGTCAGCACTATTCCATTCATATCTAGGTCTTTTCAGGACCTCTGGAGCAGACTGCGCTCCGTTTTTCGTCTGTCTCCTGCTAATGGGGCGAGGCACCAGGAACAGCTGACAGCAGAAGCCTTCAGGTACCGGCGCTGCATGGCACAATGCCTGAGCCTCGCTCGCGACAGCGCTGCTTGTGGGAAGTAAACACTGGGCACATAGAAACTGACATCCACCCTAGAGAAAATAAAATAAAACATCTTGCCTTGAGTCAGAAAAGCGTGTCATTAGCCTGTCAGTGTGGAAAGTTTCTGGCCCAACACTTGTCACTCATCTCGATGAGGTGTCTTTTGAACAGTGCGGGTTAATGATAAACTCTGACACTCTCCCAGAGAGATGTTTGGAACACTGTGAGCCTGGATGTAGATCTGAGAGGTTGGCACAGTGTGCTGCAGGAGTGGTTGAGGAAACGTCTGTAGACTTCAGACAAACGTCAACCTGCTCACAGCTGCTGTTCCCTGTGAAGGATGCTCCTACATCATTTAACAGCAAGCTATCAAGCCTGGACTACTAACAAGTTAAACCACACTTTGAAAGGACAGGAACAGGTCTGTCACTGAGTTTAGAATGAGCAAAACTAATACAAGTACATTAACTAGGAAACATGTGCATCAAACCATGTGCAGATCATATGACAGTGGGACATGCACCAAATTGTTCTTAAAAACGTGACATGTTGCAGGATTTGCAAACATTACTGTTGATATCTTATTGAACAAGTCGCAAGAAAGTCTCACTAGGCCTCCTGAAAGCTACTTGCATGTATAACTGGAGAGAATTAACCACCTAGCTGGTTAAAGAGGCCAGATATTCTCATAATGAGTTGGGAAGAAACCAAGGCAACAGTGTCAGGGAACACTGTCCTGACATTGGACACTTGTAGGGTATAAAGGGAGTGCCATGCTGCCTTTTCTGTTAGATGACTGTATATTAAGTCCTCTAGCACTTTGTCTTTCTGCTCCCACTATATTACAATAACAACAACAATTCAGTTGGTCAGAGACATTTTGTGATAAAGTCCCCCCTCCACTTATATTTTAGGGAACTGAAATGTGAGATACTGATGTTTACACTAGCAATAAGTCAACTGTAAGATCTAGGGTCAGTCAAGGAGAGGAGTGGATGATAAGCAAGGCCAGAGGAAGACAGAGGTGCTGAACAGTTACTGGAGTCATCGTTTATAAATCAGCGAGATGTGTGAGGAAGCGAAGCTCTGTCGTCTGCACAGTATCTCCCTGTGGGCTCTAGAAAGCTTTACAGGCAGAAGGGTGTTAATAGCTGAAGACCAGTAAGCCCAAGTGAGACCTTTAGTGGGAACTCTGATCTTTGAAATATAAAACTGAAGATATCTCTACTTCAGAGTCGAGGGCCTTTTGACCTGTACTCCTTAAAACACAGATGACAAGAAACAAAGCAGAAGTGTCCAAAGACAGATTCATGTGTGAGGCTGCTGCTGTAGAACCACATATTGCACATCACATATTGCACATCACATATTGCACATCAGCTGCGTCCTCTTCCAAAGATGTTTCACTTTAGACCAAGGACATGATGGTATTTGTTTTTATGGTAATGTGTGATTTCTAACAGCTGCACTGGGAGATTTCTCAATCTCATGCTGCCCAGCAATACTTCTTATAGTCTTTTGTCTTTATTTGTAGCATCTAATAGCGGTGAAATGAGTGTTTTACAAACTGTCAGAGCTTTATAGAAAATTAAAAGTGATCAGCCACAATTCCAGTTCAGGATCAGGGTGCACTGATTGGAAAAATCACTGGTCGTCAGTAGAGGAAGAATCAATATTTTTTTTATGTTAAAATGTTAAAACATGCACTAGGAGACCTGCAGTTTTGCTTAACGTGTGTTTACTTAATATGTTAATAGAACAGTGGAACATTATGACGACATATGCTAAACACATGACTAGCACTGACAGAACTGACAGAGGCCACAAGCACATGAATCATATTGTGTAAAGTAAGACCTTGAGAAATGATTTTATGGGGTATGCAAACTAATATTACTCACTTTCGAAGGTCAGCACTGGTTTGTGGCGTGATGACTAATTTAAAGTGATCGCTCTTCTGAAGTATAGCGAGCCTGAATGTCCCATTAGAGAAAGAGGAAGATGAAGATGCAGCAAGTAGAACAGAGAATGAGTGAGTGAGAAAGTCCGCCTCAGTGAGTCACTTCAGAGCTGATGGGATAATGAGGTCCGGCCAGGAGCCCCAGACTTGTGGTTCAGTGTTTTCCATCGTGGTACAAACACAACGTGACAACTGGCAGCACTCATCTCTCTCCATCTGGGATGCACCGCCTGCCAACGTCCCTCCTGTCTGCCCTTCCACTCCCCAGCATATCCACACCAAACCCATCTCAGTCAACGTGGCCCAAGGTCTGTTGGCCTGTCATCAGTGCACGACCACTGGCATGGCCTTCCATTCTGGGATTTCCCATAGTCAGCCTTACTGTCCCTTACCCCTATACACCCGTAACTCCGCTCGCTCAGGCCAAGTCAGGCCCTCACACTCCTGGGGGACGTGACAGAGTGCAGTTCTGTAGCTGTGCTGGCTGTGCCGTCATGGCACGTTACAACCGGCTAATTGCTGCTTGCTGTGGCTTCCCTTTGTTACACCATACACACCGATACACCTGATTTGAACTCCGGGATTTAATTAGCATTGACGAACATTGTTTTAAGATCTAATACATAGATCTGTACACTCTGATGCAAGCTCTGCACATAGTTTTCAAATCAAACAAACAAAACCAGACCTTAAAAAAAAAAAAGACAACATGTGTCCTTGGTTCCCAACACACTATCTGGAGAAGATTATGAAATCTGTTTTTACAAATGTGCTTTGTAATGTGTTGCACAGTCTCGATTTGGTTCGGCAATGCGTTTGAAGGTCGCCTGAAGTTGTATATATAAATGTTTATAATTAATCAGAATCCTGACAAGTTGTTGGACTGTGGGAGGAAAAACTCAGACGTTGGGAAACTTGCAAATGTGCCATAGAATGTCCCTCAATGGGACACTGTGCCCCTACAATAAGCACTGGTGTTTAAGTAAAAGTATTTGTCTCTGCAGTTTATGTTAGCCTTATGATAGACACTGTCCTCGGTATACTCAACCTCAACCTCTTTCCCTGCTGAATATGAGAAGTGGTTTATAAAATGGATGAACTACTAATACTAATAAACTCAAACTGCTGCTCCTGGAAGAGAAATGTAGGCCATTTCTCTCTCCATTCTTTATCTTATAAGCTGTAAAACAGAAGCAAAGTAATCAAAATGGGAATGAAACAACTGCTGAGAATGAATGGGAATGGAAATGTTTGGAAAATGGCACTGTCTAATTTCAGAAGCTGGATTCCAACCACCAGGTGATGCTTGCTGCACGGCTCTTACTGTATCGTGTCACAGGAGAAGCAGCATGAGCAGCCGGGCCTCAGGCTGTACTAGTGGTCAGCAGCCACAACCTCTTTCCTCCCCTAGAGAGCGACCGACAGACACAGCGACGGATGGACGACCCAAAATTACAGCTCAACAGGCATTTTGGGGATAAACATCTCTTGTAAAAATACGCCAAGCGGCCAGGAGCAGAAAAACCAGCAGGTTCACCAGGGTGCGACGGGTGGGAGGCACGTTGGCCTGCTGTATTTAGAACTTGTCTTTCTAGGGACAATCTCATCCTCTGACTTCTGCACATGGATCTCAATTTGCGGTTTCGCTAACAGGCCGAGGGTGGAAGGGCAACGCTTTGATGTGTCTATAAATATGTATTGCTTGTTTGTAAAATGCACCACAAAGTAGGAGGGAAGCAGAGAGCATAAGAGAACTTTGAACCACAGGGAGGTAATTTATTTTATGTTATATGCTGTTTCCTGGGCAAACACGACACAGTTCGAGGACTGAAACCTGATGAAAAGTGCTCTGTTAGGGAAAAACCTTTGTAAGAAGTCACTGGGAAAAAACTAGTTCAGCAAGATGATATCTTCGGGGACTGTGAAGTGCTTAGGCTGACAACATCTCTGAATGTAACATGTTTGACAGAACTTTTTTAATCCTTCAAGACTCCTCGCTTGACCTGTGACAACTTCAGATTGGATTTCATGAAAGTGGTCACTTTCTGACTGTGAAAACCCATCAAGTTGAAGTTTGCAGTCAAATGACCTCCACAACCTCTTCCATCTGAACCGGGGCCCTTGTTGTACTTTGTCAGTCCTGGCCCCCTCCAAGGGCCCCATTGTCTGGGCAGAGAAGCTGCAACCCCTCCCCTGTCTCGGGGCTTCCACAACTGGACAATGGGCAAAGACAAACCCCTGACACCCCGTCCTCCAAGGGGACAGCACTGGATTATTGCTGGCAATGTTGACTTTTCTATCTCCTCTCTTCTCATTGCTCTATGTGAGTGCGTGTGTGTGTGTGTGTGTGTGTGTGTGTGTGTGTGTGTGTGTGTGTGTGTGTGTGTGTGTAAGCCAATATTCTTTTCAGTGAAAAGAAAAACACAGAAGGAAATACAGCGAGAGTGAGGAGAGGACAAAGGACGAAGGGCCTCAATGATGAAGTGACCTGAAGAGAGAGGTGAGATCATTTGAAATGGGATTACACACACACACACACACACACACACACACACACACACACACACACACACACACACACACACACACACACACACACACCAGCTTCATTGTCCCTAACCCTACTCCACCTACACAATACAGAGCAGGATATTGCTGCACCATCCAGTCTTTTCACGACATGGTTTCAAGCCTGCTGAGTTAACAAAAGCTAAAGCTCAAGTTTTTTTTTTTTCTTTTTCTCAAAGTACACACAGTTTTCTTAAAGTCGTTACAAAGCAAAGTGAATCAACAGTAGAGAACAGACTGTTTTCTCTACATTTCTAAAATAAACTGAAGTAAAATAAATCTTTCAGCAGGTTCATATGAGACTGTCAGACAGATTTATAAAAAAAGATAATATACAATACACCCACATGTCATCATCATCTCTATGTAGTGAAACAAGCAAAAGATCAGAAGAGACAGAGCAGCACCAGACAACAAGTGTTCGTCATCTCCACCTCTGCGGTGCGGGGAAGCCCCCTCCTCGTCTCTTCTCGCTGGCAGAATTGATCCTGACCTCGAATCTGGGGAGTTTGTCGTCTGATGAAACAAGTTCCAGTGAGTTCCAGTGTTCACTGTGTGCAGTAAATAAAACTATCTTAAAACACTGATACAGCACCTTCTGCATCCCACAGAAGCTCGTCACTAATTTCCTGTTCATATTTAAAAATAAATAGTTTAGACAAATGAAAGGAAAACGAATGCATCACTTACCCTGTCGTGACACACGTGGCGTCCAAAGCGAGCAGATTCAGAGAAGGATGGTGTGAAAAATGAATTGAACTCTCCCCCTCAGTGCCAATTCTACATAATGATGTGATTACAGTGATTTACCATCTAACACGTGGTACTTCTCGCTGTCTGGCACATGTACGTCCAGTTCCTCGTCAACAGGCAGCATTCACACATTGTTTTACTCTCTCGTCATCAGCTGACAGAAATTTAACACTCAGCATTTTTCCCTTCTTGCTTATACAATACATGTGGCACACCAGCAAGGCCAGACCAGCGTTGTTGAAAAGATAAAATGTTAGTTTAAAATGCCGACACTTCCTCACTTTATTGACGATTCGTGGATCTGAGGCTCTGTCGCCCAAATGACCATATTGAACATTCAACAAAAGGAGGTAATTCTAAAGTGAGAGTGGAAAAAAAAGTTGAACCATGGTGCTCCAATTCCACACAGATGGTTGTGTTTATATTCATTCTTGCTGCTTGCCAACGGAGTGGCAAGCAAGACTAAATTGTTTGGGATGACACCTGACATCTGTTCTTGTAGATTAAAAACTAAACATGTGCTATTTACATCTCCCTTTTAATCTCAGTTATAGTGAATGATGCACTCACAGAATTGCATGAACTTGATGTAACCTGAAGGACGGATTCCTCTGAGGACCGTGACAAACCAAGCAGATGGTCATTCAGCGGGCGTATCCTGGCCTAGTTTTAGCGGCGTGTCTGCACCATTGGCCCTGCTCAGTCACTCACTGGCTATTCTTACTATTCTTATTAGACATATTCCTGATAAAAACCTTAACCGTAAGTAAATGTTTAATGCTTGTATGGCTCCATTGTTGGGTCTTCTTCTGCTCTCTCTTTTTGAACGACGCATACAGACTACTGCCACCTGCTGGAATAGAAACCAACGTGAAGCAATGCAGCATTTGATGTTCTTTGATGTTGCCATGCAGGAGTACGGCTGATGTAAAGGTCGGTGTTTCTGAAAGTTTAAAGTACTTTTTCCTTTCTGCTCACTCTGTAACCAATGGTAGAGTGAGATCAGTGGTAGTCAAACACCATTTGCAGTACCACAGCCCTTTATAACTCACCCACACACTAACATATTGGTTCCAAATGGATGTGAAGTCATATGATAGATACATCCCTTTTGTAATTAAAGGTGTCCACACACAGGTTTGTAGCAGTACATTCTTGACTTCACATTTGCCTCATGATCACCTTCCTGTTGTTGTGATCTTGAAGAAAATCACCTTGATGACTTTCTGTTGTTGACTGGCGCCCTTGCAGACTAGGGGGTTTATCTAGAGCTAACCCGTGCAGCTTTGTGACATCTTATGAGCCTCCTCACTCTTTGAACTCTTCAAACCAGTCCTTTTAGGTTAATTATCGTTGTCTCACCAATGTGATGACTGCTCCTTATCAGATGAAGGTTGAAATGCATATTATTTATGTTGTAGTTTAGGCACGTTGTGTCTCTAGTAGAGATGTTAAAGGAATGTTTTGGACCAAGAGAAATTTGTCTTTTTCTCATCTGTAAATCACCTTAATGGTCTGAGCCAAGGCAGCTGTAAAAGCACACTTAGCAGATGAGATCTCAATTATGATTCCACAGTCAAATCACCTCTGCTTTAACACCAGCACCAAAGCACTCGTGAATACTAAAGTTCTGTGTTAAAACGTTATGTTGACCCTTTTTCATCGAATCATTATTTTGCCATTCGCCCTTGTCTATGTAAAGTACGCGAACATAAAACTGGACACATTTAAACTCTGATTTAGGGGGAGTTTAGTGAGTTATTGTTGAAGAGAAACATAGAGGAGTTAGGGGTTTACTACGTTGTGGGAGGTTTGGTGTCTCTGGTGGTTTCGGCTGAAAATGATTTAATATCGGTATCAAAGACACAGAGAACTGAGGCTCATTCATACGCACCACAGCCAAGTCAACCAGAGGAGGCAGAGCTCCTAATAATCTTTTACTGGACTAATTGAAGTAATACTTCCAATGTGACAATAGCAAATCACTGTGACCAGAGACAACTGGAAAACCGTCATCTAAATACAAGCAGCTTTAAGGGAAAGAGTGTAATGTCATAGTCTTTATCAGTAGATGACGAGTGTAAACCCAACCATGATGTAGCCAGCAGCCACGGCTAGGCTCTTACACACAGGTTACAGATCCTCAACTCATTCTTTGATAGCATTAAACATCACTTCAAATATCCCATACATTTGACTTTTTATCTAAATATGACTTAATACTTCCAAAGGTGAAGCTGTAACAGTATCTAAGATCTGTAATAATATATCACTTTAAAAAGTTGTATGTGATGAGCAAAAGTTGGCTTACACACACACAACACACAACACACAACACGTCTCGGATACACAATATAAAATATTAAATACTCTTGTAAATATTTTTGACATACCACTGGAGCTCAGAGTATTGTACACTGGTTCATGCAACTTCAGCAGCTGAGATTTTGATTAAATAGCATATATTAATTTCAAAGTGCAGTCATACTTTACTTCTGTAATTGACTGTACTGATGCCATGATTTAGTACACAGCATGACTACATGAGTATTTGCATAAAACACTTATCCTCGTAGTATCTTGCATGGAAAACAACCATAAAATTGTAAGGTCAGATCACTATTCTACATCCCTACACCTAGAGAGTGTGATTAGCCATGGAAACCAGCCTCGTTTTCAGACATAAGTAATTGTGTTTGTTGTCCTCAACTGCTTCCGTGTATGTTACGTACATAAAACCTCCACAGCTTCAATATTCATAATAGTTGTACTAGTTCATATTTATAGTCTGAAAACTGAGAAATGAGCCATGTGGGATGCTTCATTGCAATAATTGGGCGAGCAGCATCCCTGTATCAACTCTCTTAATAGAGTCATGGATTTCACTGAGTTAACTCATTCTAGGCACAGATTACAGTGCCAGATACTGACATATCTAACACCCACTGGGGAAAACAGCAGCACTAAGTAATAAGAGATACATGTCCGGGATGATTTTAGGATTGATTTAGAGATTCATGGTATAAACTGCATACTGTAGGGCAGCAGGATGTAGTCTAAACAATAGCTGCTCCTGACCTCTGAAGGATGAGAGGAACTTGACAGTAATCAGCTTCTGGCTGTGACAGATACATCAGCGGTTCCACAGGCTTCACGGCTTCTGATCAACGCTCCTGTCCACAAAGAAGCTGCACGTCAGCTCGACCAAACACCAGCAACTGTAAATAATGACAAGTGCAACTGCCAGGCACATGAGCTCATCCTTCGACAAGCCCCCGCCCACCACGCAGCCAAGTGGCCGGGAGCTCCAGAGTGGTGACATGGCTCTTCTAGTCATCTGTTATAATAGAGGCCGCTCGCTCGTTCCGTCTGATCCCACCGACCACTTTCAACTGATGCCAAGGCCACAGGAAGCCAGTCATCACCAGTGTACAAGAGTGTGTGTGTGTGTGTGTGTGTGTGTGTGTGTGTGTGTGTGGAGGTGGAAGTCCTGCAGGGTAGGGGTCTCTTGTCTCTCGATTTTCCGCCCTGATTGGAGTGAATGAGTGGTCATTCTGTTGCTCAGCTGAAACTCTCCATGTCTCTTTTTCTTTGAGTTCACAGTGTGGAGTCAAAGCAACACACACACGTACTGTAGAGCTGGAGACAGGACATCATCTCAGGCCTGCTGCTTGTTGTTTACATGCCAAGGACGCGTAGTAAACATCATAAATAGAAAGAACAGAGAAAGGGAATATTGTTGTTAGATTTTTTAGCTAATTACCTTTCTTGGATTTTTGAAAGCATAACATGAACAACAGCAGCCCTAACGTAACAGGGGATGCAGACGTTTTCAGAGGCACATTTAACTCACTAAATATAATGAAATGAAACAGTTAAACTGTGTAAGTACGTTTTGAAGAGTTTGCTCTCTGGGGTAAAGTGAATCCTCATTCTACCACAAAACTGAACAGGGATCCATTTCATTTAGAGGAAGATGGATTTGCAAATACTACCATACACAAACTGCAAATTACTTTTCAAATATTAATATATTTATTGTGTTATTGTTGCATTTGGATGCATTTAAATGCACATAGGAGCTGTTTATGTGTCACAAACCTAGTGAAACCCATCATTGATTTGACAGCGTTATATGAAAACACCTCCATTGTGTGGAGACTTTATATGCTGAAGCTTTAATGGGTCACTTTTGCACACGCGCGTGTGTGTGTGTGTTTTGCAGCCATCAACGCCGCAGCAGTGAAGTGAACAACTTAATCTGCTCCACTTGAACTTCTAATCTGCTACATCTTCCACTTCCTCGTCTTAAACGTATCGCAAGGAAGCAAAGAAGCTGAGCTCATCCTGCGACTCCCTCATAAAAGCAGCCTGTGTTTGTTATAAGCTGTAAGCTCAAGTTTCAGGTTTAACAAGTATCTCACGACGCTCACTAATACATCACATCTAACACAGCGAGGAATTTTCTTGCAAATCAGCGCTCTTCCTTTCAACTAAGCTGCCGCCTGCAGCAACCCTTATTAAATTACTGTATACATCAAGACATGCTGGGTCTTGACGGTGAACACTTTGTAGTGTGTGTGTGGGTGTGTGTGTGTGTGTGTGCAGCACGGAGTCTACAAATTTTTACATTTGTGTTTTCACTGTAACCAGGGATTGATTTGCCAGACTTCCACCTAATAGCTCTTTAAATCCCTGTGAAAATTATGAGTCAATCATTGCTCAGGGTAATGACTGTTTACACTCTGTTTTATTTAGTTTTTTTTTTTAACAATCAGCCTGTTCAGTGGGAGTGTTAACGCCCAGATTCATATCCCCTGCCCCAGGTCTTCTACTAATTTTCTTTAGCGGAGAGCGGATACGAAGCTGAACTTTTGCAAAGTCCTTCCTCTTCAAACGTGGAACAGATATTCCGAGCTCTGCTGAAGGTGAAGGGGCCAACAGTGAGAGGTTACATGGATTGAGGGTGCTCTGGCAAGCATGACCGCTCACATCCTCCCACACACCAGAGACAAGCATCAAACCATGCAATTTTCATCATCTCAGACGCAGAAACACACACACAAACACACACACACACACACACACATTTGGCATGTCTCCAGTCGACATTCACCCTGCCGTACCACAGAGCATCGTATGTACTGCACATTTTTGGCACCAACACTTCTAATACACATATAGAATATATATACATACATTTATAAATACACAGTACAGAGTAAAAAAACATGTTCAGTTAGGTTTTTTTAACCTGTGCTGTGAGTGACTGCGTCTGCTTTGACAAGTGATGGGGGTCAGATGTGGAGGCTGCACCATCACCAACATCACAGCAGTAACCATCACGTTTAAAGGGTGAAGTGTTCACAGCTAGAAGAGTAATCCCCCTCATATGATCTGTGTTTGTACATAAACGTGTTTCACACACACACACACACACACACACACACACACACACACACACACACACACAGATTATTACCTGTTGTCAAACTGGTGAACCATTGTTTGAAGTAACTCGAACCACACTAAAGGCAGCCACTCTCTGACAGTCCTCATCTTGGATTCCCAACCTGAGACACAGTAAAAACACAATGCAACTCTTTCTGTGCACTGACTGACAGGGAAACGTGGAAAAGCTGAATGAAGGATTCTATTAAAATCAAAGAGAGTGTTGCACATTTCATACTTGTGCAGTGCGTCTATCCTGCACTAGAAACACAGGTTATTACTTTAACATGTCGGACACGTGTTGTTATGTTACATCAATATCGGTTCGCGTTTTAAGAGGAAGACACACGTCAGACACCAGATAAATATTTAAACCAGCGGCTTGTGATCCCCTCTTTATAACGAGAGCTCTACTGCAAATATTTTTGTTTAGCTGCAGTTTCACTGACTGCTCCGTGTCTATTTAAAACAGCACGACACGCATGACATCACAGAGCGGGAATCAAAGGGCTTCGTTGTTGTAAAGTAAAGTTGTATCAGCGTGTGCATGAGTACGTTCATAGAAACACAGACACTGCTGATTACGTTTAGCACCTCTTTTTTTTTTTTTTGTGGGTCAGAGTTGAAACTCTATTTTACGCGTGGACATAAATCTGGCAGCGATACTGCAGCTGACAGTGCAGAGAAGGCAAAATGTTCATTTCAAAATCTATCTGAGTGATTGATGGTGCCCAAACAGCAGAATTCTTTTATTTTTTTAAGCATTAAATAAATGGAACAATAAGATCTAATCATTTCTAACTGGCAGACGTGGACAGTAGTAACAGATTATTTTTGGGCTTCTGTTGTGTACTAGAAGTTGTAAACACGACTCTTTAATCAGTTATTCGTTCAGTTATACATTCCTGCTGCCTCGAGGCCATCCTTGTTGGCAAACAGTGCTTTGGGAGCCAACCAAAGTGCACTGCGAAGAAACCAGTGTATAATGAAGCTGGTATTCGTGCACGCATACAGCAGCTACGCTTCTGATGTGCACTGAAGAACCAATTAGCAGCAGAGACAATTCTCAGAGAGCAGAGGACCAGGAAATTCAAGTACTACAATTCAGGCAGCAAGAGAGTCGTGCTAAACTCGTTTTTTTCATTCTGGATGTGGTCTGCAGTCTGTTGCTGTGTGGACACACCACACGGGACAGAAGGGTCTCAAATGGACAAATGATTAAGGAGAACAGCAACTCATTCGTAGTTATTGTCCATCATCTAGTCACGTGTCCACAGTAAAGGTCACAGCGGCCACAATCAAAGCCGTTCTTTGACTTCTCGCTTGTATCGTTTTTCCATCTCTGGGTTTCTTTCAGTTGAGAAAGTCTCTCAGAAGCTGCTGTGAGAATCCTCCACTTCCTCACTTCTTCTTCTTTCTTCTTCGTCCTTAACTTTACTGATTTCGACAGAAGGAAAGTTGATTTTTAGAACAGTCCACAGATCAGTGTGCATTTGTAGCTGTCTATCTCCATCTTGTGGCCTGCTCTGGTACAGTTAGCAGGTCAACAATAAGCACCAGCAGAGTACAAACTGTATGTCTGTCGATGGATTATTACATTTCACTGCACATATAAAAAAAATAAACAAAGAAATGAAGAAAAATAATAAAATTCGTGGGAAACAGTTCAGCCAGGTCTCATTTAAAAACAGTAAGTCATTTTCAACCCAGATCATTCATCAAATCGTTCAGGGTAAATGTCTTACTTAGTTGACAGCTGCTGATTAACTGATATTATCATATTTCACCTTAAACAGAAATATATAGGGCACAGGAGGAGGAGAGCCCGGCTGGATGAACTGACAGCCAGAGATAAAGATTATATGAAGAAGAAGTGAAGAGAAAAGTGAACCTATAATCAGCGCACGGTGTTGGTCAAGCACCAACTCGTCACCAGCAGATGTGACGCTCTTCGAAGATGCATGCCCCCCCCCCCCCGAAGCATGCTGTAGCAGACAGACACGGCAGACAGCCTGTCCTGCCCCAGGGTGAGACTGATTTACGGGGTAGACTTACTGCACGGTCAGGAGGGAACACGGCCCCTTGGTTCAGCATTTTACAACTTCAAAAACTTCAAATTTAAAGTACAAGCTGGGACATAACACAGCTAAAAGAAACATTTGCTATTAAGAGACATCCGCCTTCCTTAAACAGTGGTTTTAAAAGCCCAAATAACTAAAGTAGTTTGGTTTGGTGACACCTTCAGTCTAACAGAGGCACCAGACTAGGCTGCTGACACGTGCAATTATTAGCTGTGGTTTCCTCGTCATCTGCGCCTGCTCCTGACCATGGTTTTAAAATAAAACCTTTTGCTTTAAAAGTTAATATGGAGCCCCATTTAAAAAAAAAAACTAAATCTGCATTGTGCAAATGGAATGATGTCAGCACCTAGTTTAATTCTTCACTTCAAACAAAACAAATCATCCAACTGAACAAAGATCTGCATTTGTTTTTAGCACGGTGCAGAGCGTGCACTCTGACCTGCTGTAACCCGGTGTTTGATCAGGCAGGTCAGAAGGCGAGCTGAGCTATTTCATCTGTGGAAACAGTGGAGCTCAGCTGTTCAGCACAGCTGCTCTCCCGGCTGTGTAGCAGTTATTGAACGCACAGAAGAGGTAAACGTGTGAATTTGACTATTTGCGCTCTCTATACGTTAGTTGAATGGAAAACTAAAATAATATTACATGTGAGCTTTATAACTAATGCTGGTTTCTATAAAATACATGCATGCACCAGCATGTCGAAACTCAACAAGAACATAACACGATCAAAATACATTAGTAAACATATCCCTGACTGGTTGATCTGTTGTACATGGGAATAGAAATATGTGATTTTAAAAAGGGAGTTGGATCTGGTGAGTTCTAAGTTTACATCTTCATCATTACACAGAAGAGAAATCTAATCAGTGTGATATAATCCTACGTATCAACAAAAGTATAGAAGTGAATAATTACTTTATTGGTGTCAATGCTGAAAAAGAAAAGTTTGAGCAAAACACTGAAGCCTGAACACATCCACAGGCACCAGTCTTCCAGAAGATGTAACTTATATATATTTGTGTATATTTAGAGAACTGTTGGACAGTGAAGTATTCATCATATAAAGAGCTGCACGTACAGGAACACAGTAGTTCTTGTGGCGTTGACCTGTGACAGTAATTCAATATTCCACAAACAGCCTATAGAGCTGTCCTCCGCAACTCAGGGAGCTTCTTCCTCCTCTTCATCATAACATTTACTGTACTTTTCCTGCGTGTTAACCACATCCTCCCTGACTCCGAGAAGCTCAGGCTTCAGTCTGGCCTGAATTCACTCCTGTCCCACACTCCCCTTCTTCCTGTCAGCCTCCTGCCGAGGGGTTTCTCTCTGACAGGGTCAGGGGCTGCGGTACTTCCTCTAGTCTCCATGCAGATTTCCCACCGTCTTCAGTCTGGACTTGTGATGCATGCGCCACAGGAGGTTAGACATGAACGTCCTTCACATCCTCCTCCTCCTTCTTCTCATCTCCTGCTCCCGCTCTTTCAAATGTCCCGTCACCTCCTGTCTTCCTTTGTCAATGTGCAGAGAGCATTAACCCTTGAATGGGCCCTGAGTTTCTCTTTCTCTCAGAAGGATGACACATGTCTGAGAAGTTTTTTCCATCGTCACTAGTAGAGGGAAGTGTTTTGTCATCCTTCCTTTATTCACACGTCTAAACACGTGTTCAACCCCCAGGGCCTTCAATGAAAACACATGTGGTTGTGTTGCACATAGTGTTTTATTTCTCATGCTCCTGTCAAACAAGCTGATTTATCAGTCTGCAGTGTGTGTGTGTGTGTGTGTGTGTTCAGTCAGCTGTGCAACATGATGTGTTCATCATACCTCTAATAATCATCCCCCATTACTGATAAGGTGTTCGCAGGGTACAATACTGTATCCACAACAGTCTGTTTGTTGTGAGTGAGCCGCTTGACACTTTGCAATTGCTAATTTCCTTTTAATTAAGCATTGGACGTTTCTCCAAGTATAAAGTCAAACGTGTTTGTCATGAGCATGTTCGTGGTGCCTCCACGTTTGATCACAGATTACTCACCGTCAAAAGGCCACAACAATTAAATTCTGTGACATTTCTGAGCTGTAAATTCAAACTTAGACAATATTTTACCACTCTATTCAAAGTTAGATAGTTTGTTGTATTTAAAGATACAGTACAGTTTGAATACAACAACTAGCTGAAGCACTGAGAGTTCAGCAGAGCAGACCATTAATGTTGTATATTGCTGCTTGAAGTTACTTGATTTACTTTATTCAAGTCTCTTCAATTTGTTTTTATTTTTTCTTTGTGAAGACACCAAGCATTTTTATGGACCTTTGGAGTCTAAGCTCCAGTAAAAACCTACTAATGATTAGCATTAGTTTTTTTTTTTGTGTGTGTGGTTTATTCATTTTCAGTTAATTTAGTCATATTTGCAACTTACCTTGAATTACCCCATGAAGGAGAAATAAAGTAACTGAATTGAATTAAAATAAAGTAAAAATAAGGTGCATCTGTTTTTCTTCATGCACTCAGGCACGAAGAAAAACAGAATATCATGAGAACTTAATGTGTCAATGGTTTAAAATAGCAGGGTTCAATAAAAGTGCCGTAAATGTTTAAAATGACTTTAATGGACTAATGCAGAAATTAGCTAAATGTGTCTCTACACAGGGAATTGCTTTAATTGTCTCACACTGCACATCAGTTTAGCCAGGATTAAAGAGACAGTGCAGCTTGTACATGGCTCGCTGCCATCTCTAATATGAGACGCTGATAGATGTGTGTCACCTTGACTCTCTCCATGGCAGATACTGAGTTATGGGGCCACAGCAGCACTAGTGTATCATAACACAAGCAAGCTGTTTTAGGAAGCCATAATGCACTGGTGTCCTGCCGTCCTTCACAAGACTATTTGTTCTACAAATTGCACATTTTTTTATAATGTCATCCATAGCTGCAGTGGGAGGTGCATCAACAATCACAAGTAACTGACGCAGCAGCAGCAGCAAAAGGAATTAGTATTACAAACTACTACTAGTCAAAGTCATGAACACACCTTCTAATTTTCTTTCTAAGTAATGTTAGATCTTACACCTTAACCGGTTGTGACGTTCATCATCATCATCACCTCAGTTTAGTGCATTCAAGAGTGTTAAGCATAATTAGCACTAAAAAGAAAGTACAGCCTAAGTTAATGGACATGTCAATAGTTTTATTTGCTATCTGGAGATATTATGTGACAAAGTGAATTTTTGAGCTGATGATAGAGCTAGAATCCATCCATCTGCAACAGGAAGCAGCCATTTACAGCATTTGACTGAATCAGAACAGAGAATATAGCAACAACAATATATACACTTTAGAATTCATCAGTAAACACCTTTGACTCACTGGCCGACACACACGTCCATGTTGTTGATCCAACACTTTTGTCAAATGTCGCGAATTAAAGCTGAAAGTCTTGACTTTGATTGACACATATTGAGGGCTATGTTTCAAAACTCATCATTATTCTATTACTGTACCAGACGACTGATGTAAAGTATATGTACAACCTACATGGATGACGACCACCCCAGTGCAGTCTAAACATGTTATCAGGGTGTTTTATCTACAGTCTGGCAGCAACTCACATGTAAAATCCAGATAACACCGAGTGAGGAGACGGCCGATGTCCCGCTGTACTGTAGAATGAGGTGTGATGGAGACGGAGACGTGGGGGGACCATGGGAGGAACCTGCACTGTTCAACAGTCAATCAGAGGACACCACACGAGCGTGTCACCTGTGATTATGTTACCTCAGTTATCTCCATGTTGACAACATGCTTTCAAAGAAATGTCTGACTGCAGAGCTGTGGGACGTGTATATGCTGTATGAGACAAAGATAAGACAGGTGTGTGTCAGAGAAGAGCGACTGGATGAGCGTGTACGAGAAAAGCGTTCTCACATTTGCAGCTAATTTATCTTTTACCATAATATCTCAGTTCTGCTCTTATTTAACAAATGAGCTGAGTGAACGTCCGGACATGCATGTATCCCCCGAAGGACCATGGCACAGTGAGGTCTGTGGTCTTTGTGCTGCTTACTGTTGGTGGCTAATGTCCCTGTTTGTTGCTCTCGGGCTCTCAGGTGAACAGCAGGGCCTCTCGCCTGCTCCCACCTGCTTGTTTTTGTCCCAGCTGACAAGACAAAGCCACTCTGAGCACCTTGTGTGCCCTGTGGTCAGGAAAAAAAACAAAGCCATGTGAAACGGGGGTAAAAGATGACCTGTCTTCTGAGGTGAAATACCACATGTTCATTATGGGAAGAACAAAGAACGAGTGGTTGTTTTTGATTATTTCCTTGAGGTCTGTTGATCAATATCTATTTTCCTGCACCACACTTTATATCCATTGCCAAACAACATGTCCAATTAGATAACTGATTAACAAATAACAAGTCATAGGAAATAAAGCAGTACTGAACACCGCGAAATACTTCCTGGTTATTCTGTATAAATACAAACACAGATCAGAGTTCACTCACCTGCGCTTCACTTGAATTTTTATGGTGACGTGTTTATTAATAATGACCTCATTAATAAAAACCTCATTTAGTAGTAAAAAAAAAAACAACAACATGGATTCGATTTGTTGAACTATGCTGCATCCTAGTGGACTGTTCTGGTACAAACTCTTATCCAGGTTGCACATTAGAAAAATGGGACTTATGAATATTTACTGCATATGTGCTTCAGTCAGGAAGAAGAGGAAGAAGAAGAAGAAATAATAAAAGCAACAGAGGGCTGGAGGCCAAACATCTCATCATGGAACTAATAACTTATTTTTTATCAGCAGGCGTCATTTTCTTTGCTTTTTTCAGAGGAACAGAATTTAAAAAACCCTGTAAACACAGACACTTGAGTTACTAACAACTGACTTATGCTCAAAATAGTTGGAATTCCCTTTACTGTAAAATAATGGATATCTAGAAGTAAACTTAAAAACAGATACTGGATAAAGTGACTTTTGAGGAGCTCTTACTTAATACTGAAAATAACAAAACACATTTCTTTAGGATTCATCTTCGTGAGGAAGCTATTTATTCAACTAGACAGGCAGAATCTCCTCTCAGCAGCGTGCAAGTTGATTTGAATATATTGAGTGTGAGGCAGAGCTCATTTATCTTCTCCTCTGGCTCTCACCCACCTCTCCACCTCCCTCTGCCAGTCAGTTAGTCAGTGTTGCAGAAGGCACTCTCAGCCTCAGTGGCGAGATGCAGATTGATAAGGGGATGAGGCAATATAAGTGGGTGTAACTGGTACTGATCCAATAGTATGCAAACACACCCCTCAGGGCTGCAGCAGTCACACTTCATTTCTGCTGCAACTTTGGCCAAGAAGCAAGAGATTTTTACTTTATGTTAAGTAATCATACATCTGTATTTTTATATTCATATGACTTTCAAATCGTATTAAAAGGAGGAAGACGTTTGGGAGAAAATAGCACATTAACTACACTTCACTTCCACGTTTGCACTTTCTAAAGCTGACAGTGAAGTGACACAGAGGAAAAGCTGTGTGGGTTCTACGGTAACTTTATTGTTTCAAACACAGATCTGAGTTAAAAATACTTCTTTTAAACTATTCTCACACACGAACACACACACACACACACACACACACACACACACACACGTGCACGAATGCATATAGTGACAAGGTTGGACGGATTCATCACAGTGATGATATTCAGGGAGGAACCCTTTGAAATAAGTCAGAGTGAGGCTTACATCATTCCTATCTGAGGTTGACAGCATCGTTTCTGCTGCCCACGCTCAACAAAGCAACATTTCTGAGCAGGGTCTTCAGTCCCGGGACTTCAGATGAAAAGTAATCATTCTCATGCAGAACCATGTTGTGCAAAACACTATTTTGTAGCCTGTAACAATCTGTCATGAAGCATGTGGTAAACAGTACATATTGTCAAACAGCAGACAGTGCGTGCATATAGGTTAGAGGACACCATGTTCCTCTAAGAGAAACTCAACACAGTGCAACAATCACCCATCACATCAATGAATTTTGAAGCCCAACAGTGAACTGCATAACTCTGGTCTAATAAATACCAAATGTTATTTGCAATGAATCTCAAACACCCTGATACCAAAGACCCACAACAGACAGTTTGCTGTAGGAGTAGAATAGTCAAAGGCTAAGTTGTGTGTGTCAAAGGCTGACACTGCAAACTGCCTTCTGCTTTCACTCATGCACATTAACATTACTACGCAGGAATTATTGCTGGTGAGGTTTAATGTCCACATTGAACCTGGTTCGTTTAGCAATAACTGAAATACTGGATACTGTGCATGACACTGAAAAGCAATTAAAATGTCTTGGACTGAATGGGTTGAAGATTGATAGAACTCCTTGGTCTGTTTGTTAAACAGGAAACAGCCAGCTGGCTTACCACAGCATACCTTTTTACGTCTGTCCAGGTTAGGTTTGCTATTTCCTATGTCAATTCAATATGAGTATCTAAGCTGGGCTAAGCTAACCTAAAACTACAATTACCTACAAGATATTCCCTTCGATTTCATTGGATTATTTATATATAGTTCATATAATTTTCATTGGGGAGAGTAAAATAACAGTAGTTATTTAAGTGAGCCACCTCTTAAACAATAACTCTTACACTTCACAGCCATGTGGCATGTTGACGTGATAATCTAGGTAATGCTATTAAAAGTTAAGGTTAATTTAAAAATGCAGTGCAATAGGAGCATGACAGAATAATGATGTGTAGAGCTAAAATAAATTAGAGATAATATCACTATTTCCCAATGAGTAATATTTTCCTCGACTGCTGGATGTTTTTTAATCCTAAGGTCAATTTGCACTTGCTGGACAACAGAAAATGTCACTTGCAGAAGTGACCAGAGAGCGGCCGGCGGAGGACTGGAGAGGTTGAGGTTATCTTCTGAATGCATGTGGCGGATAGTGAGGAGTCCTTTCTGCGACTACACTTTAAGCAGGCTGGGATTAGAGGTCAAAGCGCTGTAAATCTAACTGACAGAGCATGGGTCGTCCTTGCAGGGCTTGACATCCCCTTGCAGCAACTGGATCATAACAGCTTTGGTCAAGTAGCTGGAGGTGCCCCTCTTTCCCACTGGAGGTGTGTTGTAGAACGCTTCCATGTCATCCTGGGACAAACACAACCACAGTCACGTATATATCTAATAAACATCATGTGTCTTTATGAATTGTAGAAAATGCTAAAAAGCAATGAGTGACTGTAATATTAATGGCACTGTCTGAGATTCTAATACTACAAGAAAAACATCCCAGACGAATTAACTCTCTAAAATCTAATAAGGCTCTACTCAACTGAAAAATAGCAGTACGACACATTTAAGTGCCATTTAATTAAACTCACCCCTCAGTTAAATTAACAGTGTATGGCTGGAAGCTCAGTTCAGTTAAGTTTGGTAGCACATCAATTAGGAAAGATGATTAGATCATTTTGTAGCAGACACTCGGGTCATGCTTGAAGGAGGCCTGGTGAAGACGCCCTACCTGCTTCTCCATTCCGTCAAAGCGGCTGCGATCCCTCTGGAAATCATTGAAGGCTTCTTTCACCAGAGCGCCCAGATCCACCTTATCGCTAAACTCCAGCTCAGGGTTTCTCTCCAGTACTATTGACACCACCATTAGCAACTAGGCAAACAAAAAAAATACATAAACATAAAAACTGGAGTCACATTTTGCTTGATTGTGGACAAGCTGCAGTGCCTAAAAGACGGTTAACAACATTCTCCGATCCTTCTGTGCATTTGCTTGTGTTGGCCCTGTGTACCTCTACTATGATTTGTCTGTACTCAGGCAGGACGATGTTCTTCAGCGTGTCCTCCACCAGCAGGGAGAAGTTCATCTCATACATGGTCATGTCAGACAGCGTGGGTTGCTACAGAAAGACGATGAGAGGAAAAAGAAAATGTGGTCAACACACATGTGAGCTGCAGTGATCTGAGGCTACAGTCCTCAAAAGAAGCCTGCTCACATCATCTGTCTTTGTTTACCTGAAGGATTTACACTCTATTAGTTCGTTCTACACATTCTATTATTCCAATAGATGTAACAGTGAACGGGAATACAGAGCAAATCTGATACACAAGTGTCTCACGTATTCACATGTGTGTAAGAAAACAGAGGCCATCTGAGCAAACATAAAGTAAAATAAATCACCAATGTGGTAAAGTAATTACCTCCATATCTTAAGAGCTAGTTCAAGTCCAGACACTGACTGGGACACTGCAAAACTTTATTACTTTTAAACCATTCAATAGTTTACTTACTCTTATTTTAGAAGATCCTGTTCCTGGCCTGCTCTTTTTGTAGATCCTTAGAAATAGCTTATTAAACCTGTCCAGACTGATCATTGCAGTTTGGTAGTTTTTATTTTGATGTAGTCATTACTTTCTTCACACAGGCCTATTTGGTACTATTTGACACATTTTTGCTTATAAAAATACAGCTATTTAAAATGTGCATATTGCGTTTGCTCAAGTGGCATTTGTTTCTGTGAGATTTAGTTTGAACATCTGATCTGAAACAGCACCAATATACAGCGCATTTTGTCATTTTCACTCTCCTCAAGTTTGTTATGGTTCAACATTAAATAGGAAGCGGTGATTTCAGACACAGGCCTGGTGAGCCATGAGAGTGTGACAATGAGCTGGACCCTCACATTGCATCAGCTAAATGGAAAATGCCTCCAGTGAAAAACAGATTTTTGCAGACAAACGTCATTGCTCACACACAAAGAGAACAATGGAGACAGTGTGGACACCTTTAAACTGATTAACTAGTTTGTACTGATACAAATAAAATCAATCTACATTCACGTGTGGCACAGCTTCTATTATGTCGCTGTTTGCACAGCAGAACATGGTACACAGAGTCACCTTCAACCATCAGAGTATTTATCCAGCAATAGTAGCTGAGGGAGGCGGGTACCTGTGGGAGATGAGTCCCAGCCACCATAATACCGTTGGGGGTCCTCTCCAGAATCTGCCACACACGATCATAAAAGCCCAGAGGCGTCCTGTTCAGAGAGCCATCGATCTGACGCCTATTCAGCCAGGACCTGAGGCGAAATAAGGCCAAACTGCTGAACCGAGTCTCAGAGACAGGAAATATAATGTTGAAAGCTGTTGTGCAAGAAGACACCCTCTATGAGTCACTGTGTGTGTGATTAGATGAGATAAGATAAAACTTTAATAATTCCCACGGGGAAATTGGGTTGTGGCGGCAGCAGCAGATAAAAAGATATAGACGCAGACAAGACAGCGCAGGAGATAAAATAATTAACGCTAAAAAAGATAAAGAGATGGTGTCTCCAAAAGGGAGATTTGGGAGATGAAGGGGATGGGAAGGCATGGATAATATTCTTGCGAGAGCGACTGTGTGTTTGAATACCTGCCAGTGTGCTGTGGCTGCAGGACGTCCAGGAGGAGCTGCTTGATGTCGCTGGGGGAGATCTGGTAGATGTCTTGGGGTGGCATGTCTCCTGCCCTGATCTTCAGCTCATGTTTCATGGCCTGGACAATCCATCTGGAAGTCAACGGTAACAAACTCGCTATTAAAAACACTGAACTCAAGCATCACCGTATGCTGTGACAGACTAACAGAAGCAAATAAAACTTCAGCCCGGGCCGATGCCCATACTGCATGTATTGATTTCTTCCTGTTCTGTTGAGCAGCGTTAACACCGAGGAAGGAGAATCACAGCCAAAAGCACAAACTGCACGAGCCCACCTCGCTTGGCGAAGTGTGCCAGAGTTGTTAGGCACCGCTGCAGCCCTTTCTGAACCTGACTGTGACCTACCCGACTCTGATCTTGAGCATGCCGCTGAACAGTTCTGGGTTGTTGGAGATAATCCATCCGATGTGGATGACCAGCTCCTGCTGAAGAACAGCCTCCCGCTCCCCACCGTGAAGAGAGCACTTGCTGTAGATGATGCCCTGGATCACCCCCGGAGACAGTGGATTGGAGATCACCTCCTCTTCATGCCCGAATAGGCCGAGGGTCACCTGGGAGTCACAGGTATTAGCAAGTGCACAGACGGACAGAGACAGAAGATGCACCATACCTAAGTACGGTTAGAGTATTTAGTTCTCTGCAGTGCGGATTAATTGCTGAACTGCTTGACGTATTTCAACTTCTGTGTGCCTGTTTGCGTGTGCCAGTGCAGGTGCACAGTCACGTGTACAAAGATAGACTTGAATGTGCACACAGCACTTCCTCCGAGGTCCAATTCCTACAAGTATCTTTGTTCCATCACTTTAAAATTGGCCTCCTCTCCCAGAGTCACATAAAAGTGAATAGGAACAAAAATGACAAGATTACTCTTTTGTATTTTGTTCTCTCTAAAAGCCCATCTCATGGAAATTATACCTCAGCAATCTTCCTGATGAGAGGACACACTTTTATCCTTGCCTTCAGCTGATGAAATCCAGCACTTTGAAGACGATGTATCATTCATCTTAACATCTAAACTGATTTTAACTGAACAAAGGGCAGCCTGGAGCTTGGAGAGTTTCTAAAAGACCAACTCTGAATTTGAGAGGAATGCATTGTTGGATTTCAACACTGACGAGAAATACAATTAAAACTCGAGTCAGAATTGACTTAAATAGCGTGATGCCTCTTATTTGCTCCAACCGAGCTGTTATTGTAAGCAGGGGAACACGGCGGTCTCATATTTTAAATCAGCTTTTTCCGTCATGTTGAAAGCAGCATTCCCTCCGGTCCGCAATCTATATGCAGATTCACACCTTGAGCTACTTCAGCATAATGAAATGCCTAAAACTGTCCAGAAGGGTAAAAATGAGGCGAGATAACTGACACTCCAGAGAGGAGGCTAATCTCTGAATAACACTTGACAGGAAACGATGCGCTGAAACTCATCCGGCGCGAGGGAGTGGCATCGGACAAATGCCCGGGTCACAGTATATCAATTTGTGCATTGAGTGTTGTCTAGACACGTGGGCACTGTGCATATTAGGATTCTACGCAGGTCACACTGGCAGCCTCGCTACAACTACAGCTCAGATACACACACACACACACAGTGGAGGTGAGGTGTGATGAGGAACATGAGCATGCAGCTAGTCTAAGTCCTTCCCATAGGATGACAGCATGAGGAGCTTAGATTCACATATTTCCAATTTTCATTTTTGTTTCTAATCAGTGAACATTAAAATCATTATCCAAACATGCATAATAATCACTACTTAGACCCTGCTGCATGTCTACTTACCTGCTTGCCATGTACTAAAACACTAGTAATACTGGGGGCAAGGCTGTCCACTAGCTTAGTTAAGAGGCTTGCAGCAAGACGGACAACAGACCTAGTGGGCAAAAAGACACAAGAACAGTCTTGGAATCATGACCGATAACTAACGTCAATCATTATCAATACAAGGCTGAGAAGCCAATCCCTGCACTCTACTCCAGCCTCATTAGATTATGTATAATACAGTGTACAAATACTGTATGTGTAGAGTAGCCCCAATAGAACTGGAATATAACATGATGGTGATCAAATGTTACTAAAAGGTTCATTAAGATGATAAAAAAATGTTTTAGTTAAAGTCCAAATCAACACATTTCATTTAGTTCTATGAAGCCCTAATAAAAAATATTTTAATGTTCACTAATTTCTGGGTTCATTGTTTCCAGGAGACACTGCAGTCTTCAAACTGCCTCCTCTTGTCTGCAGGAATCCTATGAGGGAAAAGCAGCTCACCAAACCGTGGTTATCCCTAAATGGACGCCCACAGCCCGGGTGCTACAGACACACACATGGAGTTACAGAAGCAGTGGGAATGAAATCATTTCATTAATAGGGTCATGAACATAATCAGCCGAAACACAACCTGCTCTTATTATATGCTGAGAACAACACTTTTAACGTGCACGTGTGTCTGATTGTGGAGTTATTCAGTGATTAAACCTGTGGAAATACAAAAGCTAAATGAATAAAAAGCCAACAAAGCCTTAATTTTTAGAGGGCATGATGTGGTGTCAATCCACTGATGCTTTGTTGGGAAACCTATTTCAGGCTTCACTTCCTAGCCCATGTTAGGTAAATGAGAAAGGAAATTGAACTCAATATTGATGCTATTTTCCAGCACCTTGGACACCAGCCTCAAGGCTTTTATTATTATTTTTTACATCTGGAGCATAATCATATTTCTCCATGCTAAAAGCCTATTAATTAGTAAAGCAGCATATAATAAAAGTTGTTGTGTCAGTCGACCTGTCGTAATCATCGAGGCAAAAAAAAAAAAAAGATCACTGATCACTGATGGGGGCAAGAAACAGTCAGATGAGGAGTGAGTTGGTACAACCATCTTTCTTTGAGGATCAGACCAGCGGCATACTACAAACGAAACTGAACTTTACCCACTTTGTGATCATCGAGGAAACGTTAAATATATTGTTTTGATGGGAGTGGTGGACACTGACTTGCCACATTTATTTTACTGAACAGTGTTTGCAGCTCAACCTGCTTGTTTTGAGATGTTCCAAATAGATATCTAATCTAATCTAGGTCTTTAATGAACTTGGGCTGCTGTGTGTACAGAAATAAAGTCAGCACAGTTTGGGGGATTCACCAAAAACATCATTATCATGATGATGATGAGCTCCAGCCAGTGTTATTATATCAGCAATAGAGAAGTGTGAGATGTAAAAAGGAGAAGGTTACAGTGTTAAGAAGCAACCATAACCCAAACGTCTTTCACACTCTAAGTCCAATTTCCTTCCACAGAGTTGTAATCCTACTTTATGTCCACTTCTTGATGTGCTAAATGTGATAGAGGTGTCTGCGCCCGCAGTAACTACCAAGCCTTTCCGTCTAACACGGATGCCCTTGATGAAACCGACGAGGAGTAACAGTGTGTGTAAAGGCGTCATATCCAACAGCCAAATTCTATTACATTTGCAGTATACAGCCAGCCCTGGAGCAGGGGGCGATGCTGGTGAGCAACCAAACAGCAGACACCACGGTCCAGCCTCTGTGATGAGTAATGGGGAGAGAAAGCGAACACTGACCACAAACTCATGACTGTGTGAGAGGTAGCCATCTTTGAATGCAAGTACCAAACTATTCCAGCAGTTGCTGAGTTCAACAATTTAGCGATAAGCGAGTGCTAGGGAACTATCACTATAGTGACTATCACTAAATCACTATGAGGACTTAAATTGAACTTTTTAACACTTCTGACACTTAATGGCAAAATATGAGAATATTCACTAAAAAAAGAAAGAAATTAGCCAGAATAGTGCTGAATACTATATAAATAGAAATATTTGGATGAATTACATTAATGTATATAAAATTTGTATTTAAAATTGTACATAATAATAATAATAATAATAATAATAATAATAATAATAATAATAATAATAATAATAATAATAATAATAATTCTCAATCCTAATTATTTTTATCACTTAGCCATTCCTGGAAATTTAGGCTACAGAAACAAAACAAAACAAAACAAACAAACAAACAAAACAAAACAAAACAAAACAAAACAAAACAAAACAAAACAAGACAAAACAAAACAAAAGTCTTCTGTTCAATTATGTCGGATTGGCTGAACCCCACACAGCTCTCGAGCTAGCTAGCTAACAGCTAACTGGGAGTAAACATGCAGCGTCTTTGGGTCGTCTCTGCCTCAATATTACCTGTTTCCCATGCACCAGAATAGTGGTGATGTGAGGAGCTATAGAGCTGGCGAACTTCTTGGTAATGGCAGCAGCATGGCGCACTGCCAGCCTGCAGTTCAGCCAGATTAAATAGTTAATGAAATACAAATTATTCAAATGACCAAATGAAAGTCTTATGAGGACACCGCGACACATATGGAGACAATATGGGATCGCTTCAACCACAACCAAAAAAATATATTTTGCCAATGCTAGTTCAAACACATTATAATCCACACTAAATTATGTGACAGACACACACACACACACACACACACACACACACACACACACACACACACACACACACACACACACTCTTCTTTCCATGACAGTGAAAGCTCAACAAATCAAGTAACTGTATGAGCTGTAAGTCTGTTATTAGTTTTTGTGAGAATATCAGACCAAAGTTTTCTGCTGCCAGCTCTTCTGTAGATTCTCTCCAGTTCATCCATCAGGTTCTCTGGAATCACAAACACATTGTTCAGATGTTAGGAAACATCACAACATCCCATTCTCTGTAGATTAGAACTGCCAAATCAAAATCATTACCTACAATCGATTAAAACTGATTCAGTGCAACAAAAATGGGGTTTCCAAGAATTCATTGATAGTGGACAGTTCATTAGTAAAGCTGCAAACTGGTGACATTTAATGAGAACATGCCCGATCACTTTTAACACACTTGGTGACTACTCATTTGAGTTGCTCACAGACTCATTTTTGTGAGTATGTGCTTACCATCTTTAGCTAGGAAGTCTGGCCCTTCTCTCCTAAGAAGGATGCCTGCAAGCTGAGCCTGACTGGCCAAGCAGTCGGAGTCCTGTGAGAATGAATAAAAATTGACTTAAGTGACAAAAGATGCAGAGTGCCTTTAAGAGTGCGAGACATCCAGAGTAAATCACCAGTGAGATCTCGATGTGGCTTTTCAGACTTTTCCTCACAGTACCATCACATCAGCAGTGCAGCTACTGGATAGTTTAAATGTGGTTGAAAGCTTAAAATATTCAGGGTACAGAGATCACAGAGTTTTTAATAGCTGTAAACAGGCTTGAGCTGATGGCAGCCAAAACCAAAAGCCTGAATACGCTGTGGTTATAAGATGTTAAAATGAAACCGAAGCCAGGTCGACAAATGAGGCTTGACAAGAATGGAGCATGTCAGTTTGTCAACAGGAGGGAACAATGAGTGCATAGAGTTTTCTTATCTTTCACACAAATAATGAGGCCCTTTTTCACGATTCTCCGAGGAGAAGGCTGCTGGACTAGGTGGAAGTGGTTTTGTGAGCAGTTTATCACCAGTGAAAAGCAACCTGGGGCTGTGTTGATTATATACAGTCTAATATGTTCAGACTAACATGAATGTGTTTGACTGTCAGGTTTAAACGATGAAGAAATGTTTCATGCAAATAGCATTTGAATGTTCTTCTGACAGAACTGCTGAATGCGTGACTTTTTTCCACCGCTGTTTAAAATGTAGAACTTCTTAGGCTGCAGTCCTTGTCAGTGCCAACTCCCACTGCCTACCTATCTGGGTACAATACATTTATTAGCATTTGATTAGAATAACATTACCAAGCAGTTTAACATAATGGTTACAGAATGCTGGAGCTCTGCTGTGACTGACACTAGTCATTGTATGTTGGCAGAGCTTCAAGCACTTCCTTGCATTTATTTCACAAAGATGTTTTTATTTTGTTCAAAAGAACATTTAATAGCAGGTAAATGTGGTGTGGAGCCTGTTGTAAGATGATTATTTATTATAGCATTTAGAGAATCGTTAGCTTTAAAATGATTCTGATACTGATTAACTTTTACTCTTGATAGTTATTTACACATTCATGACACTGACTGCATTTTATTCCCTTAAAGCCGGTCAACTCACATGGAACTTCTGAATGATCTCCGGGGTGGACTTGTGCAGCCACTCCTCCACACTGATCTCCGGCTGCTGCTCCAGGTCTGAGGCGTTGGGCGTACTCGTCTGTCTCTTCACCTTGGAGTGCTTTGGCAGCTCCAGCTCCTCGAAGCTCTTAAACTCTGGGATCCTACACACACATACATCCGCACATATATACAGACAGATGTTATGTGTGCTGTCAGTTTTTCTTACTGGAAACATTTCAAAAGCTAAGATGAATTATTGACATTGACTTATTGTTACTTTACACTATATTGATTTATTGACACTGAAAACATTTCAAATCAAATCTCCATGCCAGCTATACTGCACCAAAACGGTTATGCCAGGGGCGAGGGCACTGACCGCTGACAAATCAAACACAAAGACTAGAGGAAGCTCTTACTCTGCCTCGTTGACACGCAGGAAGTCCAACTGCTCCACTACTGCTCCAGATATCAGGGTCTAAAAGGTTGATGAGGAAAATAACACCACCATTATTCTATAAACGTAGGCTGCAATATACAGGAGAATCCATGGGAATGTACAAAACTGTATGGCACAAACAGGAGCATAAAAATACAGGAGAGGAGGAAACAGGGGCGTATAAATCTCCGAAGGGAAGTTTGTCGGGTGACTCAGTAGACTAAACAGCTATTTGAATAATGCAGCTCAGAACAAATAACACATGGAGCAGTAACGTGTGAACTCAATTCAGTGATTCAGATTTTTACAAATGTGTATAGCTGCAGTAACGGTAATGTGACGATAACAGTTGGAGCATTTTTGAAAGCATAGCTGCGTAGGACTGAAGAGTGCAGTTTAATACGGCTTGCTCCTGTGGTCTAAATGTGATATTAGCCATTCCAAGTGATGCCAGCTCCAAAACAAAAATATGAGGCGCAGGAGAGGAACAATCCTGTTCCCCCATAACAATGAGTTGATGAAGAGTGGAAGTGTTTCAAAGGTGGAGGAGTGAGCTGTGAAGTGAATAGCAAATAGGTGAAGGGAAGGAGGAACTTTAAAGTTAAAAAAATAAAAGGATGATATGAGAAAGTCTCTTCTGAATACCACAAAGTCTGAAAGAGAAGTTCGAGTTAGAAAGCCTGTCATAAGTTTGACAAAGCACTTGGTTAAAGTTACCAATGTGAAAATAAATCTAGTTGTGCCTTGGCCTTATTTTCCTGTTCTTTGACATCGTGACGATTGATGCAACTAAAATCAATCCAGTCCAAATATGCTTAGAGACACAGTCGAAATCCTTGTATGTGCAAACACACCAAGCAGATTCTGTTCTGTTTTATTTCATCTGCAGTAAAGAGTTTCTGATTAATTGTAAATTAATGAGCAGCCAGCTAAATAAAGAAATGTGTGCAAAGCTAGAATGACTTAAAATGACTATTATAATAAAGAGGGTACTGTTACTGGCAGAGGCAGAAAGAAAATCAACTACTGCCCCTTTAGTATAACTTTGAAGAACTTGTACTTTACCCTACATTTCTAGTATTTTTTTTTTACATTTTTACTCCACTAACGAGTAACCTAAGTAAGTAAATAAGGGTTTTGAAGTTTCTCTTCCAAACCTAAAAAGGCTTGAACATTTTAGATTTCTGCAGAATTAATACTTGAGAAAGAATGATATCAAGAGAAATCTCTTTTTTAGTGTGGTACTTGTGCTTTGATTTTGAATTTGAAGTGACATCTAATTGTAGTGCAGTAAGTGCTTATACTTTGACTTTGTTAGTGCCTCACTCGTGCCACAAATATAGTATCACTCAGCAATCTAAATGTATGTGTTTGATTCAGAATCCTCCAGAGTCGCCATAATAGGTTTCAGTAGGTTAAAAGATACATATTAGTGATTCACTTCTTGTTTATTGTCAAGTCAATCAAGTTCATAAGTCAATCCAGTGCATTTTTTTTTATAAACAACAAAAACTTTCTCCCCAGTAGTTTGGTCCAGTCTCAAACCAGCTCTACCTTTCCCAGGCAAACAAAAAAAGTTTGCCTTCCAAATTGAATCAGACAGACCAAGGTTAAAACCCAGACGGGCAACATTGCTATTTAAAAGGAGGCACTTTAGGTTAAGTGCTAGGAAGACTTTGTGTGTTCCCAAAGAAAGAGATGAAGCCCCAAGTGTGACCATGTGAAATCACATAGAATGACGCGTGTCTCACATACAAAAGCACTGTTTTGTTATTGTGTTGTAAATTATATTTATTTCAGTAGTCCCATCAAAGGCCGTGACAGTCTAATGACATAAGCTAAGTCCCTAAGTTGGATCCACAAACCTGAAGTCTGTCAACGTGAACTTTGACCCCTCCAATGTTGCCTTTCTTGAAAGACGCCAGCATGTCCAAGACAGGGTTGAAGCGACTTCCCCTGGTGAGACAGATACATTTGTGGCACATTTAACATATGGCTCCCTGGATAAAGGCCAATACTGCTGTCATCAGCCCAGCAGCCAGGCTACAGTGGTGCAGCAAGTAAATAGAGTAGCACCTTTCTGCTATAAATAGTACACAGAGGGAAGAGAGAAAGAGAAATATTAGATTAAAAAACAGGAATAAATTGTATCGTTATTGTCAAGACATCTTGTTGACAGAAAAACAGAGGTAGAGTGTGATGTATGGAGAGATGGAGGCGAATGAAGAATGCTGTTAGAAGGCTATTAAAAGACAGGAAGACAGAAAAAAATAGATAAAAGAGCTATTATGGAGTGGAGCATTACTTGATGTTGTCCTCACGGATGAGAACCAGAAAGAGAGGACGTCCCTGCATCTTCCAGCACTGTTTGATGAACTGCAGGGCATTCTGCGCACACACACACACACACACACACACACACACACACACACACACACACACACACACACACACACACACACACACACACACACACACACACACAGACAAACAGAGACACATTTCAGACTGGGGTGAACGTGCGTTTCAGTCTTCCCTGTTTCTGAGCAGAAACTAGCTCAGTGCCACCAGTTCAAACTCCTCAACTACAAAACTGATCAAAGTTTCCGATCAAGGTGAATTTACAAAACATATTTTAGGGGATTTTATTTCCTTTTTTCCAAACAAAACACTGCTGCTCTGGATATGCAATGCTTCTCTTTGCCAAATAGAAATATTCATTCTGAAAAATGTGCTTATTCGTTTGCCAAGTGCTACATCAAAAGATAAATATCACTCTTGTATCTGTGCATAATCGATTTGACAATTAGATTTTGTTTACAGATATATTATGCTGATGCTTTTGGACAGCATTTTTTGCATTCTGCTGATGCTAAGCTAAGCTAACTGCTCCTGGTTTAAGCTTCACATTCAGTATGCAGATATGAATCTCATCTTCCCGTCTCATTGAACGCTCGTCAAGAAAGCAAATTAGAGTCTTTCCCTAAATGCCACACAATTTATCACCATCATTTGTATTATTAAGGCTACAATGTACTGTATTTCAAATTAGATCTGACTGAGCTGCTGTTTTATTTAGTTTGTTTGCAAACTCAATCTTTAACGATTTGGTAAATCGATCAGTGAAAAGTAAAAGTAGATTTTTGTTAAGGAAAAGAAAAAAAAAAAAAACAGCCGAATCCAAAATCTATCTGTATGATGGCAAAAAGAGAATGCAGCCCGAGGCAGTCTTTTTCACAAATGTCACAGTGAACTTTTTAGACCAGACAAACAGATCCTCTCTCTGGACATATGACCCCAACTTACCTTAATGTCATCAATCAGCAGCATAACATCCTGGGACAAGTAAAAGTCACTTAGATCAAACACTATTGGGTAGCACACCACCGTCTTGCCCAGGATACGATAAATCTGGAGGGAGACACACACACACACACACACACACACACACACACACACGCACAAACATAGTATAGCATCAGAAGACAGATGGCACACAAGAGAGCCAAGTTTACATTCTTCTGGCCAGCGTATAAAACAAGCCATCAATCCTAAGATAGAGGAACCACACAAGGGCTACACAACCACTCCTGATAACACATATATATATACAGTGCATACACAAAACTGGTTTGAAAAAACAACAACAACAACAACAACAACAACAAAAAAGTCCTTTTTACACACTCAGATTGTCACAGGTGCACACACACACACACACACACACACACAAGCGTGCAGGCACACTGATGATGATAATGTCCTCTGGCAGTCTGCCATCTTCTCCATAAATGTTCCATTATAATATTGTCTTAGTAATGCGTTGTGAGCCATGATTCATTTGTTTGGCAATGTCTTTGTTTGAGAAAGCTGCTACAGCTCGACTTATTTGGTCGCGCTATGACCTTCATTTGGGATAAACTGCAAACAACATAAGCAAGAAGAATTAGCACACACACACACACACACATGCATACACACCTAGTTGAGAAGTAACTCACTGACATAATGCAATCGCTAACCCCTTTACTCTAACCTTATCCATCATTAACCATTAAACACAGTTGTTAACCTGAACCTCAATCAGCCCTGTGATGTTAGTAGGACTGGGCACAGTGAATGCCAGCATCACTAACTAAAATAACTTTAAACTAACTGATAAAGACACACGTTGCAACATGAACCATCACAATTAAATTTCTAACCCAAACATACATGTCCACATCGACATAATAAATCACACACCCCTCTGTGTTCAGCTTTCACTGATGCATGTTGTATGTTTGAATAAGAAAAAAAACTCTGTCTCCATGTTGAGTTTGGGCTATAGTCAACTTCTTGAAGCTCTGGTTAATGTATGCAGATCGATATGTGGGTGGTGTGCTGGTGGTCACCCATGACTAGAACAGCAGGGCAACATGCAGTGCAAATACAGTATATGTGTGCACCACTATGCACGTGCGTGTGTATGTGTGCGCGGATTCGTATACTGAACCTTGCAGGTCCCGATGCAGCCCACTGGCCTCTCTGGACGCCCACTCAACCCCAGCTTCTTATTGATAGCAAGGAAACGGTATGCCTGCAGGAAGACACACACACACACACACACACACAAACACAAAAGCAGATGCCATGTCAGTAAACACAACATTCACACAGCACATGATCTTAGTGCTAACCTTTCTGGTTTCAGAGAAATAAAATACCAACATCCCTCTGAGTACATTTCCCTGCAGTCACATCACTTTCGCGTTGAGACTAAGAATATCATATTTGATTCAAAATGTCATGCAGCATGGTTGCAATCCATGTTGTAATGAAAGCGAGTCCATCATCTGTCTGTCCCGCTGAGACATTGCTGTTGTTGCAACTCATAAGCTGAAATTACCTCCATATGGCAGCACCTCCTACTGATATTAGCTCTGTGTAAAGTTATGAGACGTGGAGATAATGAAAGGTCCCTGTGCTGCCATCAGCAACGTGCTTAGTGGACCCAAGCACACCCTTGGGTACTGAAGCTGATAACACTGTTGTACTGAGGTGCACGGGCCCCAAAAGAAGTGACAACGAAAGCTGGCTGAGTCCTCATTAGAAAAAATAAACATCAGCATGCTGTTCGATACTTTCGAAATGAACCACTTAGCATGCTATGCACGGCTAAACATTTCTACAGTAGAAAATAGCTGATGACGCCCTCTTTGGCTTGGTACTACTACTAGGTTACTGCCGTATTTAGTGAACCAGCTACGCTAACATTTGCAGCCTATGTTAGAACGGATAAGCAAGTTCTTACAAATTTGTTTTTTCAATTAACCTATAATTGAAAAAACAGTTCTATAATGTGTAACATAATAATACTGTTTATGTGATTAGGATAATCTTGGAAAGGGTTTGGCGATCATACATTTATTAAAGGACGTTTTTCTTAAAAGCAGTAGAATGGTGTTTGAAAGACGTGGGGCGTGTTGAATCTTTTTCTTGCTGTTAAACTGCAGTTTGTGATCTTATTTCTAGATTGAGATGAAAGTTGGTGCAATCAGTCCTTTAAAAGATATTTCACAATTGATCGAAGCCTGATCCTGAATTGGAAACCTGGCAGTATGGTCTCTTTGTCCAGTCCACACACTGTCAATTCAAGCCCTGCCAGCTTCACCGCTCAAGTAGTACAGATTGATTAGGATTGAAGTCGTGTTTATGAGTTAAAACCTGTTAACATTAGCAGAGCAGGGCGTATGCATGCAGGATAAGTGAGTTTGACATTAATGCTCTAGGGTTTGACTGAATAAGATGCAGCCAGGTTAACTACTTGTTTCACAATTAGTTTTTATGGTGTTAATTCTGTGGTGTCACCTTTGATTCCACAGTCGGCTCATGTTCGATTTTAGTTCATAGTGCACTATGATGCAGACATATAAAGAGCAAGACGGATAAATAGAAATGCTTTTTGGTTTCTGCAGCTCTAAAAGTAATTACATGGTTCTTAAATGAAAGGGTTACCAAGTTCATCAAAACAAAACAGAAGGAAAGGTCAGGGCCTCCTCCCTTAGCGAGCTCTGATCGCAGCAATGAGAATACAGTAACTCCAGCCTTTTAGTTTCCAGAGCACTTCTTTAATGCTACAAATAAAAGCTTCTGACTGCTGTGTCTCCTGCTGTCAAAAAGCACTGATTCAAAGATATAAAGAGCAAGAAGATGGACATTGATTTCTCGGCTCTGCTTGCTTGGAGCCCAGTGGTGTGACAGACTCTCAACAAGTTACCCTTAATGTGTGTGAGAGAGCTGAAGAGCTGTTTTATTCCAGCTGTCTGATGTGTTTGGGTGAGTGCGAAACCACAATAGTTCCTTTTGTGACAGCCTATGAATTCTACATTCAAATACCTCCCCATGTATTTTTTTTTTTTTATGAAACTGCATCAGTACACCCACACACTCGAGCGGCACTGCAGGAAATCTGCCTATCACAGCCGCATCCCACAGCACCGGCTCAAACTGCAATACAGGGCGTCCGCCAAAAGGTGGTGCTCTGCTACTCCTGTGTACTTCACCAACTGTTTTGAAACCCAGTGGTTGGAAGCAAGGGTCGGACCAATTAAAAAAAAAAACACAAAAAGAAGAAACAGTCTTTATATTAAAAAAGAGAATGCAAAATGCTAATTGCGGATTAAGTGGCATCACAAATCGCTGCCCTATCAGGCTGGGGATGAGACCTGGAAGAGAAAAAGCCGAAGGAGGCTGGAGGAACCTCTGCACCCAACACTTCCTGTGTGCAGAATACCAATGAAGAACAACAAGACACAGGCAGCCTATCAAAGCATCCTTTCAGTCCCTCACATTCCCAATGACCGCGGCACAAACAGCCAGCCTGACAGGTGGGAGAGATAACAAAAAGCTGCATTTAAAAGCTATACTCTGCAGTGGACACAAGGGTTTACTATCATTGGCTAGTTGCTAACAAACTGTGCCAAACTTTTCGTTCACCAAAGCGACTATTCTTAATTTGATATGAGATCAGGAGTATGTACCTGCACCTTTTTCTTTTCTGTTCATTTCTGTGTTGCTGCCCTAAATAGTGTAAATGTGCTGGTGACACAATAACAGATTTATTTTTACAGCAGACGCTCTCATCCAGGGGGACTTACAGTAAGCACACCGGCAGGGGTTCAACATCTTGCCAAACAGCTCAAAATGATAGTGTATGTATTTGGAATTAAATGTTGTGCATCTGTGGCAGATTATTTTTAAATCATTGGGTTGGACCATAAATGAGTTAAAAGGAAAAGTGGCTTTCATGTCTCTCTTAAACCAGAGCTCACATGCTGATACATACATTGAAAGAGTTGTTGGTCACTATAAAGCTGTTATTTACAGACTTCCTAGAATTACCCCAATGTAGGAGGTCCTGCATTTGAAGTTAGCTGGTATCTTAAGTATAATCTTTTAAAAAGAAAATGACCTCTGACAGAATTTCTAGATGCCAGTTGGTAATTTTTGTTGAAACCGTCTTATTTTACTGGCTCCATCTTCTAAAGCCTATTAGCTTCTGCTGAACTTTAAACTGTAATTTAGTTTAAAAAAAAAAAAGATTTTGAATGATTACATTCACCAGTAATGCTTCCAACAGAAAGGGAAAAGAGAAAGGGAAATCATTTATTAGCCTGGGTTTGTTCTTGCGTCACACGCCCTGCCCCAGTTGCTCGGGAATTTCTATACAGTTTGCTGCAATAGTTATAGGGGCTGATGCTAAAATGTCATAATGACCACTGACAAAAAAACTCGAGTAACACTCAGGTGGAAAAACACAGGAAATCACAGTGAGATCACCAGCCTTTGTCCAGAGTGTCTCTAACTAAAATGCCATCCCCAGTGTCATCCACATTAACTACCAGATACGAAACAAGAGGAGAAACTGCTAAAAGGGAGGCTATTTTTGGGCAAAGCTGTGATTTGCAAGGGTACGTATAAGCTTTGGGGCGTACGGGTGGGAATAACACATCGCAAAATGTAATTGCCACTCTCCCATCATCACGCAGCTGTTGTCAGCACAATCAAACGGCTGCGAGGGACGAGGTGAGCTGAGCAAATGCAGCCCGCAGCACTGGAGACGGCGGTGACTCCGAGATAAACAGATTCTGTCAAGTAAGAAACGTCTGTCTGGGCTTTGGATTTAATATTCAGCACAGCGCCCGCTCTGACTCACAATTGCATATCCATTTGAGAGGCTGAGCACCACACAGCAGAAAGAAAGGCAGAGGGGAAAGGAGGCAAAAGTAACAGGTATGACAGCTCAAAGGCGGACGATAGCCCCTGAAGGGTGGGAGGGGGGGGTTGTTTGGTGTAACGGACATAATAGAGGCCGGGTTGGATATAGACCTAGAGGGGAGAATGGGGTTAGAGCAACGGAAGTGACGGATATAGCAGGCGATGGACAGAAGGTAGAAATGCCTGAAGGAGAGAACAGATCCCGGAGAGATGACATGATAGCAGAAATCGTTTGTTTGTAGAACGTGGTGTGGAGAATAGACACCACATAACAGACATGACAGATGAGGAACAGAGGCTGGGGAGGAGACGAGGGTTTGAGTGACAGATCTGACAGGGCAGAGACAGAAGAAGGGGAGATAGCAGACTTCAAACAGTGCACATGCAGATGAGGGGCAGTATCAAGAGAAGAGACTAGTGCCTGAATGATGGATATGATGGGGAGCGAAACACACGTTAGAAGAGGCGTAGTGGTTGGTGTCATAGATATGACAGTAGAAACAGTGTAATCAGCTGTAGATGAAAGATGCAAAGCGGACAGCCTATCCCAGCTGTCACTGGGCGAAGGGCGGGTTGCACCCTGGACAGGTCGCCAGTCTATCACAGGGATGACATACAATAAGACAACCATTCATGCTCATATTTGCACCTAAGCGCGTCTTTGGACGTTTGGAGGAAGGAAGAGTACCCGGACAGAGCCCACAGGGACACAGGGAGAACCCGGCTTCTTCTTGCTGCGAGGCGACAGTGCTAAACACTGCACCACCGTACCCCTCATTAAGGAAAAGTATGGGTACCAGACTTAACTGAGTATCTGAATAAAGATCGTTGAGCATTTGCTCTTTTATATGAACTTTAATATCAAGTTACGTATGACTTTTGATATTTATGAGTTCGCTGATTCAAAAGGGATTTGAAACAATTTAGACGTGACGGGGCGATTCACTGGTGGATTTAGATTTGATGAAATCATATTAAATCCTAACCCCTGTTGTCTAGAACGTTGGCTTAAATATAAATGATAGGGATTTTTAGGCCTCGCAAGGTTTTTGGATTTCAGTGAATTTCAGTTTTCTGCAGCAGGTGGGCTGCCACAGCATTACTGCTGGAAAACAAAATAGCCTTTGGTTACATCCCTCATTAATAGAAAGGTTCATAATTCTTTTCCCTAAATACGTTATCACTTAACACTTGTGGCAGCCATGACAGAGTAGTTTACATAACAAAGGCACCAAGGCAAAGGGTGGAAAATGGTAACGGTTGTAATAACCATTTTATTTATTTCATTTTTGCTCATGATTTATTATTAAAAGGTAAATGGGTGTGATAATACTGACGCCCTTTAGGCTCCCTGAAAAGACCTAAATTTGATGTTTCTCTTAATTCTCTGAATAGGTCTGAAGAGTTTTTGCTGGGATTCCATCCAACTGCAGCTTACAGCTCATTTATATTCTCTTCAGAAGCTCAACAACGGATCTGCGTGTTTTGACCTCTAATTATTCAAATGCTCAATTGAAACAGGTGTTAAAGAATTTTAAAAAGTGTCCAGCCCTTCCAATAACTGCTGAACTGTAATCTGGCTGACACTAAGACTGATTTGCGTAGTTGTGGTGCTGGGGCAGTATCAATAATATCTCACAACTCCCTTCCCAAAAAAAAAAAATCCTTCCAATCATTCACAGTAAGCAGCAGTGACTGGGAATTTCCCTTATGGAGTTAAACATGTACCGTTAGACCAAGCAGCAAGGCACTGCGGCTAATCACACAGTGCACAAATTTCTGCAATCAGTGAGGTTTCAATTGACCGTTGGCGAAATCCCTTTCTGAAACAGTGACTGTCTAATCATAGCTTAGCAACTGTAACTAGGCACAGCAGGTCTGTCAAGCTCTGGATTTCTCCACATGTTGGTGTGCACGGGGCTGTAGTGAGAACAATGTTCCAGAGATAAAGAGTTTGGAGAATGAGTCTCCTAGAACCTCTCTAAACCAAAAACACAATCAGGAATGGTGTTTTTGTCTGCAGTGAGTCACTAACATCACCATGCATGGATAACTATAAAATAGTTAGCACACATTAGCCAATTACATTATTATATGGGGTTCCAGCTGACATATCCATGACACTGACATGACACTGTGCATCATCTGACATCTAAGATGCTGTTAGGGTCACATTAGCACGCGTATCCTGCTCTATATTCACTTTGAGCAACTTTATGTGAAGTGACTTTGCCAAGGACCAATTGTTTCTAAAGGGAAAAACATACCGTGCTCTAAGCATACCAACAGTGTTTGTGTTACCTTGACCAGTTCCTTCTGAGGCCAGATCTGGATAGGCTCCACCTGCTGCGGCGTCTGGGTCTGAATGCCATAGGTGTTCAGAAACACCTGCAGTCTGCACATACACACATTGACACACAATTACAATATGACATTCACAATTTGAGGCATTTTACTTGTAGCTGCTCTTGTACTTTCTGCACTGGCGCCCTTAAAATCTGCCAAAATGATATGTGCCATTACATTACGACTCTAACAACTCTAACATGCTATACCTGTAGAAACAGAACATTACCACATCTACTTATCCTATGTTCTCGTAAAATTAAAACTCATGTACATTTGATCTACTGTTAATCTTCATCTTCATGAAGTCACAGCTGCTCTCAAACCACAGCATGTACAGGACAACATCAGCTGACTGCAGAAAGAAGGCTCATGCAGGATTTCAGGGGCCCTGACAGCAGCAGTAATTGAAGCTACAGGTTAACAAGTTCCACAGAGTACTGACCCAGTTTGACACACACACACACACACACACACACACACACACACACACACACACACACACACACACACACACTCTTACATATGTATCCAAGCATGAGTACGCACACATATGCATAACCATGCGCACGGTGAGGAGTATGAAAGATGATGGCAGAGGTCGGGCTGATTTCCAGCTTCACAAACTCACCCTCGTTACACAGAGACACAGAGATGAAAGGAGTGCAGAAACACACCAAAAGACACACACACACATTTTACCTCTGGCTCTCTGCTATCAGGGCCACGTGAATCACAACATCATTCTCTATGGGACCCTGTGAAAGAGACAGATAATGGACAGATTGATATGTGAATCACATGTTGCACATGTCACATCAGGAGTTAGGTTATATTAAGCTGCTCTGTGTGTTTCTTTGCTGAGAACATTCCCCATTTGGCTACACTGGACCTAATGTAAACCTGTCCATTCATAGTTAGCTCTGTGTTGTTTAGTAGTAGTTTTTTTTTTTTGTTTATTGTGTAGTACTGTTGTTATATTTCAGCATCTTTTATCTTTTTATGACGTTAATGTCTTTCCTTTCTTCAGCAGTGCTGTTAATGTAAATCACATGACAGTCAAGCAAACTGGGAGAAACTTGAGCTGCTTTGAACCGAAATAAACTGACTTATTGTGTATATTAGTGTGGAAGAGATGAATGGAGGCCAGACAGCGGCTAAAATCTAAATTCAGCTCACTCCCTTATGAAACAATAGCTTATGTTATTGCTATCTGTGCTGTCAAACAATTCAAATAAAAGGAAAGCTCAGAATCACCATTAAGATGCAGGAGAGCTGGGCTGAGATGCGAATTAGGAAGGGTGAGGGAGGTGTAGGAGAGGAGGAAGAGCAGAGATGGAGGGAGTGCACTCTCCACAGAGTGAGACTGGAGAAGCTGAATACAAACTAAAACAGTTTGAGAAGCATTCGACAGATTTTTTAAGCCAAAAAACCGAAAATGAGAAAAACACAAAATGCATTTGCTGAAGAATGTTTTTCTAATATTTTATTATCAGCTGTATTATTAAACACGCTTTAGCCTCTTATCGAATAGAAATCCCACATATCTACTGGTTGAAGATTCTAATTTGCATTTGTTAATTTTCTCATTTTCACCTAATCCAAGGAGTTAATGGCTAAGATTAGTAGTCAGGCAAAATTTGAATATGACTGAGCTGCCATTATTTTTTGCAGACAGAAGGATTAAACAAAATAATTAAAGAAATAATTGCTCATAATAAAAATAAAAAATAGCCACATAGTGTAGGAGTCCAGTGTCCACACATCCTGCTAGGTGAAGTTGATCATAAGCATTCAAACTTTCCACCTCTCTAATTCCAATAAGGAAAATACAGACTAATATCAATCCAAGCCATTAGTCCAAACAGCAGATAAGTCTTTATACTGACTTATTACTGTACTTTTCCTTAAGGACACCCTGTCAAATACAGCTGAGGTACTTTCTTAATATTGTACATACATGGCTGGAAACAACACAATACAAATAATAAAAGTAGAAGTAAAAAAGACGTATTTGTGGTATTTAATCATGATTTTAACAAGCTGAGGCGATGTCCTGGAAGACAATAAAGGAACACACAGTAGCACCACAACAACATGAAGACATTCACAATTGGCCAGAATAGAGCAACGCATCACTCGTCTCGCCTGCAGTGCGAACGAAGGGCGACAGACAACATGAAAGCCAGGGAGAGGATAGAGAGGAGAAAGTGAGAAAAGAGGGGAGAGACATTACAGACATGTTGTCTGCTGTAATCGCACACCTTTCGGGGGTGCGTGGACAATCAGGAAAAACACAGACGAGAGAGAGAGAGAGAGAGAGAGACATCACAGTTGTTTGCCTTGCAGTGGAGCACCTGAACACAGAATAAATTACATGCAAATGGAGCCAAAAACGTTGAAAGCCACTTTCTGAATTCTGAAGTGTTCACTTCCAAAAGCCTGGATTTGAATCAATGTGTTGTTTTTTTTTTTGGAACGGGGAAAAAATAATATCTTTACCCAGTCACTATCATGTTCAGAGAATGTTTGTTTCTCTGTTATATTAATATGCCTAGAAATAAAAGTGTCTCTATGCCAATTTATCAGGTGTTTACAATTCAGATGCAGTATTAGTGAGTGTGACAGAATCTTTTTCCTGGTACTTTTATTCACAGTAGGTTTAGGTGCATTGCTTCTTTTTCTCCCTGAGTGTTGTCGTATTTATGAACTTGTAAATGTCTGTCTGTACGTCTCTTTCTGCGCCTTTCAACTTCTTGTTCTTTTGTAGTAGAAGTCCCATCTATATGTGTAATTTATGTGAGTGTGTGTGTGTGTGTGTGTGGACACCAGTGAATTGTAAGCAGAGACGATCATCTTCACTATGCTGAGTGATGGTCTATTCAGGGCCATTTAGGAAGCAGGCAGCAGTTTGTGACTCACAGGAGCAGCAGCTTTTTCATCTCTTTCTCATTGTGGGGACACACACGCACACACACACACACACACACACACACACACACACACACACACACACACACACACACACACAGAACATGACAGCAGCCTTGCGCATTAAGCCACACGAGCGCTGATTCCGGTGTGCACAGATGCTCAGATTCACAGCCGCTGACAGGGACGGGGAATAAGATGCACGCACAATAAGCAAGCTCGTGGATGCGCACTGAAAAGCTGGGAGCCATTTTGTTTTGGTGGATAAGAGCTAGTTTTAGCAAACAACCTCGTTATCATCAATCAGAGAGGGGAGAGGGAACAGAAGGAAGGGGGTTGGCTGAGTAGAAAAAATCTAATGTCTGAACACCAATCTCTCAGAATGAGTGGGGGAGCAATGGCTTCTAAAATGTTGCAACGCAACTCTCTCATTAGCACTGGCGTCTGAGCAGACAGAGAGCTCATTTGGCAAAGGAGAAGATATGGAAATGCACAATGGGAGGAATGTACTCCCTCTGACTTCTTCCTCCCAAGCGCCACAGTCGAACCTCTGTGACAGCTGCAGAGAGGAAAATGAGACGAGTCTTCAAATGTTTCTTTAAACAACCTTTTCAGAGGCACCGTGAAAGCGTCAATGTAGCGTGACCGAAATAGTGTAGAGCCCAAGAAGGGAAGTGGAGAAGATGTGCCATTTCTCGAGGGGGTGGGGGGGGGTTCTGCAATGGACTGCTAAAGCGAAGCTAACAAATCATAATGTACCCAACACGTACACGATGAGTCAGTCACTGATCTGATGTGAGCACAGTTAAAGCCTCATCTAACCCTTTAATACCTTCGTAGAACTTCCTGGTTTTGGATTTCAAACAGACAGAAACAAAAGCTAATTAAACAAACGAGTTAGAATTGAACATGAACACTATTTGAATACACCGAGTGTTTAAAGTTTGACAACTTCAACTGAGGACGGCACTGCACGGCACAAGAGCAACGTGAACGGCGCTAAACTGAAATGATGTGTTCAGCGAGGCAGAGCTGATGAAAACAGACATACTGTTTTAACCCTGTCTTGCATTACGCTCAGAGCAGGCATGTTTCTGAGTAATTGTTTTTTTTTTGGTTGTTTGTTTTTTTTCCTCGACTGGATATGCGTGCTCTCTTGCTCCGTCTGTGCCGTCTCCACCCACACGGTAAACCTACACACTAACCTCTGAACGCTACAAGTTCAATCAGCTTCTCCGAGGGCACTCTACTGGAAATCACTAGTAGAAGAAGAAGACAAGGAGAGCATTGGGGAGGCTGAGTGAGCCACAGAAAATTAACTGCATCGCTTCAACATGAAATAACTCCTGGAATGCAACGTGACAGATTGATGATTCTTAAGAGTGCGGTACGCTTCCAAGAGGGAACGTGCTGCTGGTGGTTGAACAGTGGAAATAAGAGAAGAGCAGCGTATTATTGATCTGCCTGAAATTAATTAAATTCTCTCTGCATGCTTCTGTAAACTGTACTTGCAGGGTTTGGGGGTGACCACAACGGGGACAAAAGGGTCACAGGACAATACAGTATGTTTCAGTTTCAACACCAATTGTCCAACAAGTGTCCCTCTGATGGAAACACACCTCAACACTCAGTACCTTAACACTATACACAAGAGGGCATGGGCAGGGCCAGAGACAGATCGTCTGCTTTGTGAACCTGAGGCTTAGGTCTGAAGGAGAAAAAGAGGTCTCCCTGCTACAGATCAGTACCACTGCAGGAACCATTAATTAAACCAGCTGAATACCTGCAAGTTTCTCCACTGAAATGATATGGAAATACTATTCATTTATTCATGAATTAGGCAGAACAAAGCTAAAACAATCCAATGAAGTATTTAATATTAATCTGAGAGCCCTTCTAGGAGGAGTGTTTGAAAATACATGCAGTTTAGGCCATCAGTGAAGGATGCGGTTGGAGCAGCTATTGATAGGTGGTGAGAGCAGCATGGCTGGACAATAATTACACACACGGAAGTCTGGCCAAGGGCTGTGAATATGGAAATGAACAACAACAGAATCAGCAAGAAGGGATTAAAACAAAAGGTTCACCTGTTCACTCTGGTCCCACATGGCGCGTGCTGCTGAGTTTGGTCTAAACAAGTCGTCTGGGGCTTCATCAACAGGCTGATATGATGTACTAATGATATACTGTGGCATTACAGAAGTCTGTGCCAAAAGGCATTTAAGTAAATCTTTCTGCAGCCAACAGAGGGGACTGCAGCAGCAAAAGACATTTGTCTACACATGGAAAATAACAGCTCAGCAGTCCTGCGTTCACAGCCCCGTGCTGACTAAGCGTAGTCTGGGCCAGTTTAAAAAATGTTTTACTGTTGGATGATGATGAAGCTGCTTTTATTTCATCTTTTCCTTTATCATTAAAACCCAATGAAAAAAAAGAATAAACAATGGAGTAAACACTGAGTGATGAGTCATCTAGTTATCACTTAAGATGGTTTCAAATCTGTATACACTGTATATTAGCACAGTCTGTTGTGTGAGACCTACTGGACAGCAGCAGTTGAAGGACGGGTGAGTGCCAAAAAGAACTCATTTCAATGGAGGAGATAAGTTCCCTTGTTGTTTTAGTACATGCTCTTTACCCTATGGATGGTCCATATCTCACATACTGTATGGTAAATAACAAATGGCCAGTAGAGAAGCGGTCTCTTGTGATATCTAAGGGTCAACTCATACTCTCTGCATCCTTGGGTCTTTGTCTGTAATCACATTGTGGTTAAGGACACAATGTTTATTTCAGTGAAGGTGAAGCAGTCACATGTGCGCTTTATTTATCCCTTTCACTTTTTCACATTGCTCAGTCAAACAGAACAAGCAAAAGTCGAGAGCTGCCATCACTTTTACTGAGCTCTGTCTGGATCCGCAACTGAAATGTGAATAGCTGTGTCCATCTGTGGGTAGGGATGCATCAGAGAGCAAGCAGCCACTGTGAACTGACCATCAATCTAAATGTCCACTTAGATTAAATAGAACTTTTTATTGTTCTTTGAATTTTTTTTGTAATTGTAGAAGGATTCAGTAGTGAGTAATATACTGTAGATCCAGGCCCAAGTAAAAGTCAGACACGTGGGGAATAAAGATACAATGCCGCAGTCAGGGAGCTGTGTTGAAATCTGTTTTGTCTCAGCCTGATAACACTGTCTGCCTCCACTTTGTGTGTCTGTGTGTGTTTTTGTGTGAGGCACTTCTCTGTGACAAGAAGAACAAACATTGCTGTTTACCTGGGTGTGTACCAACAAACACGTAGGATGACTAATGAAACGGGCGCATTAATAAATTGAGACAGCACGCATCTGTCACAAAAAACCAAACAAGGTAGAATAAATAACTTGACTCTTCATCTCCGCACCGCGATAGAGTGGAGAGAGACGTATAGGCAGGAAAAAAAAAAACCTAGCATTAGAAAAGCAGGAAATCACTCTCCGCTCAGACAGGAAGGCGGAGGAAGAAAAGAAGCGTTGAGATGGGACAAATTGAGACATGCTGTTAACAAGGGCTACAGTAGGACTTCCAGCTGCAGGACGGACTGGCAGTGCTGTGGTTTGCAGCGGGGGCAGGCTGCTGCGTCCTGTCCCTCAGAGATACAGCAGCACTAAATTTGACAAAGTGAAAAGCCATTTGGCAGAGAACGCTGCAGAGAGTCCCGGCAGAACAGAAATGAGTTTCAGCTCCGCTTCATTTGACTTTTTTCCCCAAAAATTAAAAGCACTGAGTTGTGACGCAAGATGAGAAGTGTGTCTGTGATCGCTCCTCCTCTTCCGCTCCTTCCTTCTTTTCTTCTTAATTTTCCTCCTTTCTATCCCACCTTACTCTTGTCTTCATTCATTACTTCTTTCTGAGCTCCCTACCCTTTTGTCCTCCCTTCCTTCCTTTTTTCTGTTCCTCCGTCCTACTTCTGTTTTCCTCTTTCCTTCAATCCTTTTGTCTTTCATTCCTTCACGCTTGTCTTTTCTCTTCCTTCTTCCCTCTATTCCTTCCTTCGTTCCTAGCATCCTTCATCCTTTTCTTTCCTACTTCCTCCTTTTATTCTTTGTCATCCTTCCTTCATTCCACCCTACCTTCCATCCTTCTTTGCTTTTCCTATCTACCTCCTTGTTTACGTTTCTTCCGATACCTCCACACTACCTGCCAACTACCACCGTCATCACTGCTCTCGCTCTGTCAGTCTCACTGTCACTATCTGCCAGGTCTCCCAGGTCAGAAGTAAATCATCTGCAAACATTTCACAGACACATCTCAGACGTTTCTGTCAATTCACCTCTGCCAGTAATAATACAACACAAACACAAACACACTTAACACAGGATGCAAATCACTTGAACTAGCAGCAGATTTATGTACACAGCTGCAAATCAGATAGCTGACAAAGCATCAGCACGTCTGATTAATGCTGGGAGACTTCATGAATTGCTTCTCTACAGTTAAAAGCTGCAGTTCTTGTCATTCAGTGTTATAATATCTTTCAACTGTGATGAGTGTTTATTTAAATTACTTGTTTTTTCCCTCCAGACAAATGCTTCCTGCACCTATCACCACCACACAGCCATTTATTAACTGACTAGCTGACTGACACTGTTTCAATGACTATTTTTACTTTGAGCTCAATATTTTATAAATTAAATGGAGCTCACAAAAAAAACTAAAACTTGTGTAGAAGTGAACGAGACTCGGTGATGCTATTTCAAGGTCAGGTCCCTCCCAGTGTGTCGGCTGGCAAAGAGCAGGAAGGCAAGGCGGCCTCCAGCGAGCATCACATCACAAAGGAATAGCACATTCAAAGACTTTCATATAGTTAAAAAGCAAGCAAGGGAATTTATCCGCCACCCCCTCCCCTCCCAAAAATCTATTTGAATGAAATATAATCCCTTCTTTTCATGCCCCTGCACAGACGAATGACTCCAGGCTCAGTATCATCCTCGGGAAGTTGGTCTCTGTGCAGCTCAGAGATTCATATATTGATGAGGGTATTTCAAAGTGTCAGGGGCTTAGTAGAAACATGTTGCAAAGGGGGGGGTGGAGGGGTGGAGGGGGCATGAAAGAAATGCTAAGTCATTTTGAATCCAAGCAGTGGGAAAAGGAGAGATCTTTTCTGTACGTTTTATAAAGTTGGATCTTTTCAAAAGGTCATCTGCTAGTAATAAAGACAAGAGCGTGAAGAGAATCTGCTGCAGTCAGAATATGTGTCATCTCTGCAAAGTTAACCACAATCACAATGAAAAGAAGGGGAGGTGACGAGGCGGGAGTTTGATTAAGGAAAAAGCTTCCAAAACAACATGGAGAGAAAAGAAATCAAGACAGAGAGGCCGACAAGTGAGGCAGGGAGACGGATGGAGGGTGAAGGAGAGAGAGGGAACGCCTCAGCAGAGGAGAACCAAGTGAAGAATTGGATTGCATGCCACTGGCCGGTGTAATTGTAAAGGCGCCCGGACTGAGAAAGCGAAACGATTGTTCCCAGCTCAGAAATATTATCCTCCGCCGAATAATCTTTATGAGTGAAGCAGCAGAAGGAAAAATAAATAAATAAATAAATAAAATCAATTGAAATTAAGGGCGAGCCACGGTGTGAGCTACAGGAGGCTCAGCTTGTCAGAGCAGCCCCGTTTGATATCACGCCTGGAGAGCCGGGGAAGGCTGGGGAAGATGAGTGGCCTGATTACTACCGTCTGTGGGTGTGCATAACTATCTAAGCACCGCAGTGAAAAATAAACACAGCCACATATGAAAATCGAATGCCTGGCGGTGACAGGTTGACTCATCGACTTGCACAGGTGACGGCTCTTCCATCTGTGCGTTCGCACGGACGTAATTCCGCATAATGCCGTAGCTCTCCGTCCCTTTACAAGTCATTTCAAAGCCACAAACACAAGCTGGCAAATGCTGTGACTTGCATTGACTTTCTAATTTGCCGGAGGGCGTGTGTGTTATTCCGAATGCATTCAAATGCATACACGCAGCCTGACAATGACCCTGGAACAGAAAGATGTCCTTAGTCACAGAGCCGGGCTACACTCACACACAATCGGTCGTACACACAGAAAAATGCATGAGGCCCATACCCACCGAATTACAAACGTTAGGAACAGATGGGCACTGTGGTTCTAATGTGCACACTCACTTACTTTCTCTCATTTTCTCTATCTCTCTGTCTCACACACACAGAAAATCTCTAAAATTGCCTGACAAATACACAGACTGCACTGCCACGCTTGTTGCTGAGGGAGCAATTTAAAACCGCTCTTCCCTTTGGACATATAGGAGAGAGCCAAGGTGAAATCTGATGTATTTGTGATAGTTAAACACCTCAAAGAGTACACAGCTGGGACATGTCAGCTACTTGTCAACAACAAGGCTGAAGTGCCAGAGCTGCTACAGGAGCTGCAATCTGTACTCTGTATCGTTGTGTATGCTTTTACGCCGCTGAAGTAAAAACTCATTTTATACCTTGAGTCAATCTAACATGTGCGATGTGTGATACTAGCGCAACCTGTGAACACTTTGTGGAAGTACTAAAGCATCAAACCTGCGCTTCGTCAATGGCAACAGCAGTGTTGTTCTTAGGAGAAGCTTTTGAAGTTAATTCAAACTGTAAAAGACACAGAGAAGAAAAATAATCTATTTGATTTGTCAGAACTGATAACGATCACTACGTCGCCCTCCTTTACGTTCCTGCCTGAGCTGTGGTTGTGCTGTCTGTCTGCCATCACTGGGAGACTAAGGTGGTGACAGTGAAGTTCAAGCAACTGAAACAATGGTGCTTAAGTCGGATTTGCTCTAATGCTGGCGATACATCAAACCATTAGTCGACAAAAACGCAGGAGTGCCAAGGCCATTAAAGAAGCACAGTGTGAAAACAGAGCAGCGCAGCACTCTCTCCAAGTGGCTGTTTCCTGCAGCAGCTAGCGTGCCATCCTCAGTGCTCTCTCTCCCCATCCCACACAAGCAGGAAAGCTGCAGCTAACAGGAGCCTGCAGCCAACAAATGACCACGACTAAACACTGACTTCACCTGGTTCCCAACACACATAGTGTAAGTCTTTAGTTTGCCTGTTTGTTGCTTTCAGTGCCATAGATGGACAGGTAGACAGGAGTTAAGAGCTGATAGCCCTGCTGGCTGTAGGATGTTTGTTTTGCAAGCATAGAAAACTTCCTAAACAGCTACTCCAGCGAAAATACGCCTGCTGCATAGCAATACGAAAGAGGAGAAAAAGGGAAAAGACCTGTGTGCTAGGTATGAGTGAGATGCTGTGCTCGCACACGGTGTTGTTGCTCCATCTAGTAGCAGCTTATACACCCCGAATGCAACCTGGACATAGAGAGTAATGACAACAAGAGAACCGAAGATGAAAGCGTGAAAAGAAAAATCTAACAGGAGGTATGTACATGTATACGGTATATTTACCCAAAAGTGCCAACTGCATTGATGTCATAGGGCAGATATAATAAAAATAAACAAGCCAAACCTGCTATATTGTAGCAGGGGTGTGTAGTTTTGGTCCAGAGCACCCACCACTGCACTGTAGAAAACTAGAAAACACACTGGAAGTAGACATTTTGTAATGACATATATTTTCCCTAATGACAAATGGCACCACCATCTTCTTCTATCTTGCCAAAAATGTGTCTCAATCATTTATTTGCAGTAAAGGCTCTCAGGGCTAAAGCAGAACTAGTCAGTGCTTGCAGCCTCCTGCCCCTCTTCATCAGGATGCCTGGGCTTGTACACCGTCAGCAGTAGCCATCAACAAGCAGCTAACCAGCCAACATCAGTCCCTATCAGCACAGCTTGCTCTGAACGCAATTCCCATATTCGTCTAACACCTTGAATCCAGCAGCAGGAGGCACCGCTATACATTAATATGGGACAGATGTGGCAGTCCTTTGTTCAAGTGACCGTTTAGATGAATTGAACATGGCAGGCTCAAATATTGGATCTCTACCTGGGTGTCTTTTAACATCCTCCCTGAGGCTGTGTATCCTGGCAACTTGCTTTCCTTTAGTTTCTTTGTGATACATCAGCCGCAAACAGGAAGACTCTGTACACCGGAGCTGGCCAATAACGCTGACATTAAGACAAAGAAACAACAGGGGCCAAACCTATCAGAGACCACTAATGGGCCTCCTGGCACAAGAAACAGCTTGTTGGACAGAAGATAAAGAAGCGTCTAAGGAGGAGAGTAACACACAACTTCTGAACGTGTACAGTATGAAAGAAGTATGTTCACGTGTTGGTACCAGTGCAATCAGAGGATGCATCCGAACGTGGGTGCTGTCTCAGGTGGTGTTACATGCTAAGTGTGTGAGTATGTCTGAGTGATGTCCATTTCCCTGCAGGTTAAGGTCAGTAGCCATCTCTCTAGAGCTTTTACTGTCACAGACCACTGGGCTCGACATTTCCCGCTCGCCACCAGGCCATTTGGCAAACAGCAGGGTTTAGTGCACTCTCAATCTGGTGTCATCTCAGATGCATAATGAAAGTAAAATGTCTGCATGTATATGTGAATATGTGTGATTCAGCTTGCAGTGCTTAAAAGTCCAAAATGCAAAAATGCAGTGTTACTTTGTGTGTATGTATTTTATTTCACATAGGTTACCAGGTGCCCGTGATATGACATGATCCTGTCAAGCCACCGCTGGAATGGCCTCTACATTAACATTTGTCTTTGGCAAAGAGATGCACTGAGACGATCATACTGTACTGCCACGCTATGATCGTCCATTTAGTGACGGTCACAGTGTCATCACACACACTGATATAGCTGCATGTACGTATCATATATTCCACAGCAAATGGACTGGAAAATAGCACACACACATCAGGAGGAGCGACAAGTAGTCCTATCTCCATCACCAGCTGCTCTCAAAAGGTATAATCCTCGCTATCAGGTCAGCTCACTCGCTGATGAACCAAATGGACAGGGTTCTGTTTTATAAAGTACGTGCAAAACTTCTCTGCATTTCAGTTCACTTGATAGTGCTTAGTGGGAGGGCTTTAGCTACGCTGAAAGCTGCTGGAGTCACACAGGGCCGGCGACTCTCAGTGGGATCAGGAGTCCTGTCAAACCATTAAACATCAAACAGAGTCAGTGGGTTTTGTGATAAGTAAAAAAAAAAAAGTTCTAAATGAAGTTCTACGCATGTGCTCTTACTGTTTCGAGTAGTGATTCCTCTGTCCGCTGCTTTTACAAGCTGTGCATGAATGCAACACACGCACACACACGTTAATGTTAAATATACCAAATGAAAAGCAATCTCTCTCTTCCTGCCTTACATTTCAGCCTCATGTCCTCTCTCCTGTCTCCGACCTCTCTAACCTCCCTCGCTCGCCCTTTTTCTCACTCCTTTCATCCCGCATCTAAAGAGGTATGTTTGTTCCCCAAGCTGTACTGTCCAATCAGAGGCCTCTTCCGACCCACGCCTTATCTCTGATTGATGACTGACAGCTCCTGCAGAGCGGGCCATATTGCAACTTTTCCATTAACCTTCTGCTCACATTCAATAGCGCCAGATGTGAATGCATGTGTAAACATGAAATATATAAAAGAACAATCTGAAGGAAGCCAAAGGTCCCTACAGCTGAGTGGGAAGTTGCTTTGTTTTTAAATACACGCGAGTGCTATATACTGTGTGTCCTGCATGCCCACACGGCTGCTGAAATCACAAAAAATAGAACAAAATTTAAAGCGACAGATGGAGAATACGATAAAAATGGCGTGAGAGGAGACAAACTGAGAGAATGTGACACAACAAGCGTGCCACAGCAGCTCAGTAGATTGGGGGTATAACGTTAAAAGCAAGTGTGTGACATATGCAGCAAACCCCACTAATTCCCCTTTACAGTCATTCATGACTTGTCACGTCCCCCAGTTGCTGCGCCTACTGTGTATTATTGCGTGTTTGTCACTGGGATGTCACGCTACGCTCCCCAGGGTGCGTTTGATCTGACTCACCCTCACAGCCCTGGGAGTGCGTCGTCTCTCTTGCAGAGCACAGTCGACCACAGCAATTTGGTAGCTGCTAAATTTATGAAAAGCTGCACCACAGGGTCAAGTTTAAAAACAATCCATCTGCAGCTATTATTAGATTGCCAGCAGCACCACAGTATGTGTTTTTTTTTTTTCCACCATTTGCCATGTGGCTTACATACATATTTAAGTTACGCGGCTTCATATTCTATTTAACAGGCTTCAAGTTCATTATTGTAGTAAAAGGTTCTTACATCGAGCTCCACTATGCATTAAAGTTGTATAAAGGTCCCATTCACCACCTAAATCACAACTCCCCTTTTTTAAATGCTAACTGTTTGAGGCAAAATCCATTTCCTTTCCCGGTAAGATGTACACATGATGCAAATTTAATGTACAATGCTTCTCGAACATGCAACATGGGGGATACGTGCGGAATAATCTGATTTCAACTTTGACTGGTCACATCAAATTTATGCTGTATTGTGCATATTCTCTGGGCTCGTGGAAAGATTTGCGTAGCCATATCAGCTGCTACACATCGCTGTAACTGCTTCTGCAGGACATCGCAGGGCTTTGGAGCTACAATACAGAATATTGTTCTGTTTAAATCTGTTTATAAATTGGATATGTCAAAACAGATGGTTCTGGATACTGTGGAAATGATGCATTTGAGGGTAGACAGAACACAATGTAAGGAGTGCTCTACTGCAAAATACCTTGCCTGAAAAGCCTTTACTAAATGCCAGAGCTGATGTCAAATAACTATGAGATGACCTTGTATAAGCTTATATGTGGAACCAAGCAGTATAATATCGAAGCCTATTCATGGGTTTGGTATTGCGCTGCATCACATTTCTCCCCAGCTGTGGAATGAATTGATGCTGGGACTTTAAGTGGTAGCAGAACATTTGGAAGTGTGGATAATACACACACATACACCAACACCCAGGCAAGACTGCATGCAGCTGCACGCAAAGAAACACGCAAACGCACATCCTCCATGTGGACGGAGACAATGATATAGTTAACATGCACAACATGAGTGTTTCTCTTCGTTTGGACACATGAAATGGGAAATAAATTCTATGCATACACAGAAGGAGAAAGAGGAGCATACAAATCAAGCCTTAACTACATGTGAAAGCTCAGCACGCCCCATGTGCCTTTCCTGCCTGCAGACCAAGTGCACGTCAATGATGCAGAGGCAACAAGACAGCTGCTACACACAAACACATACACACTAAATTTCTCGCTTAAAACTCAAAACAGTAACGCTCATAATGTGCCTCCTACTTCCGATCCCCCCCCCCTCTTTTATTTCACATCACGCAAAGGTGTGAGTCAGAGGGATACAGAGTTACTGTAAAAGATAAAAGATAGAGAAAAGGAAGGAAGAAAAGCCAAGGGAAGGAGTGAAGAGAAGGTGAGAGAAGCAGCGGAGGACAGAGGGAATGCAGAATGAAGTCTATGATTTGTGTGACCATTTGACCCTGCGAGGCATTCAGCTTAACACCAGCCACATGAATAAACAACCACGTCTAATTTCCCCTGGCTGAGAGACGCGCTCTGAAACTGAAAATCTGTTGATTTCCTGTATTCATGTCTTCCAGGAAAATCAAATACTCTTCACATCAGCTTTCAGGCGGTGCTGCCTGGAAAACTCTGAGGCAACGGAAGGTGAATTCTCAGACATACAGAATCCTGAAGACACCGAGAAATAAAAAGAAAACATACAAACAAAAAAAAAAACACCTGCAACACCTGCGCTTGAATGATATTCTGAATTCCTTTAATGCGTACAAAATGAATCATCCATCACATCAATTCACAGAGTTGCAAGGACTTCAAATATCACGTAAAACACCGATTTCCACACTGAATGTGTGTGTGAAGAATTTCAAATATGTTTCTAAATCTGTGCATTGGTTCAGTGCAACTAAGGCCTGCAATATGTTGAAATAAAATCAACATCCTTAATTATATAAACAACCTAAGATAGAACTGTGTACCAGTGTACAGCACCTTCCAGTGCAGACTGTACGCTTTGTTGACCCGTTGTTATTTATGCTAATTAGAGATTTCAGCATAATTTGCAACATTAGTAAGAAAGACAATTGTGCATGAAAATGAGTCAATTGTTGCAACATGGCATTACTACAACATACAATATAATGTTGCCATGGAGACAAGTTAACAGTAGCACATGGAGGTATCATAGCAGCAATTGTGGAATCGATGCTGCAAATTCTCTTCACTAAAAAATGAGCGACTATGTAAAGAAAGCTGCATTAGGGTTTCTCACATTGGCCACATGCATTGGATAACTTTACACTGAGAAGATGTGATGCAAATGAAATTCTTTTGTGCTTTTGGCAACATTTATAATACAAAAACTCCCAACTGACTGGAAATCTGAACAGAAAGGTTCCTTCTGCACAGTGACTCATGGACAATGATTGCTGGATAATTTTTGAAACTGCCGAAAAAGTCAGAAGACAACCATTATGATGGGAGACCTGGTGTAATAAGCTGTCTCTCTTTCTGTGCTTTCTTTTGAGTGTTGATCTGTTACTGACATTAGAGAAAGTGTAGGACGTGCTGATCATGGCAAAGTGTTTGTCTGTACGTTCAGACGTGACTGATTCTGAGTGTGGAAAGCAAATGGAATCAAGCAAGTTCAAAGGGTTAATGAGCACTTTTTGAGCATCAGCGTGTGTAGGTGAAGGGTGTAGGGCAGCCCTCATAGTCTGCATCAACTTCAGTAACAAGCTGTCAGCTCTGCTGTAACATTAACCTCCCTTGGACTGCATGAGGCTGAAAACATCAACTACATGTTATAGGCTGTTGCTGATGGGCTGGATGCAGAGTGGTTCCCGTTCCCATCAGAGGTTGGGATTAAAGCTGTGACACTGTCAACAAATACATCTTTATAAAAAAACAAAATAACAAAACTAAATCTGATCATCTTAACAAAATATACAGCCTACCTGAGGGGAGTCAGGCTTTGCTGTGTAATAGTTAAGCAGCTGAATTTGTAAAAAGCTGAACTGCATGTGCTCATCCTGTTTTCCCAGAGAGAAAAAAACGCATCTGCCAACACAAGTAAGCTGATGCTGATACGTTGATATTAACAATGACAAGATATAAAATGCTCTTTGATCCCAATTGAACAACTTTTAACCCAAAATGCACAGCTCATACTTTTTGATAAATACTTAATGTGCTCTTTCAAAGCCGCTCAACCCAAATGACTTAAATCACCGATTCCCAGCCAGGGGTAGTTGCACCCTAGTGGGTATTTCTGTAGTTGCCTGGGGGGTGGGGCACGTCGAATGACTGTAGAATAGCTCAACTAATGTGATCAAAAAGAAATGAAGATGTGCAGTTGCAATCAAAGTTATTTAACCCCCTACCCCGCAGTGCGCTCTAGTAATGTGAATAAAATCAGATGAAAACATAAATCAACTAGAGCCTTGAAAAACTGTAAAAAAGAATTTTTAATGATGCATATTTGAGTTGATGAGATTAATAAGACTGAAATAAAAATTGATCCAAAAAGTGCCTTAGACAAAAATAGAGTTGAATTTTCCAGATAAAGCTAAATAAATCACCAAAAATAGTTGGAAAAGGTCAAATTAAGGCATAAATGGATTAGATGAATCAATGTAGGACAACTCAGAAACACCATGCCACCAGCCGTGGTGGTCACCTGCACAGAGTGGAGAAAATATCTGAAACATGATGGATAATAAGATATTAAAAAAAAAAAAAAAAATCACTGATATAGATTGTGATTACAAACAGACAAGAGTGCTGTAAGTAATGTTCCCTTTTAAAATTTGGTTCCCTAAGCAACACAGCCACTGGTGGAGAAAGAGAAAAAAAAGTCAACCTGTTAGTTAAAGGCAACACAGTAAAATGGAAAAGATTTCTTTATACGAGTTTGAAAATCTAACATCACTTCCACAGAACGTCAATACAGGAAGCGATGATAAAATAAAAATGTCTCTACATAGCTTTTAAATGTCAAAACCTGTAAGTGACAAAACTCACGATAGCAGTCGGCCTTACAGGGCCGATCCTGTGAAAATGTTAGCACGCCCCAGAGAGTTAAATAATGACATTTGTAGCTCTTAGAGGCAAATGTTCATCTTTTATTCTGTCTCTCCATAACGTTCTTCTAGTGGCTACATGTTCTTTTCCATCCCTGCCTTTATGTTTGCTTCCCCCCTGTCCTTGTTCTTTCTGCTGATCTTTCTCCCTGCAACCCATCTGATTCAGCATGACGTTCATCAGACTGCGGCGGACTCATGCTCTCTGGTGCGCTTTGTTCTAGCACCATCTTATCAGACCAGTTGTGCACACACACACACACACACACACACACACACACACACACACACACTCACACTCACACACACAAAAAAAAAAACACAATCTAACATACAGTGCCAGGAGCAGAATGGGGCGTATCAATCCACACTGTACAGCAAAGAGAATGAACGCGCGTATCGCCGCCCGTCATCTGTGATTGTGATTCTCAAAGCTCCCGGCTGTCTCAGGTATGGATTAAACCTCAGACGTGATTTCAGAGAGGCTGTTCGCACAGGAAATGGTCTGAGTTTAATCCTCGTCTGCAACACTGGCCCTCGGCAAGGTACAAAAAAAAAAAAAGAAGGAAAGAAAAAGGACGGTCTCTGCTGTTTAGGTGTTGATGGATGAATTCAAATTAAAACTTTAGCACGCATGAATGGCACAACAAAGTAAGCAGGACTGAGTGGTGGGACTTTTTTTTTTTTATTGCAAGTGGGAACTGCCTGAGGTCAAGTCTGTGGGCAGAAAGTGCAGCAGTAAGGGAGAGTTTAGAGTTGTGTGTTACCAGGTTAAAGCATGGCTACAAAGCTTTGGCACGTAGCCACTGTACGCCATAACTGACGGTGTGAGTTACACTGGGGATACTGTGGAGAAAGCAATACTGCATAGATGCTACACGGATTGTGTTGTTAGGATGGGTTTTTGTTTCTTACAAATGTCTGAGACTGATGACAGCGAAGACACCAGGGAAAAAAACAACACGTCCCCCCCCACTCTAATCCATATGCTCACATTGAGAAGCCGATCTATGGCAGTAACTCAAAGACAGCACAGATAATAGAATTCACACGAGCCTCCAAATCAGGAGCGACGTGGTAAAATAGAAAAGATACCTCAATGTAACTCCAGTTCAAGTACACGTGTGGCCAGCTAGTCATTTATCTGGAGTGGATTATGAAGAGGTGCGAAGCAAAGAAAAGCTAAACCAGGGAGAAAACACTGAAAGGGTGTTCTACATTATTCTGTCATTCTGTGTCAAGTGACAGACAGAATGTGAAGTGTGTGAGTGCGAGGAATAAGATAAAAGCATAACACCACCTGATGACGATTTATTTGACATCAGGTGAAGTTGTTATGATTTATCATTGGAGAACAGTTTGTACTTCAAACCTGTTACATGAAGTGGATTCTCAAATGAACTAACTCTAGCATAAGGAAGGAGGACTCTTGACCCCTAGGGGGCTACACTCCATTATTCCAGGCTGTGTGTTCAGAACATGAAATTTCTCTTTGCCGTGTGTGTGATATCACTATTTCAGTCAGCCAGGATTTTGAAAGTCCTAGCCCAGGCTAGCAATTATCCATCACGATTGTAAACGAAACAACTTATTTTCCCTTTTAACTCGCTCACCTTGGATAGACCATCTAAATTACAAGCATAGAACTTTCTTTTTCGATTGTGAGTGGGCAGTCCATTTGCAGCCCACTCTCTGCCTCTCCAGTATAAAGCACTTAGAGCTACTTGACTTCTGAATTAAAACAACAGCCAGCAGATTTTCTTCTTCTTTTTTTTTTTTTTTTTTACCATGTGTAGGTTGTTATTACTTTAAGCCAAAGGCACTTAAACACTCTGAAAAATCACATTTACAAGGATGAGTACTAGTTTATAAGAAGCACTCGAATGCAGCATTGTACTGAGAATCAGTATATTAGTATTCAGTACAATAAGATGTGTAATATGTGTGTTCGGAGTACAGATGAGAACAACTGCAGCACAGCTCACCTGATTGGAGTATCGCATGCTGACGTTGCGCTGGTCCTGGCGGGGCACGTAGCGGTGGATGGGATCAATATCTTTAGGACTGATCAGCTCATCCACTGGAAGGTGAACACACACACACACACACACACACACACACACACACACACACACACACACACACACACACACACACACACACAGACAGGTAGACATAAACCCATCAAACCCAATACAGACACACATACCGGATATACCCACATTAGACGGGTCAAACAGCATCCTTGGATTCACTTTAGAGAAGAACCAATATTTACAATTATTAATTAATCACCAGCAATGAAAGCTGTTATGATCTGGAGCTCACATTAGTTTTTATTACTATTTAACTTACAGGATGACATTAGTCTGAGCAGAGTGAGCGCATGGGTTAAGGGGAACCAAAGAGCACACACACACACACACATAAACACAGTTAGAGGCATACCTAGCAGCTTGGCGATGTTGTACAGAGCCTGACCCCACAGGAAGATCTTTCCATCACGGCCAGAGTTGCTAGGGAAACGCTTTTGGCTGCCATGCTTGTTTTGCTCTGCCTCCACAAAGTCAGCTGGTACGTAGTAGTATTTGGGGATGACAGCGTGTCCTGGGGATGAGAGACAAAGCACTGTGAGCATGAACACCTTCTCTGGACATGAGTTATGTGTGTTTGGCCTGTACAGTACAGAAAACACGCTACAGTATACAACCTTAACTCTAAAAATCTACTTAACAAACACAGCCTGGTGTTTGCCTGTCACTCCAGACTAGAACTGGGAGTTTTCACAGGTGGGAAGCTGGTGAGGGATCGCATCCTTGTCATAGCACTAGTGACTCCTAAACATGTGCTCAGCAGGGTCCTGTTAGCAAGTTAGAGGAATAAATATCCCATAATGATTATACTATTGTATTTCTTATGAGCCTGGTTCCAGAATCACTGCCCACATATTCAGTGAGTTTAGCAATTCAAATACATCTGGCGTTGCATTAACTGATGGCTGTTTCCAAGGTTTAGAAACAACCAAGCCAATCAAGGCTCTGTAGATTAATTTACATTTTTATTTAAAAAGATACCATTTCATGTAATGTACCAGTTATCTTAAAACTTATTTTCATCAGCAGATGATGACTATTACAACGTTACTGTCCTGTGTCTGAGCCGGAACAAACAGAGAAATCGCTTCAGAATGGGTGACGCAGCTTGCACGTCGTAAGTGGACGCACAGGAATCACAACTATTAAATCAGCAAAGGTGTTTTACAATTAACTGCTCATGCTGTAGTAACCACTAGAGCGGCTTCCATGATGTATGGAAATGATGTACTGTAGGTAGAAGAAAACATCATTCACTAATTAGCAAAATGAAGCAGCAAATGAAAACAAAACAGTTTACCTGAACCATGTATGTGGTCCAGCATACATAGAACATAAGCCAAATAAAAACCCTGATTCAATTGCTGGCACAACAATATTAACGTTTATGTTGCCCAATTCACCACAGCACAGCCGCACCATCTCCCAGAGCTGCAGCCTGCATGCCTCAACGTATCATTAAAACAATAGAAGCCCATGACTCCTGGGAGGCAGGCGAACCTGCAGCAGAACAAACAATAGCTGCTTCTGACGGCAGCAAACACATTAGCAGCTTTTCATTAATGAGTGAGACGTTAATGGTGAAAGGGAAAGTACACTTATGTTATCCTTTAAAACCCAGCCAATTAACTTCTGCTGTTTTGCTAATTTATACATAACCAGTACAAAGGCCTCGCGAAGACATCTGGGGCAACTTAAGTCAGCTCTGTCTCACATCATTATCCTTTCTACACTCCAATTATTTCCTGCTCTATTATGAACGGACCAACGGATTCTCAAAGCTCTTGACATCCCTATCATTTGACTGTCTCCGCTCACCGCAATGGGTGCAGGTGAAAACAGAAGCCAGGCACTCTGCTCATGAATTCACTTGAACGTAACGCCCCCCCCGTGAGCCTCGGTCACAGTATGTGGTGCATGAATATGGATGACGGGATTTAATAAGAGAACACTTTTCATTGCTAGAAAAAGAAAGAACAGATGTAGACTCCCAAGCTCCAAAACTAACTACACTGATCGGCCAAGTGAGATAAAGTTTTACTGTGTATATAGCATATATAGTATAGTGTGCATATGTGTGAGTGGATTTGTTGTGAGTGGATTTTGCATTTCACGAGTTATTGCTTACCCTCATAAGACTGGAAGATGATGGGTTCGAGGAGCTCCTGGTATTCTTTGACTTGAGCTTTATTTCCTCTGAAGACTCCTGCAACACGTACAGACACATTAGCGGTGACATTCAACGTGCATTCACACAAATCTACACGAGTCAATAGTGATGTGTCGCAGTAAGAAATATGCAGTAGGGTCTTACAGGCATGTATGTGTGGGAAAGGGGCCTCTACTTACTTATGTTGTAAACTCCATTAGTCAGATACAAGTAGATGCAATAGTAATGTAGACATACTGTATCTAGACATACTGTATCTGAAGATAATCTAAACAAGCCTTTTATTTTCCAGTTTGGTTTTTTTGAGCACTGTCTGTTGTGTTTTTCCTCCCTCTGCGTTTTGGATCAATTTGATAGATGTTATGCTTTATGGGCTGTTAAAAGATGGTTCCACGATGAACTCACACTTGAATTCACATGTTTGTGCAGAAACTATATTCTTTAATATATATTTCTGACCATTGACTGGCCACACACACACACACACACATACACACACACACACATTTCCCAGATTACATATTTCTTAAAGCTGTCTCCAAGTCCTCTAAAACTTAGCAGATATCAAAATGTAATCATTTCCTGTCAAATGCTACAAGTCTGTCTTATATCTTGCAAATGACCCACTTGAGACCTACTAGCAGCATCAATGGATAGAACAAGGCTTACCGTCAATCATCATGTAGATGAAAAATATGGGAAACTCGCACTCGATTCCATCAAAAAGCTGGAAAGAGACAGAGAGACGGGGAATTATTGCTTTTTCATTTCAGAAGCAGGAGAGAGGCACAGGCACTGAACTTTAGTGGATGACTGAACTTTGGTGGCACTGAATATGGAACAGCGTGGTGCAGCGTAAAGATATGGAAGACATGACATTGTGAATGGAAGCTGACAGAAGAGAGAGGAATATTAATGCCCCCCTCGCAAGGTCGTTTTTTTAATAAAAAATTCAAAGCTGTGGTGTTTGTTTTTAGGGGGGGGATATTTGAAAGTGCGAGGTGCCAGAAGGTTTACGATACAGTGACAAACACATCAAGCATCCGGAGAGAAAATGTAAATCAGCGGACCATTCGATGGTTGTGGATGACTGTTTGGCTGTGGGCCCAAATTTCCACTGCTTCAACAAAGGAGCTGCTGTTACACTTTGAGACTTGAAATTAGAATAAATAGAGCCAGTTTTAATCAATGCAGTTTGTTCAGTAAATGCAGGCTCAGAAGTCTGAATTGTGAATGGACAGCAGCGATCACACTTTCTATATTCGCTGATGTAGACTTGTGTGCGTGGATACGTATATTAAACACAGGTGAATGGTCCTGTTGCCTTTAATCCTGGTCTGGTCTGAATTGACTTTACACAGAGATTTTAGACAAACCAAGTCATATGGACTGACAGGTAATTCATGCACTGCATGAACCCACAATGGGGGGAATCAAAGTCTGGTGACTCACAGCTGTGTGTGTGTTTATCTCCAGTGTAATAAGAAAAACAAAAACTGCAGCCAGACTGGATTTTATCAGCAGTAACAAACCAATGTTGTACTGTTCTATTATTGGGGTATAGTTTTAATGTGATCATTGTGTTTCGCTAGTTTTACTCACTCAGATATGTTGCCATGGTTACTAAGTGACCTTGCATACAGTGAATATACAGACAGATATACTGTAACAGCTCGTTTGGGTCTGGTCTGCAATCCAAACAGGTTAACGCACCAAAGATCATCTGAAAAGGTGTCAAAGCACCCTAAGAAGTGAGTAAAGATGCTGGGTCACCATGAGCCACCAGAACAGTCACGAGCGTCACGAGTCTGAACTCTTTGGACACTAATTCCATCATTTGGTGTTTTAACACTGATCCAAAATATGTAGTCACTGTGGAGACCACAGCATAACTCATCCAACCCTGTGTGGAAGCATCTGCACGCGTTGTGTTTCTCCACTGATTTTTTGTATTTTTTTACTGAATTATACCCGTCTCTCCTTCAAAACCCTTTGCAAGCTATAACTGACAGATTGACTGACTGACAGATCGATCTGAATGAGCAACTGATGAGTGTACGCCTAACTGTGAGACTTGTTTTCAGTCGACTGAGCGCAGAAATAAAGACCAGCGCGTGGAAGCAGCTGGAGAAAACGTTCCAGAGCAAACACCCGAATTGACATGAACATCATCACCTGAATCTTACTCAACCATTTGGCTGCAAATCACACGGAGAGAAGACAACCAAGTGAAACGGGGTCTTATTAATTCCAATGATTCAATTTCATTTGTTGATGTTTGGCTACAGAGGTTCAAGAGAAAAGCACAGCAGAAAAGTTTATCCTTACATTAACCAACAAATCATCGTCAGCTTCTACAAAGCTCAAACAATTCTCTTTAAGATCCATCATTACAGAATGTGTGTGTTTCAATAAAAATGTCAAGATTCCTAAATATCTGTCCCTCATCTTTTTTTCCATTCATCTTCATACTGAAGGGAGATACACTAACAGATTACATCCTTCTGCTTTTATCAACAAGCAGAGATTACTACACCAGGTAAGCACAGTGTTACATACATTTCATCAATTGTAGCTATCGGGCCACATTAACATTTCAGGCCTTAATGTTCATTTGTGATTTGTCAGATTCAAACTTTCTGTTTCATAGTTCACCTTCACAGCTCTGCTGTGTTGTTATGGTCTTAAACTGACCCCCATGTGCTGATTTAACTAAAATGTGAGTAAAGTGCATTATAATAATAATGTAATTTATGTGACATTAAAATTTCCCCATAAACTGCTCAGTTACATATCTTACTTCCATTCTGGCTTCAAGAGAAGCTTCTCCATAAACCTCCAACAAATAAAGGTGTAACTGTTCTGAAACCGTGGCCAAAACAGCAACACTAACGCGTTCACGTGTTGTGAGGTGTTTAAAGACAATACAGATAGCATGTCATCTGGCTTTAAAAAGCACAGAGTCCAATAACATGTAGTGATCCAACCTGTAGATTTAAAAAAAAAAAAAAGAGCAACCTAACAATTGCACATAAATTAAGGTCTGAGAATCATCACACCTCTACCAAAATATATGACAATCATCTCTCTATTCACCTCCACGTCTGTTGTTTCTTTTTAATAGACTGTGAGATGCCAACAGTGACTGACAGGCAATGACAGGCAACATGCATCAGTCACGATGACGATGATGACATGGAAATGAATTGGATCTAGGACCGTATATGAAAGTGGCTCCCATCTGATATGTAAAAAGATTTGGTGCGACCACATCTCTGTGAAAGACATCAGATCTGAGATTCAGTCGTCTTCAGCATGGAATGAGTGAAGGAGAAAAAGACATGAAAGCACATAAAGAGAGTGGATGCAGAGGATAAAAGACTGTGAAGGAGGGGGGGACAGACTAAAAGAGACTAGACGCAAGCTGAGGCTGTCACCCAATGAGGCCTGTGCTTCTTGGCCTGTTGAGTTTATAAACAGGCAGGGATCCCTGGTGTTTTGTGCTTGAGCGGTTGGACTGATTGGTAAAACTGTCTATCACACAGGCTGCTGCTCTCTGTCAATGGTAAACAGACAGGGAGCACGGGTGTCTGCCCTGCTGTGAATTCTCTCTTAAACACCAACAACAACTTCACTCAATGTCTTCTGTAGGAAAAGCTCGTCTACCTGTGGCTTCTCTTTTTGCGGACGGAGCTCACACTGAGCCAGGTACTGCCCTGCCCTTTCATGACTCTGGGTGGAGACGTGTCACTCAAAGGGGGTTTTATTTTACTCCTTTTTGGTTATGTATTAAATTTTAAATGCTTACCATCTACCATTTGAAACACAGTTTGTTTCAACACTTCAGTCGTGTGGTAATATTTAGTGCGTTATGTAAGAAACGACCACACGGCACAGTTTCCTCCTCTATAAATTAATTCTTGTATTATTTGCTGCTGTGGTAGCTAATACATTAGCGCTAGCTGGCAGCAGGAATAATCGCAACTTCAATTTATGAAACTGGCACTAGTGTCTTCCACAATAAATCTATCTGCATGCTAAAAGGAAGTGAAGGCAAGATGGAGCCTGAAGCAACCAAGGTATTAAACACTGTTAAATCTTAGCCTTACAGTTTCAGTATTGTATGAGCTGTAGGATTAAAGAAAGAACATTTCAAAGTATTGCAAGTGGTGCAGAGCTGATGCCCCACGAGTGCCCTGTGTGACATATCCAGCAGGCATATATCCGCTGCTGGAGTCTTTTTTTGTTTGTTTGTTTGTTTCCTTCCATCTTTTCAGCAAGAGCCTTTCAGCTCCACCTTTCTCAGGTTTCTGACAACTCTGCAGATAAAAGAACAGCCGAAAGCAATCCAATTTTGTAAAAGGGATATTGTTTCAAACCCCTTTCACAGTTACACAGCACTGTGAGAGCCACGAACGGCAATCTGTCAAGTTGGGCTGAAGTACATTTAACACAACAGCAACAACAGAACAACAGGCCATTGCCAAGCTACAAGATTTTCAAATCATAGCAGAACTATATTTTATGTGTATATAGCTATTTGGAAAAGCAGAGTCCTTTGTAAATCATCCAATAGTATTTCCTTCTTGAGGCAATGGCCTTCACAAAAAATGCTTTTCAGTATTTCAAAAGTTCCAAAACATCCATATACTCTACTACATTTACAACAATTGATTAGTTGAAACCACTGATTATCTTACAGCCACCGGTCAGTGGGTTCACCAGTTGTCCACTCCATACCAGAAACATCCCACAGGACAGTTTCGTCCAGGTCAAAGCCGCTCTGATGCTTACGCTTGACCACTTTTCCAGCACATCAACTTCAATAACTGAGTGCTCATTTGCTGTCTATTTTGAGCCTTTGACTGGTGCTGCAACATAAACAATATTATTCAGTTTACCTGTCAGTACCACACTGTAGTTATAGCATTGATATTGCATAGTCACAATAGTATAAAGTTTATATGGCAAACAGTTGACCGCTGTAAACATGCAGAAACCTTTTTCAACAGCTTTGTTTAAGGCCACAGGACAAATCTGTCAAAGTCCAAAAGTCCTTATCTTGCTGCGTTTTGGTCTCTGCCAAATCCTGAGGAAAACTCTTCAGCTGCTGGGGTGCACACGATGAGCATCAGAGTGTTCTTCTTCTGTTATTGAGTTATATATTGGGGTAAGACTTTATTTTTAAGAGCACCTGTGAACCTTTGCACATCTTTTATCTCAGGCCTTTTCCCAAATTATAATTTGAATCGTAAAGAATGCGGTTTCTAATAACAGCTAGGATATATTTGATTATGTCAGTCACCAGCTGTCAGCTATGTGAGTTGAGCTCTACTGAACTGAGCTTGGCAGTTGGTAATATGGTTATATACAGTGAGTTTAGGGGAGATTTTACTGAAAAAGGTTTGTTTTTCTGCTACTGGAAATGAGACTCACATGAACGTCAGGTGAACTCGGCAGGTCTTGACATAAAGGTGTGAATAACCCACCCACGGGCAGAACAGTAAGACCTCTCAGACAAGAGGTGACACTCCTTTATGGACCAAAGAAAAACTTGAGTTGCCTTTGACTACGTGCTTGTAGATCTATGTTGTTTCCTCCATCTGCTTCTCCAAAGTCATTCATTATGGGAAGTTAGATCCACCGCTAATGCAGTGAATTGTTTAGCATTAAGAGTCCGGCCGCTGATTTACTGGTCGTACACAAACTGAGTCGATTCTGAAGGAAATGGACTGTCATTTTCGCCAGGGTCACGGGGGATTCAGGAAAAGACAATGAATGCACGGTCATTCGCTTGCATACATATGCATGAGCACACTCACTGATGGGGACCAAGGCTCCCAAACACACACTAAGATTTGGGGTGAAATAGCTGGAGGATTAAAACACTTAAAATGGTAGACACAGAGTCACAGGCGGATCTCTTAGCATTATCATAAAAGGATAATGCCTTCACAGGCTTATACGTTTGAGAAACTTTTAAAATGTCACACTCAAGAACTTTCAAGTTGAACTTTAAGAAATTTTGCCTCCCCCACCCACCCCCCACCTAAGTGGCTGGTGAAAATAAACCTGATGTCTATTTTAAACAACACTTTATGATTATTTAACTGATAAAAGGCTCTTTGAGGCCCTTGCTGTGTGATATGTTAAGTTCTTTGCTGAACTGAACCTACAATAGCAACTATCAACAATCCAGGTCTGGTCTTGGAGGCCTGTTGTCTGCAATTCAAATTAAAATCAGCAAGAACTATGCAGGGTTATTAAAGCACATATCAATAGTAAGAAAACTTACCTTCATTTCAGCTGGTTTGTAGTAACGGCGGTTCTTGTCTTCGTTGGCTGTGCGGTAACCATCGCGGAGGAAACGCTTGAAGCCATATTTGCCCCGCAGCTTGCGAACTATCTTGTCCAGCGTCTGGCTGTAGAGGGCATCGTCGTCCACGGCAAAGGCAGGATAGCTGATCGTTGGAAGCAAAGCTGCATCTGTGTTCTGTCCAGGAGGAAAGATTTTTTTAAAAACAAGTCAAGCCACAGTTTGGCTTGTCACTGCAGGAAAAAAAAAAAAAAACACACTGTCCCAACATTGATTCTTTAAACTGTGCACGAGTTAGGACAAGACAAGCTGCTCACAGATTCATACCTCATTCTGTCTGTGACATTCAGCCTCAAGCTCATTTGTTCCTCTTGAAGACATGAATCTTTAAAAATGGGTCATAAATATGTAGTTTCATTTATATAAAAAGGCTCAGTACTTTCTCAGAGCAGCTGGGCAAGCTGGGTAGATCTTAGCAAATGTCACTCATGCAGCATTATCAAGTGATTTTTCTGGAGAAGACTATTGATACAGATTTAGAGCTCATGCGAGTATTAGTGATTTGAGGATGGAGTATATGTCTATTCACCACAGTTACTGTATTTATCAAAATAAAGGAAGAATTAGAATTATGTGGTAACAGCAGACACAGGTCATAGACATGAGTCTATTTAGTGTATGTACAGTACATCTTTATGTTCAGCATGATAGTATGTTCTACCAGTATGGATGGCTTCTTGTTGCTTTAGACTGACAGCTTGTGATTCTGAACAGCACACTACAGTAGCCTTATTGAAATTCAAGAACTGCTTTACTAAATTTCAATTGGAACAATCGATAGGGATGAATATTTTTATTGGGCTTGACAATCCATTATGACTGCGCAGACACTGTATCATTCCATTTTTGTTTGGTTTACTCTATTAAGCAATGGAAATGAAAGCTATTAGAGTCCAGCGTTCCGGCTTCACTGCAAACAGTTATGAATATTTAAGGTTTATTAATAGGCGACGCGGCTTCCAAAAATAAAAGGACCTGCTCTCAATAATCTGTGCTGGCTTTCGCTGTCTAGCTACTGTCCCCGGTAACAGCAGTGATACCTTTTATTTTGTTTTTTTGATGTGGACAGCTGTTTGTCAATCAGCCAAAGGACTTGGCGTTGTTGACTGTTTGATGTTGCTCATCTCTTCTGTACAATAAACTTTAATTTGCACAGATCTCTGCCGCTCGGCACAGCCAACTGCTGCTCTGTCTCGTCCAATATCCTCTTATTTTTCAACTTGTTACAAGGCCAATCTACATGTTAACTTCCTCGGCAGCTGCGGCTGAAATGGAATATCAGCTTGCAGCACATTTGGTACAGGCGCTGAATGCGTCTAGAATTGAATAGTGAATTCCAATCTTTTTCCACAGCGTACGAGGTACAGATATTATATTGATATTCTGATTATTTTCACACCAACTTGCAGTATGCAGTGTTTCGCTTCACTCTGCACTCCTTCCTTCCAGCTCCTTAACATCAATCTCCAATGGCTGTAACGCTACTCTGCTTGTCTAATTACACTCATTTCCCCAGCAGCTGATGGCGGCTATTCTGCCTGACACGTTGAGCACACAGTGCTATAGAGTGACACACATGATCATTTAAGTGTACGAGGAGATGTGGAAGGAAGGGAATTTAGTTTTTTTTTGTTCATTCTGCTTCTTTCTTTTCACTCCTGCCCCTTTTTCAGCTATACCTCCCTCCAGTTCTGCGGCCACCTCTCTCTGCACTTCTTGGCAGTGTCGAGACATCAATAGCATGGGCATTGGCAGTGCACCATGAGGGGAAACGCACCGTTGATTTGCAGATATCAACTGAAATCTTGACACAACTGTGCGTGTGTGGTTTGTTTGAAGTGTGCAATTAACCTTTTTAGTTTTTGGCACATGTGACAAGCCCGTGTTCGAGTCTCTGATTGGTGGATTTTAGGCACACAGCTGCTCGTAAGAGTCAAAAAAGGGACAAGAGGGGGAGCAGATTGCAACAACATGTGCAATGAGGCATTTTTCTGGATTATTTTACTTTCTGTGTAAAAGATAAACAATATCATTTTTTTGGACATACAGTATATTACAATGTTGTTGACTGTGCAGGAGCCCACCTCCCTCCATCCCACCCATAAATATTTGATTTCAATAGAGTAGAAGGATAGTTCTCCCAAGCAGCTTTGTGCACATTCGCTATCTTTGCTGTTAGAATGGCTAAAAGAGGCAGATTAATTACTGGGTTTCAGTTATTCATTGGTCCATTTTGTGGTAGGTGAACAGACAGATGGATGGACTCACATGGGAGCGAGACTCTCGAGGCAGTAGGGAGCAAAGGGTTTGCCTGTTCCTGTTGTGGGCGTCCAGATCCACAAATATCACCGACCACGAACACCCCTGCAGAGCAAAACACATACACAGACATCATCCCGGGCACAGCTGAACCATGCACCCGTTACAGGTACAACAACAAAAACAGTCTCTCAGAAAAGACATTTGACAGTAAAATGGCTAAAACAACTTAAGGCTCACTTTAAAGGCCCCACCACCACCATCCTCCACACATCAAAACACTATTTCACACTAAATTCAGGCTGATATTTTTGGGTTGCACATGTTTTTGAAGTATACAGTGTGGGAGTGCTTGAACAACAGTGAGTCAAAAGTCATCTTATCACTTGAAAAGACCCCATGTACAAACACAAAGTGCTGCTACTACAATGCGTTCTGTCGATCCAGTGCACTTAAACACCTCAGAGAGATGTAGGGGGACAGAGGTGGGGGGGGGGTAGTTTATGCTTTTACTTGGTACGTGAAGTGATCAAAACTTTTCTGGTTCTAAAAAGCCGATGCTGTCCACTTCCTCCATCCAAGAGCGGTGCTTACATAAAACCAACTGAGTCACTGCAGCAACCTGCTAAGCAGTTTCTAATGTAAGTCAGATGCATTATGTATGAATATTGCCAGAGTCTATTTTTTCCTCCAAAAACAGATCCAGCCAGGGCTTTTAGTCAAATCAGCAAGCTTTCCTGTAGCAATTTGCATAGTGCAGTGGATTGCTGGCCACCGGTATAGGCAGCTGTGTGACACGTCAGTGATATGGACCTCTCAGGGAAAACTTCGCTGGTGCTAGAGGTTTGCATTGACAGAAAATTGAGTGCGAACAATGAGTGATTTTATCTCGGATATGCGTTCTTTTCACTGTGGTTTCATTCAGCAGGCTCACATTTTCTTTTTTAATAAAGCAGAAATATCCCAGACAGGTTTTATGTATGTTATCCATTTATTAACATAGATATTTCTAATCTTTTCCTACATTACTTAGTCCCTTTGAAAACTAGCACAACTTTCAACTGCCAGTACATTTATTTTTCCAATCATGAACCTTGCTTTCATTTAGACTAAATAAAAGGCATTTTTAATGGCATGGCATCAATCAAAAAAATATGACACAGCCGGAAACGCCCTCTAGACCCAGTAATGTTCATAAATGCTACTGTGCTTAAAGCTACAACTTGCAACTTATAGGCAAAGTACAGAGGCAGTGAAGGAGAGCGCAACCACAGCACCTTTTTAGCTAAATGGTTGCAGCATATGTCACGTAAACGCAGTGTCTTGGTTCGAGTCTGACTGGGGACCTTTGCTGAATGTCATGACCCCTCTAATGTCCCATATTTCCTGTCTGCCTCTTCACTAATCCTACTATCAATTGAAGTGCTGGGCAAAGTGTGGCAGAACAAGGTAGAGCAGGGCAGAGCAGAGAGAACTGATCTTGTCTCATGCTATTGTTAGGTTAAGTTGCGTACTGCAGCTTTAAGTTAGAGCAAGCATGAGACTCAAAATCAACCACATGTTCTCTGGGCAGCCCTCTCCCTGCTCCGCCATGCTCTGCTGCACTCCACCGTGCTCTGACCATCGCTTGTGTCAAGAAATTAGGAAGACAAAAATAACAAGCTTGACCCCGGGCCTGGGACAACTGACCCGGCTAGAGTTTCTACCAGCAAAAAGCTACGGGATGCTAAGAAAAGATACGGTATTAAAAACATGAAAGTAAAAACTTTAATTGCGCTTGTCATGGAAAGATGGAGAAAACTACAACCTGCAGTCTGCAGTAGCCCAGCACCTCAATTATGAAAGCTGTATACTGCAAGTCAGTTACAGACCTCCATAAACTATTCCAGAAAACCATGAGTCTCACAGCTCTTATGTACGTTATTATGTGCAGCTAATAACTGCTGACAGAGAAATGTAATGGAATTATATATTACCCCTTAAAGTCCCTCTAATGATACAATGTACAGTGACTTCACACCACTTTCTGTGCATTGATATTGGTGAATTACATTTATGTCGGCCCAGGAAGGTAACTTACTGTACTGTAGCTTAATGGAGCTGGGAGTGTGTCCGCCCCAATACATCTCTGCTCTTGACTGTATGTGAATTAGGTGACGGTCCCAAGATACACAGTGGGACCATTTAGCATTTGATTGTTCAGCCATGTGTACACTGCTCTGTGAATTTAACGACTGGCTTTATAGTTGGAGGATCCTCCTCTTTGCAAGATCAATTTTATCCACAAGGTGCAATTTGTCACACAGAGGAACTGCTATCTTTGCATCCACTGTTTGACTTGGTGGGTTCATGAAAACGGAAAGCTGCATGTGTATTCATCTAGTACAAAGGCTAAATGTGGCACACACACACACACACACACACACACACACACACACACACACACACACACACACACACACACACACACACACACACACACACACACACCCACAAGAGTCAGTAGCCAGTATAAAATGTGATATTGGAGTTCAGGATGTACTGAATGTTCCAGTTAAGGGGGTTGGGGAAGTTACATTTGCTGTTGGAAGTAAGGACAGTCAGCTGGGAAATCAAGATTGATAGAGATCATTATTAAGCAACTGGATAGCTTGTAGCACTTCCATTCCCACAGAGGGACAAGAGGCTGGGTAAGAGACCAACACTCACACTTACAGAAGCCCTGAACAGCATGGACCATAAAGCACCCACCCGTATATAAATTGATTCTTTCTACAAGCTACGATGACAAAATCCATTTCCAGGCATGGTTAAACTCCTCATTTTGCTGCTGATCAGAAGAGAAACACAAACAGCGACTTTAATGTCCACTCATTCTACACCCGGGCGACAATCAGGCAAACACTCCCACGTTCAGATACATTAGATGACCGAAGAAGCCATCACTGGCAGATGCCAAAGTGGAGAAAAGAAGAAGAAAAGATAATAAGAGATGAGGCTTGCTAAGTGGAAAGCTTCATTTTCCAATCCATTAGCAGGTTTAATGAATGTCAAAAAGCAAACATAGTCACTAATGGACAGTGCAAAGCAGACCAGGAGCTTCAGAGGGAAACCAGGAACAAACATCAACAATGGCCTTCGAACGCAGGAACACAAACAATCTGCTGAACCAAACACAAACACGGCAGATGCATCTCCTGATGGTCAAACGTCGACTTGGACCAACAGCCATGCATTGATGACAGCAGCACTCCAGTAATTATGCTGATGGTGTCTTGTTGTAAAAACAGACATAAATTAAGCTATTGAGGGAGGTGATCCTTAACACAGGGTGGTGGCGCTGCACACATTGTGCATATTTCACTGTTGTATAGAGCTGTAATTGGCCTATGAAGGTCAGAATTAGAAACTAGGCCACCTATCAGAACAGAGACAAATACAAGTGTGGCTTAGGTCTCATATGAAAAGGAGGAAATAGGAGTGGAGTAGTTAAATTACTTAGATACCTGGTTTCCAAAAAGGTTGAATCCATTGATGGCCTCCAGAGCAGCTTTAGCCAAGCCCACAGAGCTGTAAAGATAAGAAAACACTGAGAATTATACAAGCTTTGTGATTGAATGGAGACCTGTCCAAGCCCAATGCCAGCTGGCATCAGCTCCAGCTTCACAGTATGAGATGACACTGATGCACAATGGAGCAGATTCGAAAGAATTTCCAGCATTTGATAAAAGTGACAACAAATGTGTCGCTGTGATGAAGGCAGTGATTTAAACAATACGTTTTCAATCGTCAGAAGCCCCCCCCCCCCCAAAGAAAAGAACACTTAAATCTTAAATAGCTATCCGTTAGGATTCAATAAAGCTTTAGACTCTTGAGATTGAGGTCTACTGTAGATAATGGATCTCTTAAAAAAAAAAAAAAAAATAGTGAATTTCACACTGGCTGGCTACTGTGATTGCAATGCTGACTAAATGTGAATCCATTTCACTGCCATTATGTTTCCCATTCTACCCTGCCAAGATTTGCCTAGGGAAAAACATTTTATATTATATTGTATCAGGAAACTTGGCGATGATTTTTAAGAGATCTGCTGACATATCGAAATGCATTCAATACCATTAGTGAAGCCTGAATCGATGCTTAAAATGCAGGCTAAATCAGCCTGAAAAGAGCTCTCCTGAAAATACGGCTGTATAAACACACACACACACACACACACACACACAAAATGTCCCAGTGCTGGTCAGCAAGGCTGTCATCACCTCACACAGAGACAGAGGAGATATGATGCTTAGTCGGGAAGCAGGGGGTTAAAAAAGTGATGCTAGGAAACAGGACCAAAACAACCTAATGATGCAACAGTTTCAGCTGACAGTAACAAAATAAAGATCCACATGATGAAAATGTTGCACTAGTCTGTAAGTCTGTGACCTCATACAAGACACATTCTCTCAGTCTTAAAGGGGTCGTATTATGCTTTTCTTGTTCTGACTTTTGTGTTGGGTACCCATGTTACACATATATTCTGAAGCCCAGAGCTTGAAGTGAACGTCTGAGTGAACACACTCGGCCCACAGCTAGTGCTAGTTCGGATGTTCATGCAGAGGTAGATAAGACCTGCAGAAAGTGTTTTTATCTCTTCATGGCACTTCACGGACAACTGTTTTCACAACCTGCCCCACAATGCAGCACGATTTTCAGAGGGGTTGTTGCTGAAGGACGGTGCTGGTCCAACCGTATCTGGGTGGGTGGAGGAATCGAGGTATTTTCTAGCTCCTTCGGCAGGATTCTGTCATACGAGATATTTTCTCTCTCCAGATAAACCCAATACAATGAGCTGAAAGATCAAAAAGTGCTCCATAGGTAAAAGACTGCAGCCAAACAAGACTTACAGACATAGACAAAACTATTGGCACCCTTCCTTTAGAGAAAGGAAAAAACCACAAAGGTCACTGAAAAAACTTGAAACTAACAAAAGTACGAAATGATAAATAAAAATTTACTAAACATTAACTCATCAAATTCAGACATTGTTTTTGAGTTGTGGTTCAACAGAAGTTTAAAAAAAAAATAAACTAATGAAACTGGCCTGGACAAAAATTCACTTAACATTTTGTTGCACAACCTTTCGAGGCTGCTCACTGTAAGCAAGCAATATCAGTAGCTCTTAATGAGACTTCTTCAGCTCCTAGAAGCGTTGTGGTTTGTCAATATGCAATGTATTTTTTTTTGCGATTTGTTTTCAACAGTGGAGTCCTCCTCAGTCATCTTCCATTAGAAGAATGAATGAATGACCCACCATATCCACAATCAATTAAAAACTAATTCTAACTTCTAAGATAACCAGTGTTTTAGTTGTATGACAGTGCCAAGGAAATGAGAACATCTGTGGTTTCTGTCCATAGAACGGTCAATATAGTGGGGATGGAAACTCACATAGAAAGAACTTACAGTTTATTACAGCACATTCACACTATGATGCTTTCATTGTATGCTGCTGTAAAGTATACAATGATGAAATATTCACAAATACTCCTTTTTATATGTGTAATAAAACTGCATTTACTTCATTACAACTCCAGATATTTCAAGAAATCCCGGCGCTTACAGAACAGATACGCTCCTTTAAATAACACAGTTCCACTAAAACCATTTGAATGTGATGATAAACATGAGGCAGAAGCAAATAAAATGAATCATTTCATTTGATATGGACAAATGAATATTCTGCCAAAATGAACACATCCATCCCCGTTCATTGCCACTAAGCTTTTTTCTGCCCACTGGCACTTAGAGAGTAGAAATGACTGCTCAATTTAATCATTTACACAGATCTTGTTTACATGGAACCATTCTGAATCTGCCCCTGACACAGCTTGCTATTTGCATGCGGCATGTTAATTGGTATTACGCAACTACATGTATAAGCTAGTGCACTAATTGTGGAAATCCAAAGCATGGCCACGAGGGGAGGAAATACAACAAGCATACGGCACAGTGCCTCTTCACTACATTGAATTTGTTATCTTTTCTTGGGGATATCTTGGCAAGCTGCTGCCAATAGCCTTGAATGGTTGGAGAAAGAAAAAAAAACATGCTTCCCAGAGATAAGCAATGGCAGAAATTGGGGATCTTTATCAAGACACTGAGGGAGGAGTGGGAGGCCAACTCGACCTTGGAAGATAATCAGGTGGGAGCACATAAGAAAAACTCACAGCAACTTGACTCCAATGGCTTAAGACAGTGATGGTGTTATACCACGTGTCTGAGATCCTTACTGTCACAGTAATTTAAAGTGTTAATGAAGTTAAATTAATAGAGTGTTAATCCATTACACTGTTCTCTAATACACATTATCTGGTCAATGATAAAGGTCACGTAGCTAAATTGTGTTAGTTTGAAATTTCCACTATAAAAGTGCTTTAAACTGACACTGATACACATCATAAGATGACATCTCTAGTTTTTCAATGTAAATATCAGATATTTGAGATATTGTGTGAAATGTGTGGGCGTCAGGATTAATGTGCAGGAGACTCAGAACTTCTGGGAAATATGGCATGTCTGCAAGGCAGTTTGGTGGCGATTGTCACGGGGGGGGTAGATCATGAAGATAAGAATCGCAACATGAGGCCAGGTTTCCGAACTGTTACACTCCTAATGTAGCTGTGGCTGGCCCCTCAGGCTCCATATACAGTTCCCTCTGATTGTTATAGCCCTCTCAGTAGTGACGCCGCTATCCCTACTCAGCTAGCTCCACTAGACATGATAATTACTAGTAGTTACTAGTTGTACCAAGAAAAGAGCAGATACTTGGCGGAACAGCCCTTAATGTGTGAGTACGTAACAGTTTGAATTTAATTGCAGGTTTAAACATCTAAAGTGAATTCAAGTGTTAAACTGGTCTAAAATCCAAGAAATGTGACATACAGATCAATTTATATTTCTGTTAGATTACTTTGAAGAAGTCAGCTTTATTAGATATATAGAAGCTAGTTCTAAAATAAAATTAGTGTTTGATGTTTGTATTCCAGTCTAAAAGCAGACAGCCAAGCTTAAATGGACTTTAAGAATCTGAAATACAAAACGTATAAATGTTCTGCTCTTGTAAGTTGTCTCACCTGTCATACAATTACATTTAAACAGACCAAAGACAGAACGCCTGTCCAGTTCTCTGCGGCGTCCTGAGCTGGCCCCTTTACTCAAACCTTGTGGGAACATCCAGACAGCGAGTAGGGGGATAAATACCTCATCAATCACAAAGGTTTTTAGGACTATCACTGCATGCATCGTACTTACTTTCTCCTTCCTGGAACTCATTCCTTCTTTCGCTTTTTCACCTCTTCCTTCCTCTGCCGTCTTATTTCTATTATATCCTTCAACGTACTATTTCAATATGTTTAATTACCCAACTGCCCATTCATAGATACGTATGTCGTGTTGTGTTACGGAGACACTTAACAGTCATCTGCTCTCTTGTTGCTTTTGGCGTTGACTGTTTACTGCAGTTTATTTTTGAAGAAAATTTCAACTCCTCTGTTATCACACACACCCACACACACTCTGCACTGGCACAGGCAACTGAATCCAAAACAAAAGGCAACATGCAACAGTGAAATTTATAGCCTCGCAGTGTGGCACAGTGTAATCTATAAAGCTCTGTGTGTACATATACTGGGAATTTATTTTTTGCTACAGTGTGCTACCCAGTGGCACTGAGGAGAAAATCAAATTTACTTCAGTCAAACTGTGACTGTAGCTTTTCTGTGGTACCAGTACCATCTATCTGATCTACTGACATCATGGTGAATCATAAACAGCTCCCAACAGCTACTGGTGAAGCGTGGTGGCTCCAGATGCACAAACTTTATGAATAACACAATCGAAATAAGTCTGAAACTTAGAAAAGTGTCCAATCAAAGGCACTTAATATCAGCGTTTGGCAGTAAATATTCATAATTCATAGTCTGATATGTATATTCATTTTTGCACACTGCCCGTGTGCTGGGTTTCTGACTCACCTGGAATGCAGCTCAGTGCTGCCGTTGTTGTATTTGCTGCCTCGCTCCCAAATGCCGTAGTCAGGTACCCTGTAGGCTCTCTCCACACAGAACACCAGGTTCTGGATGAAGGAAACCTGCACACATCAAACACAGACAGTTATGGGACATAGGAATGGATGCAACACAGACACAGACTTTCAGAGCTGCCGGTACTGGACATGTTTCCATCCCAACACACAGTCAGTCACCTGCATACAAAAATGGTGGAAGTGGAATCAGAATCTGCTGATTTCTCATCAGTGCTCAAGGTCAAAATCCGACAGAAGCTAGAGCTTCACTGCCACAACTACATGACAGGAGACTTAGCTGACATAGATCACAACATCCAACAGCACCATGGCGCAGCGCGTCGCCCCTTTTATTACTGATGCTAAGAAATCATCAGTGGTGTCCCTGATTCCTCGCCAAGCAAAACGGTGGCCTCATAATTTTTAAGTTGTAATCAGGAGTTGGGGAGTTTCTCCGATCTATCATCTAGCCCACACAGGCTGTGACCAAAAAACCACGGTGTCTGAAAGAGACTTGTCAAAATCAATAGGCACATCTGGAAAAGGGAGAGACATAAAATGTGTGATGACTTAAAGGCCTTGAATCATTAAAAAGACCTGAAAGTAGCAGTGCATGCGTGTGTGTGTGGGTTTGAGTGATGGGAGATTTAATCTAAAATGACTAAACGGGGGAGAGAGAGAGAGAAAAAAAAAAAAGGAAAGACAGAGATGAGTGAGTGAAAGAGGAAGAAAGAGATGAGCAGATAGACCTAGTGCGAGACTTTAAAATAGGTCTGTGAAAGAGGATGGGGAAGAGAAAGGTGTGCTGCTGGGTCTCTTATTTGGGATTTTATGAGAGGAGTGATTAACGAGGGGAGCTTTTTAGTATCTTCATGGTATCTTAATGAATGTTGCTGCCCACCAGCCAAACGAGCCTCTCTGTGTCCCTGCTGCTAGACGACCTGCCAGTTTTTCTTTTCTTCAGTGGCAGTTTGCACACATTTGCAGAAGCATACTGCATGTGATTTTGCTTTTACCCATGTTTCGGCAGCATTCTGAGCGTGAAACAATCCATACAGCTGTATTGAGGAACTACAGGCTGACACACACACACAAACTAATGAGATGCTCCATTTCATGCTGCATGAAACTGAAAATGGCATGTGGAAGAGGGTCGACGGTGTATCTCCTCCGAGGACACGGTGCAGTCTTCCTATACCACCTGAAGGGAAAAGAAAAAAAAAAAAATACTGCAATGCAGCTTCCAGCTCAGTTAACCAAACGCAGATGAACTTCACAGTGACGGTGAAGGAGCAGCTAACAAATGATCCTGTGATGCTCGGCAGGTTTGATGCTTGTCAACAGAAGGATGCGCGCTGCTTGTTTTGAAGCTAATAAGCGCTTTTTAAACTCACAAATTAAGGCTGTTGCACAAACAGGGCTGCCCTCACAGAAAAAGTAACACTGTCAATGTGCTGCTACTCTGCCATCAACAGCGAGAAAGGGAGAAAAATGAGCAGTTATTACACGCGGAGCAGCTCAGTAAACAAAGGGAAGACTGCCTGTACTAATTGGTTAGAGGCATAATGTTTTACCATGCCCTTACTTTCTTAAGATAAGCTCCAATCTAGTAAACAAATGGATTCCTTCACCAGCGGCACAAATTTCACCACTCCGTGGCGGCAAGTAAGGCTGTGAATGAGAAGACTATAAAAAACGAAATTAATGAAGTTCCAACTGCTCCTGAGGGCTACACAATAAGCAACGCAGTGTGTAAACCTAACAGCCACGCCGCCTTTTTTTTTTCTTCCTTCTTCTTAAGTTACAAATATTGAGAAGACAAAAACCGACAGCGGATGGATAAATAAAATGTCGTAGAAACTGTTTTCCCCAACAGTCGTAATAAGTTGGCATGCTGCCAAATAAGATGGAACCAGTTTGATTCCCGAGAGGTCATTTAAGCCCCCATGATGAAATCCTCTAAATGTTTCCCCGTTAAAATTCAGCAAAAATATAAAAGAGCACCGTGCTATAAAAGTGAGATACTGTCCCCCAATCTGTACTTCTGTCTGCTCCAGGACCTGTACGGGAGTCAGGGGACATCATACTGACTGTAGAAACCCTGTGGCCTTGTTTTATGGCATCTACGTGGATCCTCGGGAGGCAGCATCGTGTTAGTTTAGATTTATATGGTGCTCACTAGTTGCCACATATTGGTCTTAATAGATACAGTTTTACAGTGAAACCACTTGATTGTCATGGGCGCACAGACAGAAGCCATAAGCAGAAAAACGTGAAAGTGCAGTTGTCATGTACAATCTCTAAATCCTTTAGAGTGTTGTATTCGTTATTTAGGGAAGTCTCTATCTGTGATGAAATTGTTTTTCTATCTCTTTCTTTCCTGTCTCTCTGGCCAAGCTTTGGATAAAATTCTAAATTCGGATCCAGTTTCTGCATAGCATATAACAGTGCCATGCACCACCCCCTCTAGAAACTTCCCGTCTAGCCACGATTTGATACTGAGAAAGTCTTTCTTTGCTTAGAATAACAATCCGACTGACACTCTCACTTAGTTCTGATGCCATGTTTCCCCGCTATCACAGTGCTGCTTAGGAGCCGATGTTCTGCTGGAGACATGGAGGCACAGCCAAATTTAGAACAGGTGAACAGTGGTGGATTTTCTGAACACATGCACAGTTCGACATGCTGTACACGGGCATTAACATGGTCAACTGCACATATTAGCTTGAATTCAATTCAATTCCAAAATGTAGTCACAAATTATAGTATCCTGCATAAGGAAATGTACTTTTCTTCAATATTTTAGTATTTACATTACATGGGAAAAGATGATGTTTTAAACCTTGTGGGACTCCATAGGGATATGGATTGCTGCAAATGGATTGGGCAGAAAAATATCAGACCAATAAACAGAATAAGGTGCAAATCCCTGCCCAGAATTGATCAGCACGTCAGTCGTTTTAGTGTCGGTTTACCTCATCGGTGTTGTAAATGATCTGCAGACCCGAGCAGATCATCTCCACCAGGTACAGCAGGAACAGAGAAACGGCATCGATCTGCAGCAATGACATGGGGAAGAGTAGAGAGCGGATGAGATAGCATTAAAAAAAATGACTGTCATTTGTACACTGTGTGATTTTCTAACATTTGTCAGTAGAGCTGGCTTGGATTTCCTGCGTGGTGCAGAGACGTGAGACATGAGCTTTATATTAGCTATTAGGCCTTTGGCATCAGACTGGAACCATCAATAATGCAATTTAGTTCACGGTAAAGAGGTTGGAAAAGAAATAACAGTGGATATACAGTAAGTGCTTAACGTCTATACAGCCCTGATGATGTTTGACTTTTTTCTGTCACGGCAAAGTAACCTTGTGGTTTCATTTTGATTTTCTATCCACCTCTCTTGACTTATTGGCACCTTTCAGTAGAAATGCAGTCTCTATTCAAACATTACACACTGAATTGACTTCTGTCGATACCATTGACAGAAGAATCAGTTGTTTTAGTGCCAACTGAATGCACATACACCTCTGAGGACAAGTCTGTTTTCCAACTGTACATGTATGCCCAGTTGAGAGAGGAAGATATTAAACCTTTTATGGGCTTTTTTTCTTTGCTTCTCATACAATTCCTCGCCTTACATCAGGTACATGACCACAGCCAGAGACGCGCACCAATCTATATAAAAGTCATTTTAAATTGTATTATATCAGTTGAGGGCTGTCTCATTTGTCCACTTGACCTGCAGGTGGTGGTAGTCGCTGTAGGAGTGAACCTCGTCACCGGTGTCGACGTGGAACACGGAGTGCAGACACTTGGAGGGGCTGGGATCCTGTTTAAACTCCTCCACCTGGCAGAGAGATACACAGAGACAGAGGAGGAGACGATGAAAGAGAGAGGTCAGGGGCAAGCAGGGAGCAGAGAGGGAGAGAGAGGAGGTTTACAGTCAGTTCATTTCTTCACCACTGGTACATTATACCACAGCAGCAGCCTTGAACACATTCTAATACACAATTAACTAGCTTAACCTCTGCTGTGAGGATTGTCGCTCTATGTCTTTGTTTCTTCTGCCTCGTTTCTGCTCCACTTTTCCACATGTTCTATCCAATACTTCTTCCAGCCTAAATTTATTTCACATGCTTCTGTTTCATCTGTCACAGTTAGCGCTCAGACTAGAGCAGTCTTTTTGATTTCTTTCATTTCTTTCACTCTAAACCAATAAAAAATTTGGTTTAACCTGACACCAAATAATACCAAACATTTATATTTACACATTTCTAGTAAAATTCTACCAAGGAAAACTTAAAGCAAAGAACTAACTACTGTTTTTGAATGGCTGAGTCGAAGACCAGACCTTAATCCTACAGATATGATGTGGAAGAACCTGAAGTAGGAAGGTCATAGAAGGAAGCTGAAGCTGTTCTGTAAATCAGATCCTTCCAAGCAGATGTGCAGGGTTGATAAACTGTTAATGAAAATCTTTAGTTCAAGTTCCTGCTGCAAAATGGGGTCACACGCCAGTTACTGAAGGTGAACGTTCACCACACACAAATATTTAAAAGTGTCTGTAACTATGTACAGCACGACTCCATGGAGCCATCTCCTATGAAAAGCTATCATTAGCTGTTGGCTCTCTATGTGAAGGGAGAATATTGCCTCTTCGCACCTAGGTCCACTTTCCAACTCTGTCTGGCTTGTGGCTGCAGGTGGGGGTTCCCGTTACAATTGTTGTTTGAAATAAGAACTTACATTTCACTTTTCATTTCTCTAACATTAAGGTCACATAAAATCTAGGGCAGCGTGGATCCATAGGCACTCCACTGAAATGAACTGTACAGAACACGTACAGTTACCCAAGAAGGTATTCTTCACACTCTGCTCTGAAGCAGATTAGCTTCAGATTTTGTGCAACTAAACTGTAACTTGGCTTCCGACAAACGCATAAAAAACCCTTTACAACTTGTTAGTCGTGTTTGGTGTTCAGAGGTTTGTTGGTGGCTTTGTGTGTGTGTGTGTGTGTGTGTGTTCGTTGCATCGACTCAACTACTACACACCGAATCACAGCTGGGCTGCCATTCCCGTCACACAGAGTTATAAATAATTGGCCCTTTGTCCCATTTTCACCTTGTTTGTTTCTCTTCCCTCCACCTCTCTCACTAGTCTCTCCATCATCAAGCCCCCCCTCCAATCGCTGTATCTGTTTTCCCTGCACTTGTTCACTCTTCCTCTTCATTCCAACCTCTCGTCTCTGAGTACTTTCTATTATTCCCCCTCCTATTTCTGTTGTGTCCCTTTTTCTTCTTGTTGCTGGCGCACTACCTTTCTCTCTCTTTCTCTGCTGCCTCTTAGTCAGGTCATAGTGGAGACCCTCTGTCCCACTTTTACTGAAACTGTTCCACTTCTTGCTATCCCACAGCGGCTAAAATGTGTGAGTGTGTGTGTGTGTGTGTGTGTGTGTGTGTGTGTGTGTGTGTGACTGAGGAGGCGATGGAGAGAGAAAGAGAGCTACCTCTGTGAGCAGCTAACAATAGGTACTGCTGTTAATGTTTCTATAAACCTACTTTTGTTTAGAGGTCTCTCTGATTCTGCCACAGTATCAAGTGGATCTGCTCTCGGGAAATTCAGAGATCTTAGTTTATTGTTTCAAGTGCTGCAATGCACCAGAATGAGCTTCAAATTAGTAAGGCACTTGAACGCCTGCTGTTCCGTACAGGTCATTGTACTAGTCTAACAAACAAATTAAAAGACCATTCTTTGTAATGCCTGGTTGCAGTGGAGATACATTTGAGTCTCCCAGCAGTGACAGTTCTTGCATTATTCACAGAGCTCAGTTACTTGGCTCCAAAGGTGTTGGTATTTAGTTATTTTCACAACTTGCATGTGCAGTTTTAGACAAGTAGCATTGCCAGAAAATATGTCATCAACATAACAAAGGAAACTCTCAAATTAAATGTGTCTGCAGATTGATCACACTGAAGTTATCTGTGTTTAAACCTAACCAATGAGAAGTATGAAAAGTAACTTTTACTCTTTGTATTCCTGAGCTAAAAAGTCAATATTATTACTTCCTATAATAATTCAATAACACTTGATTCCTCACACACTATAATACCGGCTGACAGTGGGGCCCAGCTGCTGTGTTTGCTCTGTTATATTTGCCCAGCAGTGGCCCCGTGTCTCATTTCCATTAAAAATGCCATGTTCTCCGTAAGTGTTGGAGACGGGGCTGTAACGAACGCTGCTCTGTGTAATTAACTGTGTAAACGCAGCTTTGTAATTAAGACACAGAAAAGCTCTCCCCTAAATTAGGTCGTCAAGGTCGAGGCAGGATGAAACAGAATGGCTTTGAAAAGGCACACTGGCGACATACTGTAGCAAGCTCCTTTAAAATGCTCCTTTAAAATTAACCAGCATATTAGGCACATATGGGGTTCTGCTAAAGGTGCATAAGATGGTGAGTTTTGTCATGCACGCCCTACTGATGCGCATGTGTCAGAGTCTTTGGCAATTAACTGATTGCTGGTTGTTAAGCCCCTGGGACTAAAGCAACTGACTCCCATTGTCAACTGTTATGATATGAAAGAGGAACCAAATGTGTCCAGTGTTCCAGCTTTGAGAGGCTTTGATGAGGCATACACCTTTGATCTGTAATGCAGTGTGTAATTGTAGGGTACTTTTATGCAAATACACAATGCGAGAGCAGGAGCTGAATGGAAGCTGTCAAAAAGAAAAAAAAAAAAGTACCTTATCAGCCTGTCTCATGTAGCAGTAGAGGATTCCTCTCATACACTTGATGGCAGAATGCTCCAGTTCATGGGTCCTCCCCATGTCGTCGTCAATGCGCCTGGACCGAAGGGGAAAAAGAGAGAGGGCACATGAGGGAAGGACACAGTGTGTAGATGACCAAAGCCCTGTGTTCTTAAGATTAGTAGACTTTTATTTCTCCTGGTTTCACTGCTTCTGCTTAATATGACAGATGAGTGTGGATTCAATATGTTGTGTTTTCTTAAGACATTTGACATTTGCTGAGCTTTTTATTAGATGCTGGTACACGTTCTGGTATTATGCGTGTAATGTGTGAATAGTACTGTGCTTTGGGAACAGTGTCAGCCCATGAGGGCTGGGCATGTTCAGGTGTATGACACGTAAAGTATAGTAATAATATGCTAACTACAACGTAAATATGTGTTCACACACCAGCGTGAGAAGGTACAGGAGGCTGAAGCTGGACCAGAGAGTTGATTCATAAAGTCTGAACTAAACCTAGTCTGGAGCACTTTATGTCCACCGGAGAAGATAAATGTAAAATAAAGTGCTATGTGGCTATAAAATACACTGACCTGTCATTGCATATAACTTCACATTCACTTCTCTTTATTCACTATGTGTTATTATATCGCGCCAATTTCAGAGCAAACATGCATTCTAATGACATAACAATAAGAACATGTTTAGAGAATTTCCTGTGCTGTTGTTAAAGACAGTGTTCTTGGTAAGCTACCACTCTAAAGTCAATCAATTATAGCTGAAGTGGCAGTCAGCACATTCCTGGCAAGCATGTCAGACCTCAAACGCACATGCCAAAGGTCATGCTAATAATGACTTTGTGTATCGGCGCGGGGGAAAAGCCGAGCCTTGCTTAAATCTCACTGGTGCACGAAGCATTAATCACACAGTCTTTCAGATGTGACCCTACACATCAAAAGTGATTGCAGGTAAAGGGTCTCAAATATTATTTTTCTAATTCAATTACTGTTAATCCGCAAATACAATGTGTGTCAGGAAAAGGTTAGGAGAAATTATTAGAAACCTATCTTTGCACTGCAAGCTGACAGCCGATTAAAGAAAATATATCATAGAGTGCAATTACACAAAGACCAAAACGTTACTCGGCAAGGTGGTGGATAAAACGTATCATGTCGACTTAGAAAAGGGGTCCGTGGCAAATCCAGCCGCCACTCTAGTCATAGACTCTCGCACGCACACACACTGCAGCTGGGCGTGAAGTAAGTAATAGCACTAGCCAAGCCTGTCAGATGAGAATCATCTTAATTAAATCCCAGTGACAATCCTAATAGGAGGCAGCCATGACTGATGACGGGGATCTGCCGCTGGTCACATCACTGCAGTACACTATTTTTACCCCACTCTTTTCCTATGTCTTCCCTCTCAATCTCATTCTCCACTCACTCTCTCTCTCCATCTCCCATTTCCTTTCTCTCTCTCTCTCTCTCTCTCTTCATATTCTCTCCTTCCCTCTCTGCCCCCATCCTGCTAATCTGTCTCCACATCTGTCTCTCTCCACCGTCCCCCTCTGCTCGTCCTATTACAGGTTCATTTCTTGCAGAAGTGCTCTTTTCCCTAGAAAGTAATCATTGAGGGATGCATGCATCATGAGAGGGGTCAATTGATAGAGGAGTTTTGGACGATTAGACGGTTCTTAGTGAAATTCTTAAGTGTCGTCTTTGAATGAATAATCCTAGAAAAAAAAGGGGAAAAAAAAGCAGAGCCTTCAAATCAGAGAGGCAGATTAAAGATCAGGCCCAGTGAGCGTGAAACTGAAGAGACGGACAGAACCAGGAACCTGAGAAAAAGGGATCCAGCAGCTTATCACTGATGTAACTGGGGATCATTGGTCTGTTCTGCACATAAAGCTGTATAAACACACTATAAGCAAGCTAGCAGTTCACCAGTGGTTGTTGGCTGGAAATAAGACACTTTCTTTTGTCTGTGTCTAGAATAGTTTAGATTACACTCTAAAGAAAATATATGAAAATATGTAGTATTCTACTGTAGATATAATTTGCATCATATTGTGACAGTAGCAACCAGGCAGGGAAACAAAGAACTAGATTCCATTTAATATTTAACATTAATTAGTGTCAACTGAGACCACACACAGGCAAAGGTTATTTCATTTATTTTATTTTGCAGGAAACAGGAAACGTGTGTTAAATATGTGTTATTGAGCATGTGTGTGCACTAACCTGTAGGCCATAGCCAGGGCCCAGGCACCAGCAGCACAGTAAAGGGAGTCCCGGACCTTGGCCTCTTTGCAGGTGGAGCATGTTTTAACCGGGAAAAGGCCAGTGGTGGGGCTCTGGTAGTTCAGAATGGTTGACTTGACTAGAAAGAGAAAGAGAGAGAGAGAGAGAGAGAGAAAGTGAGACAGCGTGAAAGTTGTGACTCAAACATTCTAGCAAAAACGTGTTGTTGTCATCTAGTCAAACCCACATTACTTGAAAAACAGCTAGCACTGCTCCATCAGACTTTAACAAAACAACTGAAGTGGCTCTAATATTACTCTTCCGGCAGAAAGAGCAGCTTACTGCACATGCTTCCCAGACACACAATCCCAAATAAAGCCAGAAGTTTGCAACACAAGTCTTCACTGAGAATGTTGTTCCAAACATCACGCGCAGTTCGCACGCACATTTCATGATCTTAGGTTGTCTATTTTCACTCCTGCAAAGAGATAGGACACTTTGCAAAGCAGCATCACTCTTATCAAACCTAAGTCAACCTGTACCAGATGCATTTAAGATCCACCTTTTATACGTTCATGTGTCAGATCCACTCTTATTTTGCTGGACACAGAAGCAGCGGCCGAGTCAGGCATGATTCACGCAGCATTTGACTACAGGCATCTTCTCTCACTGCTTCTGGTCTTTTTTCCCCCCAGGGTATTCAGTATTTGTAAAGGTAAATATAATATTTCTGCAGCTCCTCGAGGAGGGTTACAGCTCTCGTCTTCTGCTGGCACCGCCTGACATGTCACCTACCTCAGGCTGTGCAGCTGTTGCCCCTGCATCATCATTTCCGCCGAGCTCCTCATATGCATATTCACATTCAAAGAAATTAAATTAAATCAAATTAAATTAACTTCAAATCAATTTAGAAAGAAAGGTTGGGCAAAGGAAATTGGCAGACAATCGGCTGCTCTGATGAATGTAAGCGAATGTTAATGTAATAAAGTCACTTGGAGAAGTGCTCCTCCAGCTTGTGTTCTGCATACAGCTACAGTATACAGTGTAAGAGCGATAACAGATGGGTGCCTATTCAAGTGGAGCAAAGTGTGAATTATGACATGGAAAGTGTGAACGGCTGCAACAGCGAAGAAAAACAATAATTCCTGGAGGAATATCAGTTGGACCCACAATGCGACTGTTTATAGCGTCAGAACCCTTGAATCGACTGTTTTGCAAGTCATTTGCCAAAACTAATTTAGAGCTGTGAAAGCAGAATGTTACAGTAAGTGCACATACTCCACCATCAGTTACAGACAGAGCTTTGACTCGTGAGGTCTTGCACATGCAAGTATGATTTTCATCTTTTCCTAGAATCTAATCCTGAGGAGTGAGTACCAAGATATTTCAACTACAGACCAGATGATCATGTGGATGTCTGTGCTTCATCACAGTTGTCTGTGTGAAGTAGCATTGACCAAAACACTTCTTTTCAGCTTTAATCGTGTTGTGCAGTTAATCGTGATCTGATTTTCCTCTGAGGGACGTTACTAATGCTTACATACATTTAAAACAGTTAGAAAATATTACATGTTGCTGTGTTTGCTGCATATCTCTGCTGCTGCACCAGCATCAGAGTGGAAATGAAGAAATCACCCAAGGAAGCCTCCTTTATTGCATGTCTGCGCCTCGAACGTAAACTGTAATACATCAAGTTGTCTGGGGAAGAAACTACACATGCCAACCCCGTGTTAATATTAAATAATAATATTAAAACTAGCATTTGAATTAAACATAAATGAAGTAGGAAAAAAAAAAAAGATTTCTTCAGTGCTTTGGTTTCTAACTAATTACCTCAATAACTAATGAAGCTGCCTAGCACTGTCATTAAGGGCATGCTAACATGTTGACAATAGCATTTAGCTAGTAGTGTGGCTTTAGACTCTTAATTAAAATTAAATAATTAACACTAAGTTATTAATTAATACATGAATTAATCTAATTATGTAGCCGTTTATGCACTTCTTCTACAGTGTCATGATGCCCCATATCCTTACTAAGGCAAAAAGTAGTACATCTATCAATGGCATCTTGGGTTTAAAATTTAATTTGTAAAATAATGTTTTTTCCCTAAATTAGAAACTGCCTGGTGCAGCTTGAAGTGTTGAATAAAGTCACTGAAATGTTGCAAATGCAACAGACTTCTAAAGCATGATTTCAATGAAGCATCCTCTGACTTGAAAATGTTTCCTGGGATGAGGGTGAATCTCTGCCGCAGAGCGTCAGCATCAGCTCGTTTCAGGGGAAATTTATTATTAATTATTTGGTGATACCAGAATGACCGGGAAGCTTTACAGTAGATACTGACCGAGGTCGTTTCTTTGGGACATTTCTCAGCTGGGGTTGTGACTGTGACAGTCAGACTGCACTAAAAAGGACAAGCGAAGACAAACTAAGACACACTAAGACGGTCCGGGTTCACTACAGTTCACGCTCAGCATTAGTTACCGAGGACAGAACAACAGATGAAAGCTCTTAATACGAACAGACCGTAGCCCTCCAATAATATATTCTGAAATATTACATACTCAAACAGAAGGCCTCTGGGAAAGTAATTTGTCTGTTTCACACACACATGCACTAGTGCACACATACACACACACACACATATCCTTCTCTCCTGCAGAGGTCCCCTCACTGATGACTAATCTGTCTGGAGGGATCACTTCATTTTTCATCAGAACATTATGCCGGTGCAAATGAAGGGGACATCCATTCTGCACTGTCGTCTGTTACATAGCAAACGAGAGACGGAGAGAAGGAGAATGATAGGAAGAGAGACCAAGGGGGACAGAGATGACGGAATTAGAGAAAGAAAAAGGAAATGTGTGTGGAAGTTTTGGAGAAACACGATGCATGTAAAAAGACTGAAAGTAAAGTGTACTGAGAGAGAGGGAGAGAGAGAGAGAGAGAGAGAGAGAGAGAGAGAGAGAGAGACTGTGTGTATGAGTACGTCTGCTTTTGTGTGCACTGGGTAACTGAAGGCGACAGTCACAATGGCAGAGAGATAAATAGGTTGACAGAGAGAAATAATGCACCTCTCAGGTAGCCTACCTGTGCATAACACTAATGAAGTGCACACTGACGCACATGCACACGCATTTCTGTTACTAATCTCAGGACATTCACCGGGCTCATACTGAGAGCAACCCCAGAACTATCAAAGTAACTGCATGTGAATAGATGAACCCTGACTATAAAGTGGCCCACATGCAAAGACAAACATCCCTACTGCTTTACTCAATTGTGTGCCTTTGTGGGGACGCTCAGCACACACACACACACACACACACACACACAAACACACACACAAATGATGCACCTGTGATTAATCTGGAATACTCTCCCGTTAACCAATAATGTGGCAGTGCCGTTGGGTATATGCTAATTTTGCCAATGTGAAAGGCTGTTTGATGAATTAACCATCACACTCACCAAAACCCACTGTACTATGCTTGACATAATCAAAGGTTCAGAAATGTATTTTATAAATTTATTAAATTCATTTGAGTATTCTTCATAAATGGCTCACATTCAACTGATCATTTTGAAAATGTTGCCAACTGCAGGCTTAAAAGAAAATATAAAAACATATCTGAAGGTCTAAAACATACATTAAGTATGTTTCTAGTTATTGTGGCTCTTATTACTGTTCAAAAAATTATAATAAATTGTTGATGACCTTAAAAACTGTATTATTTCAATTTTTCAACTTTATTAAATTTATCGGAGAAAATAGTCCTATAATAATCACTGTTTCTTTTTCTCAGGAAGAATCTTCATCTCTTATTTACCATCACTCATTTTAATATGATACAGTATCGTACAGTATTTTTATGAAGCTTGCATGTTTTCACGAAATCTGTCTCGATTATAGGTCAGATCAAGTTGTTGCATCGAAGATTAAATGAGGTGAAGTTGCTTTGGTGTCATTCAGTTTGGAGTGGTGAAGGACTCGAGGTTTGATCTTCTGGGAAACACTGCTGTGTGCAAGTCATTATTAGATGCAGAGCACAAACGATAAGAGTGCTGAACGTTGTTCCGTCTCAGACTGCAAGTTTCTCTGGATGCAAATCAACTGTTGTTGGGAGATTTCTTCCTAGGCATCCATCAAGCTAATGTCCCACTAAATCAGCAGCTAATGTCTCAGACGCACACAGTCTGCTCTTTTACAATGGGCCATTTCACTGCACCGACAGGGTAGAGAAAATGAGAGAAGATGATGAGAAAGAAAAAAAATACGGAGAGATAGATTGGAAAGAGAATGAGAGAGCAAGAGTACGATGATATCTGTACAGTCCCGTAGCAGATGCTACAGGAAAAATATGGAAATCCACAAACGGTGATATTCATCGTTCATGCCAGTCTTAACAATAACTTCTCTGTTTACTTGACACTGCTGACACTGTCATAATGTTTCCTGCAATATAACATCTGCGGCACGAGTTACTGTTGAATGAAAAACAAATGCACCGGCCGCAGAAAGCCCCTGGTTTCAAAATGCTGACAGAGTAACAGCAGCAAACTAAACTTCCACAGCATTTTTAAGATTAAATCATAATTTGGGGAAAAATACTTGTTTGTTTTTTTGGGGCTGAGATTAGGAAGCAAACAATATCTACCTTAGGTAAGAAGTTGAATGGTTTAATCCACTGAGTCTGAAAGTCAGAGTTCACACAGTATAGTCCAACTTAGATGTGTTGCTACAGTTTAATTTAAAACAGTGAAACATGGCAGAATGACTTGAATTGGTTGAGCACTGCAAATTCTGAGGGAGTGTTCAAAGCAGGAAGATCACAATGAATTAAAAACACAACCATATTTAACCATATAAAAAACAAACTGAGGAAAACCAACTACTCAGAAAACTTTATATTTGTGGAACGAGCTCCTAATACATATAAAAAGATGAAATACAAACTTATTTTCTCTATTCCTTAATCGGAGTGAGCCAGACGGCAGAGTGATAGCGCTGTCTGCCTCCAGTGTTATCAGAAAGCGGGGTGAGTCAATGGAGTGTGGCCACATTGCCACATAAATAAGAAACCATAGAGTAGCGAGGGAGTGAAAGAAGAGGAGAGGAAAACGAGAGAAAGAGGTGATGGAGTGATGAACTATGAGGTAAACTTTCTCCTGGTATTCTTTCCTTGATAACGGCAAACAAGTGCCCTATCACAACAGCAGTGCGAGCTTCATACTGCTGCCTTGGAGTGAGCTGAGGGCAGCTTTGCAACAAAACAAAAAAGAAAAAGAGGTGAAAAGAAGGGGAAAACTGTGTTATTGTGGCCCTAACCCCACCCCTCTCTTCCCCTTTTCCTTCCTGAAACTGAAAAAAAGCAGGTATATTGGCAGGCAGGTCTGGGTGCTGGTGATAACAATGTTGGCTTTGTTCCCCGCTAGAATTGGACAAACGCTTCCAGCCGCCACCCAGCACAACAATTAAATGAGCCCCGTGTTCAACGCTGTGTTTTTCGGCGGAGGCTTTTCTCCATGAATCTATAGGGTTTGAACGCAGCTGATGCTTGAGGCAACGCTGCGCTCACTGATAGCAGCAAATCGGTTCCAACTGAGAGCTACACCTGTTGCACACTAAGCTCCGTTTATTGTCTCATGTTATTTTCTAAACACGCATACACACGCAGCCTAATGAATACCCATCAACCATACGCTGATGGCACATCTAGACACGTGGTAATGTGAGAAAACAGTGCATCCATCCCAGGATGGACACATTAACACCAGTGTGTTAGAGCCAATTACCTTTTCCATTACTTAGTTTAGTCCACTCCAGTGGATACTGGTTTCCAAATCAAACATCAGTCAATGTGAAAAGTTGGTTTGCATATTAAAAAAAGGCAAATTCTATAAATACTGATGAGATTACAAATGAAACAGGATCAGTAGTTCATAGCTTGTTCACCTATGATATGACAATAACCCTAAGTGTTAGTTTGGACTCATGTAACCATGTGTTTGGAGTTGTCAACCCAACATCTGCTTGATACCCAAAAACCAGTCCAACTAATGTAAGCATGAGAGAGGAACACAAGCTTTCAACCACTATGTGAGGAAGTAAGAAGGATTTGTACAGTAGATGAAACATTATCACACACTGTGAAACTGCTACAACTGTAGCAGTGGGAAACCCTTTTTGTATGTTTTGCAATCCCTTAAATGTCATAGATGTAGAAGAAGGTAGAAAAGCACTGGCAAGTTCCAAGCAGGAATGACATGTGCTGTGTAATTATGACTATAGCCAAGTTTTTTATTCCTACTACTCACAATGTACAACTGCAAATCTGGACATATATAAGAAAACACACACGTCATTTTTTTTGCAAGGGAAGGGATATAAAATTATGTATGCACTATAAGCTCTGACGCAAAGAGTGTCAGGATCTTTCTGCTGTACTGTACTGAATCTTTTTTTGTTACTGTAAAACGAGCAACTGCAAAAAGCTTGGATTATGTCCACAGTGGCCAAACTGGCTTTAATCCTCCAGGACAGCATCCTGAGCTTAATTACCAGAATCCAGAAGAATACCAGCCACAAACAGCCCCGAGGCAACACTTGGACCTGCCTTCTGCACATTACACTCAGATGCATTTTAGAAGAGAGAAAAAGGAGGGTAAATCTAGTCTTCTATCAAACACACACAAAAAAACTAATTTGGTGTACCTGCTATAGCGAGCTTCACTTATCACTATATCAACACTTTATAAAAAACGTTGAGTAATTAGATATTTTATTTCTCAGTCTCCCTTGGTCGACGTGTCTCTTTAACTACAAGTTGCTGTCCTCCCACCTAGGCCTGCAAAGTGCTTAATCTAGTGTGGACACAGACCATTCTCACCGCTGACATTTTGACTTGTCAAACACAGGTGTAACGAATAAGATTAACGGCTGCATTCAGTTTAGCATTCGTTGCAGTGCCAGGGCTCCGCCACTGTGGATAGTGTCTCTCTGGCATTGCTGACTGGTCTAACTAAGTGAAACAAAAGCGTCATTAACAGCATCAGTTGCTTCGGTGCTCTTGATGAGGTGACACATCAAAACCTGTGTCATGATAGAAACAAACAAACAAATCTCCATTAGTAGTGAGCACCTATTTTAACGCATTTAATCCTGTGCCATTTTTAGTCATCCAGCCACATGAGCTTCTTAAATGAGTCGAAACATGGTGGCAGATAAATGCAGACCTGTATGGAGTGATGAGGATTGGAAATGCCATATCTCCTTCATGTTTTCTATATGTTTTTGCCCCTCACAGTTTGAGGTTTGACTTGTGCTCTTTTAATTACACAACCTCAATGCGAGTCCTTCTTCTGCAACAGTTTAACGTCACTCAGCTGGTAAAACTATCACTAGCGTTCGTTGTGCTCTTGGGGTCATTTTGACTGACCGTCCACTTCTTGGTAGAGTAGCCACAGTCCGAGAAGTGTCTCCATTTGTAGATAGTTTGTCTAACTGTAGACTGTGAATTTCTAGTCTTTGACATCACTTTGTAATCCTCTTCAGCCTTGATGTAAATCAACAATTCTTGATTGTAGATTCTCTGAAAGCTTCTTTTGGTGAGGTGTGGTTCACATAAACATCTTCTTCTTGTGTGGATCAAACTCAAAAAGTTAGAGTGGTTTTGTCAGTCATGTCAAAGTAGCTCTAGTCCACACCCTCAAAATAATTTTCTTAACAAGACTTCAGGTATGATAGCATCTGAGTCCAGTTTTTTTGAGGTCATTGTTCCAAGTGGTTTACATACTTTCTCTGCAAGCACTATGAGTTTTTTATGTTTTTTCTCAATAATAGTAATTCATTGAGGCACATCATGTTTGTTACTATTCTTGACTTAGATGAAAATCAGATCACATTGTACGGCAAAGTAATGCAGAAAACCACAAAATTCCAAAAGGTTCACATACTTCTTCTTGACACTGTATGTGTCAGCAACAGCACCTGGATTGTGTTGCACTAACTACTTGTAAACCTACTAATTGGTTGGTGTCCTTCTTAGGTTCTTATCTCCTTCACATCTATGTAGGTTTAGTTTGATTTCATTTACTCATTTACAAATTGCTAAATTTTTCTGACCAATCAGAGAACAGTACTTATTTCTTCTTGAATGAGAAGCTTTTTGGCATCCTTCTTAATTGTAATTTCATATGACTGACACCTAAAGAGCTGGGCAGAGTGAAGTGGACTGGATCGATTTTCTGTCTTAAGCGACTGCTTTCTAATTTCCAACAGTTGACTACTATAGCTTTAGGAAGAGTTGGTGCAACTATCAATCAGTACTATCAATTACAGCTGAAAGGTTGATCTTTTGTCTCATATTCATCTTTTAATGTCAAACCCCAATGTTTTCAGCCAGAATAAAGGAACTGGCCTCACTGTTCCAATACTTTTGGAGGGGAGAGTATGTAAATGCTCTAATGTCTACAGATATTATGGCATTTCGCTCTTTGCCATGAGCAGGACTTAATGCAGGCAAATGCTCCTGCTAGCCCCCTACCCGTGTTGAGAAATCAGTATAAGACTCTCAGCAGTACCGCCCACAAGATCCCTCACTACAGTAGCTTCACACTGTCAAACACAACCTGCTGAGTTCAGTGCAGTGCACTGTCAAGTAAAGCCAGAGCACCTTTGCATGAAATAAAATTCAGGTCAGAGCATGCTGGGTAAATGTTTAGACCTATGGAAACCTATTACCTAAGGCTGCAATTTTTGGAAGGTTACCAATGATAAAACACATACACATACATTAACCCATCCATGTGGCTGTGCTTTCAGTAGGCAATGTGTTTTAAGATAGAAAATGTATTAAGCACTGGTATAAACCTGATTACTGCACTTGGTAAAAGAACCGGTGCACACCAGCACTATTTGCTTCAGATAGCCTTATACTGCTGCTACTGCTGTAGGTACAGTATACATCTACAGTACTATCTACAGTTCTAACTTTTAGCCTGCCTTATATTATAGAAAGGTTGCCAATAGCAAACCTGTGTACTTACCAGCATTATAGTGGCGGTCCAGCTTCTCCCATAGTGGCTCATCATCACGTTGGAGAATGGACAGTTTGAGAGGTTCATAGATGGAACCTGGAGAAGAAAAGAGCTATTACAAGTAAACCTAATTGGTTTCCTTGCTCTAAATATAAATCTTCATCATCTTCTTTATTCCAAAGGATCCTTGGAAATTGGTCTATGTTATCCCCTCATCTTTATTAAAATAATAACTTAAGGGCTGAGATGAAATCAATAAAATAAAACGGCAACTCTTTAGTCCTTCATAGTAACATGTAGACAGTAAAGGATCTGCAGTTGGTAATGGCTTATGTTTATCTTTTTAATTATCTTCTGATTTCCAATAATTGTAACAGAAAATAACAAGCACAGGAATAATTAAGAAAAAACATTAGACAAATGCTTTAATAAATTCTATTTTTCACACCTCTACACAAAGAGCTCAGCGTGCATTTCAGGCGCAAAGCAAAACATTTCCAGTGGTAATGCGACTCACCACCAGATGCTTCCAAACAGTTCCCTCAGAGCAGAGAGACAGTCGTAGTTTGAGGGAAACCCCCCATTTGTTAGACTTTCTCTATATTCAGACACTTTTCACTTTTCTGAGATTTGCATTTTAATAGGTTCGACCTTGGGTCAATACCACAGGTGCTGAAAAATTCACATTCTCACTGAAATTAGCATAATTTCCATCAGCTTAAAAGTTGCAGGGGACAAAGGCAATCCATCTTTTTTTAAAGATAACACTTTAAAAGAGCACAGAGGAAGTCCAACATTCCAATTTTAATTTCTAACATGAGATCAGAAAAGTGTGGGCTGTCTGTGTTTCGACTGTGTTTAGCTGTTTTTTTTACACAATCCCATGACTAACTTCACTTATGCAGGGCTCTAACATCTATTATGGACACAGAATGCTAATTTATATGACTGTGAATTTATTTTGTGTGACTTCTGAGTCGTCCATACCAACAATGGATAAAATCACCCAAAAAAATAATTAAATTACAGTAATAGAAAATGATTTTCACAACATTGCAAGGGAGCCATAGCATCTACCTGTCTATGTCTTGTTTTCTTATGATCACAACTTCACTCTTTTACAGTCTCTCAAGTCCATGAGAAAATGGAGAACTAATAAGCCTATTTGTGATATCTAGCATGTTTCTTGCTTGTAACATTTTTCTTGTGATCATGAAATATTACATCATGGTCATCTTTCCTGTTCTCCTCTGTGGACTTTTGTATGTGGCTGACACCTTTTCTTTCTTAAGATCTGCTGCCACTACTTACCAAGTCTGAGAACTTTCTGATGCCGGGTAGTCGCGGCCACTGAACCGGCCATTGTCAGAAGGTGAAATTAAGGCCAATCGTCTCTCTCAGTTAAATCACAAATCTATAGCAATTCACAGGAAGGCGTTAGTAGCACAGAGTTAGATTGCAGACATGCATGAACCAACAATGAATTGCACCCCTGGGTTATGATGATCATGAATAACATGCTAAAAATTACAAGGTATTGCATTTGCTTAGTTATGAATTTCAACCCTTGAGAGACACAGAGTCATGATGAATTACTGTATGAGGCTAATGTAAAGATGAGAAAGAAGGTCACATCCCTTAATTAGCACAATACTGGACTATGCTGTACTGGCTTGTTAATACTGCTGACGCTGATGAAAACTCCGAAAGATGGGTGCACTCTATTTAATTAATAGGAAAATTCATAAAGTTCATAATATTTGCTATATGCAGAAATCTAAAGGAACCGTAGTCATGATTTATGGCGGAACAGGGTTGTGAAATGAATGAAAAATACATCTATAGCCACGAAAAGATGGAGTAGCTGCTGATTACAATAAGTGCAGTCACTCTTAATAAGACTGAATTACATCCATTGCTGCATAAAAATGACCAGATTTGTGTGGCAAAAATATGTGAACACACCTTTAGTAAGTGGTGTGACCGCCCTATCAGCCCTGTCACATCAGCTTGAAAAGATTCTAGCCCATTCTTTATAACAGAATGTGAGTTGTGTGTCAAGATCAGACACTGACCTAAGACAGGGCCTCCCACACTCACCTGACTGTCACCCTATTAATCTCAATACCTCCAATTCCCCATTCAAATTAATAAATCATCCTTCACAGACCTATGCCACACACAAATGTGAATTGGATCATTTCGCATGATAAATAAATGAGTAAGCATATTTTTGTCTCATTTAAATAATTGGCTTTTCTTTTTTTAACTCCCGCACAGTGTTAGGCCATGTATGAAAATCTGATTAGGGTTCAAATGTATACAGAAATAAACAGAGTAGGGCAGTTCAGGAGAAACTGACTAAAGGGTTCTCACCTGCTCACCTGTGTACTGTGTTTATCCTGTGTGTGTCCTGTGTGTGTCCTGTGTGTGTACCGTGTGTGTCCTGTGTGTGTACCGTGTGTGTCCTGTGTGTGTACCGTGTGTGTCCTGTGTGTGTACCGTGTGTGTCCTGTGTGTGTACCGTGTGTGTCCTGTGTGTATACCGTGTGTATACCGTGTGTGTCCTGTGTGTGTCCTGTGTGTGTGTACCGTGTGTGTACCATGTGTGTCCTGTGTGTGTGTCCTGTGTTTATCCTGTGTGTGTCCTGTGTGTGTCCTGTGTGTGTACCGTGTGTGTCCTGTGTGTGTACCGTGTGTGTACCGTGTGTATACTGTGTGTATACTGTGTGTATACCGTGTGTGTATACCGTGTGTGTCCTGTGTGTATACCGTGTGTGTCCTGTGTGTGTACCGTGTGTGTCCTGTGTGTATACCGTGTGTGTCCTGCGTGTGTACCGTGTGTGTCCTGTGTGTGTAGTGTAAGTGCACCCAAGTACCAGGCTGAATACCAGTGCAGAGCTAACAGTACTCCAACTAACACAGGCCCCTCTGGATAAGGCTAACACCTCATGCAAAGCACACAGTACAGTAGAGATGTAACAGCAAAGAAGACCTGGCGAGGAGCGCTTAAAATAGCTTGTGAGTGCAGCACATTTAACGCTACACCTCTGACCTTTCATGTTTGTACCGTCACTGCAGTGAACAAATGAACATGGCAGATGAAGCCGAATTTAACCCCGTGTTCAGTGACTCTACAAACAGACAGTCTCACACAAGCACTGGCACAACATAAACGACATCAGGCGGGTCACACTGCACGATGCCATGCAAAGTAATGAGTCAGACCTGATCTTTTTGATCGGGCTTTGAATTCCAGGAGTTTCCAACCGACATCTGCTAGGCTCGCCATGTTTACAAAGTGTCAACAGAAGCGGAAATTTAAAGAATTTCCGGTGTTGTCCTTCAAAATAAAAAAAGGAGGCGCAGCTCCCGGTCTAAGCACTCGATCAGCCGTAGTCCGTGGACGTTTAGTAAACATTTATTTACTGTTTTATATCATTTTAATTTGTAAGTAATACGGATTGGTTCCTTTAATGTCTTTCATTTTGCTAACAGTCCAGCTTCGTATATGGTTTTTCGTTTATTCTGAAGGTGAACTTCCTTCTTTTCCGACTTAGCTCTAGCTAACCCTCTTTAGCTTGTTACAGCTGTCAGCTGTCAAACCATCCGAGAGCACGACACTAACGTGAAATGGGAAATGCCACCAGCGCATTGTTTACCCACATTTCAGTGTTTAAGGTCAATTGCTGTCAGAAAAGAAATTAAAAATAGCACAGCATATTTCCAAAATTTAGAATTTATATTTACCACATTGCGTCATTTAGTTAAAAAAAAATGCTACCGTTATTTGACTCTGACGTAAAGCAGTGTGCCGTATTCCAGGAAGTGTTGTTGTGAGGAAGTATTGCTACTAGCAGAAGGATGAGGATATTTACATTTAGTATTTTGGCATTTTTGTTACATTTACTGGGACATTACAAAACATTTGCTCTTCAGGATGTAACGACCGACCTTTTCGGTGCCGAAAACTATGGGACGGTGGCAGCGTTTGGAGATTTTAACTCGGATAAACAGACTGACATTTTCATTATCAGAAAACGTATGTTATTGTTATTCTTCTCCACTTTGCTCTGTGTTATTATTTTTCCGCTTGGCAAATTACAGTGAAATGTATACGAATAAACTGTAAATTAGATGTGTCAGGATAATATTTGTACCAATACGAAAAGTCACCGCTAATAATTCAAGAATTTACGTTATTTATAGGGTGTTTATCTAACGCAACGTTAGCGTTAATGGTTTACAGATCCCTTATATTGTCATTTAGAAAACGACTTAACGACAGTGGTGGATATTAACGTTAACTAAGGAAACGTAAAGTCATTTATCTTGTGTCATGTCCTTCTCACTGTTTCAGAGTCTGAGCTTTTGATATTCCTGGCTGACTCGAAAGCTCCTTACTTCAAGCCCAAAGTTCACATCCCTAAAGACATTTTACCAAGGTAATAATGTGACTGCTGTTTAACTTTGCTCCACTTCTCCCACACTCCTTTATCTCTAAATACTGAGGAGGTCTCTTACATTTCAAGGTGGTTATGTTTACACTTGAGGAGTGAATGTTTAAATAAGCAAAGCAAATGTGAGAGCACCATGTCCAGATGTCATAGCAATTCAATTCAAATTCAAAAACACTTCACGTGTCCCCAGGGGATAAGAAACAATGTCCTTCATGTTTCAGTAAAGACATCATCACCAGCGTGGTTCCAGGAGACTTTGATGGAGACTCTCAGATGGATGTCCTTTTTACTTTGTCACCGAACCTCAAGGATACAACTGTTTTGATCTTCTGGGGGAACAACCAGACATTAGGTACAGCTGCAATTGGGAATGATTGCTGAGGATGCAATTTTTTAGCAGATATACTGTACTATATGTGCAACAAGGGTATTCTCTGACATTTCTAATGGATTCGGTACATTGTCTGTTTTAGAGGACCCTTGTTTGCTGCATACAGGAATAAAGAAAGAAATATGTACTATGTTTTTGGTGAGATTAAGAATTACTCATTTAATACATTTGTTTACCTTCTACAGAAACTGGTGGTTTCCTCAAACTGAACAAGACCTTTGCAGATCAGCCTCTTGTTATGGAGTAAGTATTAATCTTAATTGTATTATCATAAGCATCTAGTGAATACAGGAAGCTTACTCATTGTTATTTTCAAAGAGGTAGGAATACAGAGCAAGGTACTAGGCAGTTCACATCATATTTAAAGCCCCCAGGACACCTGGAAGCGCAACTAAGTCTATGTCAAAAAGATAACTAGAATACTCTCTGACAAAATTAAATACTGTGTTCATTATACAAAAGGGGAACCCGTACATTGCATAGTGAAAAGTAAGATCTATAATAAACAATAGTGGTTAATACATTCATTATCTGGTTGTGCAGCTAAGTTTTCCTGAATAGATCACCACTCTGTCGCAGGGCACATATAGAAAGATAATGCTCACATTGACACCTAAGGGATAATTAAGAATCAGCCATTAATCTAACCAGATTATGAGAAGAAGCTATAGAGAATCCAGAAGATCGAAGAGCGAGGAGAACACACAACTCCACCCACAAAGGTCCGAGCCAGTTTGTGGGTTTGAACCCAGGATATTGCACTGATAATCTGACTTTATGTAGTTAATACAATTATATAAAGAAGTTACATAACCTTTTTTTTTTTTAAGAGAACAAGAGAATCAACTACAATGTAGACCTTTGCCAGCAGACAATCTTGTGATAAAAGGGGTATTGCTAAGTTTGTACAGTACATACAATATTGTACATCATGTTGTACAGTATATGTATGTAGGCCAATAAATGGGTTTACATAACTAGAAGCTAACAACATTGAAATTGAGAATGTCTTTTGTGCCACCTAGATGAGCCCAACATCTAGGAAAAAATTTGAAAATCTAAAAGTCTATGAAATGTAGGCACAGGTTCATATGCAAGTTTATCAATTTAAAGGTTAAAGAGGATAACTAAGAGAACCCTTTTGATGGCTTATGTTTGTATCTTTTTATGAAAAAACATGGTCACATTGCTATGTGTGTCCAGCCTCTTGACTGCAAGCGATTACTACTTGAACTTTCTATGTGAAGTGGGCCTGCGTGGGTTTCTGTTTCTTCCCACAACTCAAACATATGCATTTAGATAATTGGCGACTCTAAATTTCCTGTAGACCTGAACATGAGCATGAATCACTCTGTACCCCACCTTTTGCCAATTGACAGCTGGGATTGGCTCCAGTATACCCATTTTTTTAATCCCAAATTGATGTGGACAACACATTTGAAACACCTCAGTACAGTCAATGCAAAAAAACTAAATATGACAAGAAAGTATGTTTATTGCTGAACTGTATGGCCGAAGCATTAGTTTAACAAGATGTATCTGAAGAATTAACTCTGTGTACATCTTAATAATGTATGTTGATTCATTTTTGATGAACGAAAAAAATCTTTCCACAGTTTTAATGGTGACATGATCCCTGATGTTTTTGGAGTTACTGATTCATCATCTACTGAAGTCTGTTATCTCACCAATAGGTAATATAAATCTATTTGCACTCACTTCTATTACCTATTCCTCCATATGTATATTTGTCCATATTTGATTCAATACAGAGTTTGTTTTTAACTCCAGTTTTGCTTTGTGTTTAGGATTCCTGTATGGAGGAATGCCCTGAGTTCAGCTGTTAGCATGCGTATCCCTCACTCAAATGCTTTCATCAACCTCAACAAGGACTTCAATGCTGGTGAGTCTTTGATGTGAAAGTAATCCCAACCATTAGAAACAAATGTAAATTGCTTTGGACTTTCCATAATACTTTTCATGGAAGCTACACTCAACACCATGCATCACTATAATCAAATCTGTGTGTATATTTTGAAACACTTTTTTTAAATTAAGCAAACCCTCTTACTTTACTTACTGATTTTAAAAGCTTAGTAAATTTGTTGAAAGGAAATTAGCTAGCAGGAGGGGTCATATTCAGTTTTTCGTATTTTTATGTTACATAAATACTTTTGTGCTTTTTTTGTTTTCATCGCTTACACCCACAAGTATGCCACCACGCCCACCCTCTCAGGTTAACTAACACAGCATTGCTTATGGCTAACGCTAGTTTGAGTGTTTATGAAAGGATCAATATGTCTCTCGGAAATGCCAGAGGAGTTAAAGAAAGGTTATAATATGTGTTGTCACTTTTACAACTTGAAAACCATATAATTGTGTATCAGTGGAATAAAGGAAAAATATAAACCCTAAAGTAACTTAAATTACACAATGTCTTCTATGGAGTGATATGCCCTTTTTTTTTTTCCTGATTGTTTTTTTTTTAATATTTTTGCCAAACATGTCTGCTCTAAAAAGCTATAACACCATGAGGTCTCAAGTGTAATCTGCTATTTCAAACTGTACAACTTGAAGCTGCAACACTATTGAATAATGGGATATATTGTATGCTTTAATGTCCTGTTGTACAGCTTTAGGGCAGTTCCACCAGTTCTAAACTTTGAATGTGCCTTTATCCACAGTCACAGGTGCAATCACAGCCACACATCTGTAATAACTTAGTAGTTGGATATCTGTAGCTGGATGGATACACATGCATTCCCCTTGTAGAAGTTAAAGCTGTATTTTTTACAGTGCCATTTCAGGGCACTGTAATGTTTGGGACACATAGCCTCACAGGTGTTTGAAGTCGCTCAGGTGTGTTTAACTGCCTACTGCCTATATTAGAGAGCTCTCAGCACCTTTTCTTTAGCCTATTGACGTCTTTGGAAGCTGTTCCTGCTGTCTAAAATCAGAAGGTGTGCCATTGAAAATCAAAGAAGCCACAATTTATCAAACAGCTGCTTTACAATCAAAACACAGACTTACAGAGGAAATATAACTTAACTGTTGAAGTTACAGTAAACTACAGTCATCAGTCTTTTTTTGCTGCTAAACACATAACTTAAAATGAAAACTCATGTAATTCGATTCTTTTGATAAATCTGAGTAATTTCACAGAAGACGTTTACCCTATTTTCTAATGCTACTTGGTGCCTGCTTAGACCTGTGCCGACCTCTTTTCTTTTAGCAAAAATGATGGAATGGTGCAATTGTGAACTTTGTGAAGTTCACATCACTTCCTAAAGTGTATTGCACAAAGTTTTCCAGGGGAAAGTCAGAGAACCAGTAAAAAGAAAAAAATCAAAACATACATCTAATGCCATCAATTTTCAAGTTGACTAAGAGAGAGTGGAATAGCCATTTTCTTCACCAGTGAATGGAGAAATCACCCCGTTCTTGTTTTACAGCATCTCACTCATGTCCTTCTGCCCACAAAGTGAATCGCTGTCACTTAGACTTATGGGAGGATTTTTCCCCCCTTCTCTGGAAACTAATCCTCATGTTTAAGGTAATCAGAGAGGATTTAGTCATGTCATATTCACTGCAGGTATTTTTTTGTGTCTACTGGGTTTTTTTCACAGGGCTATCACATTTTAACCGGAGAAGATTTTAAATTCATATTTAATCTGTTTAGAGATTAAGTCAATAAACTGGCAGTTTAGTGGCAGACATAGAGAAGTCCTGGTAGCACTAGTTTGGTGTTTTGGGCCTCCTTTTATTACCTGCCTGCGTGTCAGCTGTCTTCTTTCACTCTTTTGATAAGCTGCACACAGCCCATCTCTGCTGTAGGAATCAGCTCTTACATCCTTTCCCCTGTCCATACAGGCACAAGCCCATATAGATAGCAATCATTAAATGCTTGTGACTTCTTAAGTGTGTTCAGCTGCGTTCAGTTTGCTGTGGGTGAATGTGCAGGAACAAAAGAGTGTAAGGAGCAGAACCAGTAGAGAGAAGAAAAAAAAACACTGTACATCTGGTGAATGTCAGACTCTTTGGCTGCCACCGTCTGTGGGGTCATGCAGATGGAGGGAGAGAGAGAGAAGAGGAAAGGCAAGGCAGGAAGTGATAGAAAAATAAAGCTGAGTCTGGGAGGATGAATAGTTTGAAAGAAATGGAGCACAGCTCAGCTCACTGTCTGCTGTGACCACCTGCTCCTCTAAGCAGCACCGGCTGGAGCATCACTGTGTGGCTTAAGCAGGGAAAGAGTGAGTTTTGAAGGCAATCTGGGTGCTGCTTTTTAGCCAGTTTAAGAAAAATTAGACTTGAAAGCTTGTGCTGATAAGGATGAGCTGAGCAGTTAATAAGCTATATAATATTTTCACTATATCTTAAATAACTATGGGTATAATAGTATCAGATTGCAGCAAATCTAGTAGTTTTGTGTCTAATAACATGTACCCAGCATATTTTCACAGCATTGAGAAAGAAAACCCTGCACATCACATGATAACCATTCGCTACCCACTCTGTCAGCGATGCAAATTCTAGCATATGCTCTTTATTGTGTGTATTTGCATTTATCATTTACCTTCTGGGTTTGTAGTCTTCCAGTCTTTATTATTGTTATTATTTCTTTGTCATTGTGTTTTTGCAGAAGTTTAACAAAGGTTATCTGAGGCACCTCTAGCCACATCATTTGTAGCTCATAGCAATTAAAGATGCCGTTAAAATATGTAATACTAATGACTAATACAATCACAGCATGAAAGCACATTAATCTTAATTTGTCTTAATTAAGACACACAAGTTGAGTAACTGTGGGAAGTGGAGCACTTACTTCCCACTTGCACTTACTTAAGTGCATAAATAGAGAAAAAGTTACTTGAAAACAGCTCTCATAAAGTATGTTGTAGGTACATGTCAGACACAACATTTCTATGTAATAATACTCACATAATACTTAGTTCACTGATGGTCCTTCAGCTAATATCAAGTTCATGAGGAATACATCTTGAAAAGGTAATCTAAATGGATCTATTAATCAACAGTCAAAAAGTCTAGTAACACATTAAACCAGAAGTTAGTAAAAGAAAGACTAGTCATTCATATTTCTAATGTAAAGTCAGTTAATTGGAGAGACATCCAAAAGTAAGACAACCTATTACTTATTATTTGGAGCAAGATTTGTTGCAAAGCCTTAAGTATCCCTGCTCTGACCTACCACTACAGTAATACAGTGAGGAATTTTATTAGTGTGGTCCAAAGAGGATGAGGTCTGTTTCAGGGCCATGTCAGGACTCCAATCTCAGTCCAGTGTCATAGCTGTAAACAGTCCCACGGTAGTGCATTGGCTGACCTCACTACATCAGCCCTGCCAACGAAAGAAAGTCTGGAATTGTTTCCTGGCTGGTGTCAGGGCCTCATTTAGCCCTCTTATTGGACTCCCCAGCAAACCAACCTGGCGGCGACATGCTGCATATGGCTTGTAATCTATTTTGCTACTATCAGCCTCCTCCAGCCAGTGTCTCAAACAGCAGCGCATTCACAACAGGCTTGCATTCATGCTTTTTTTTTTTTTACTTCATTTCCAAGGTATTTTTATCTGTCCTCACGCATGTAGGGATTTCAGTTTTCTTTTAAAGATGTTGTGTCTTTTCCACCTCATTTTATGACTTTTGCACTTAAGTCAGTAATATATAAACCGTGTAGGACTAAGGGTTGTAAGGTGAGGCAAGAAAGAAAAAACGTAAAATATCACGTACATTGAAGAGAAGCTCGGGAGAACATTTCCTCTTAGAGAGTAAACCATGCTGTCATGTTGGCTCTCAAGCTGTGGCCATGAACAAGTTTTATTTTGCTATCTTTGCACCGCAAAAGCAAATATGTCATTAAGCATTGAGCTACTTTTCACAACAGTGACAACTAATTAGCAGGAAAACAGCCAGCCGCTCCAGCTTTACATAATAGACGGCTGATGCGAGCAGGTGTTTTCACTAACCCACAAAGCTTCTGTAATCATGGGAGCCAAATGACCACACATGATGTGTCCTCATGTCCTGAATAGATATTCACACATATTACATCAGTCTGTGGTACAGGATCACACCAGCCTGCAAGGGCCATATCAATTTGTGTCAATTCAAAATAAGAACGGCTAGGCAAGAAGCTATCCAGAGGATGATAAGAGGTTGTTTGAAGGAAAAGGTAGTAATTGCAAAGTAATTATAGATGCCATTTTGGGTAAAACCTGCACAAAGACAGCAATACTGGCATAAGGATTCATTGCTAGGCAACAAGCATTGTAATGGTTTGTACAGCATCCAATTAAACTAGCTCTGTGTTGAAGTAGCTTGTTGATTGCCTGACTAAGAATACGGTGGTGGTGGAGCAGGGTGGAGGACAGATTTGCCACTTAACAGGGTGGCCAAGAAGAGGAATTGATTATTCAGGGATTAAGTTTACATTTGGCAGAATGAGGCATTTTTAATAACCATTTCAGGACGCTATCAGAGTGAGAGAGATATTCACCCTGTGTGAAAGTGTATTGTATGAGTTATTCAAATAATAGAAATGACCATAATAATAATAGCAACAATAATTTAGATAACAATATTGTTTTATTACTCCCCTTACTCTATAGGAACATATTAAATTTATTTTATATTTGCAGTCCTTTTAAACTGAGCATTCACATACTTTGTAAGTCTAGTTTAGAGTTAAAGTGAGTGATAGTCTACAATCAAAATGAGTGCTTCTACAATCAGGCTTTTAGATTAAACCCAGTTCAACAGACTTGAATGATAGTGTCTGTATTCTGTGATGATTCCTATTAATGGTTTAGAGAGAAAATCTTGATGACCTGACCTAAAATACTTAAAACTGACAACAATGGGACAATGTTTTTACAAATTCCACATTGTCACAAATTAAGCCACTTGGGCAGGGTTTTTGGGAAGCTTAGTTTTCAGTGGAGACAGACACTGCTATAGTGAGGGCACAAAGCAGTATAAATTTAGGCTTATTTTCAAGTATAGAAACAACTGTCTTTTCGGTTTACACAGTCCAAAACAGAAAAGAACATGTGAGCAGCGCTAAACTCTTGGTAAATACAGGGAAGCCTACATCTTCATTAACACATCAGTTGCATTTGTCGACTGTTGTCGTCATGTTCTGATTTCCCCATTTTATAAAGATTAGGACTGAGCTCACAGGCATTTCAAGATCTCATGGTGCAATGCGCCAGCCCTTTGAGGTGTGTCATTTGTAACATCTCCGCCTCCAGGAAAGCTGGCGCAACGTCAAATGGGCAAAGGAGACGTTGTCTCTATTTAGGTAAGCATGGGTGTTTCAGCAGATAAATGAATAATAGGAATAAATGAAGCAAAGCATTTCCTCTCTGAGATGCACAGCCTAAGGTTATACTGTCTCCCCATGTTCTGTCCCAAAATAAGTTCCCTGTCTAGAAAAAAACTGCATGGACATGGGACTAGGCCCTAAATATTGATCTGAGGCACAAGCTACACCAAAGTATTTTTGATTACTAAATAATGATGAATATCCCCTCCAGAATAAATGGAAAGACAAGGCCATATAAAACACCTTCAGAGTCTAATTAAACAAGTTTTAAGTGCACACAAATATAATAATAATGATGGATGATGGGAGGACCCCATTTCGTTTTGATTGAAATATAATGAAAATTTCCATCAGTGGCCATGTCATTTGTAAAACACCCTTCTCTGCTACTCAGTAAATGGATCCTGATCACTTTAATGATTTCTTCCATTTACTCTAGTCTTGTTGCCAACAGTAGTAACATGCTGCATACTAGATGAACTGGCAAGATTTGGTGCTGATATTCCTGGTTCCCAGGAGATTGCTATTTTGACGACTAAATTAATAAAATATGGTATACCTGTTAAACGTGAACTTGTTGCATTATGAGCATGTTCCTGTACTGACATTAGCAATTACCTCTAATATAAAGCTGCTGCCATGTGTTTACTTAATAGATAAGAGCAATGTAAGATATTATAGAAGGAACACTGTGGAAGGAATTTCAGGATTTTGGATTAGAGGTTTCTTGTTATGTATCTTTCACCTTAGGAATACATGTGCATTTTTATGTTTTTATTACAGGCAAAACTACAGTTTGTTTCATGTACTATCATGCCAGTCTGCTATTTTTTGTTTTCATATTTGTATATTGTTCTTTTTTTGTAACAACAACGTTCATTTGTAATAGTCCCTTGTAAATTCAATTAGTTTACCCACAGAGTCACAAATAGACACACAGTATCTATGTATTCAGTGCAAATACAATTCACGTACTAAACTGATCCATGGAATGAGCTTTTCTACGCTTGCTAGAGTTGTTCTGTGAGCAGTTTCTATTTACACACATTCACATATGCACCATAAAAAACAGTTGTGAGCAAAATAGGATGGAAAGTGTGTGTGTGTGTGTGTGTGGATGAGAGGGTTTGGCCATAATCCTCCCCATAGCTACTCTGCAACTGCGTTGTTCCCTGTAATGGTTTTAGGAGATTATTTCTTCTGGGAATAGCATTGCTACATTTGGCGCTGGTGTTTTTTGCCTGGTTTTGTGAATGAGCCATTTTGATAGACCAGGGTGGACGTCACACAGTGTGGAGTAGGGCTACATATTGGCTTAGAAGGATTTATACTGTAAAGCTTTTCACTTTGTTCCTGGCCTGAATTCTGTGTTTTATCTGAGCCTATGTGTATGTGTTATGTGTTTGGTGGATATGTGGACATCAGAACTAACTAAGGGTGTAAGGTACTGTGAGCTATAGTCAGTGTGCACAGGGGCATATTTGCATGTGTGGTAGTATTGGCTGTGTATAGTCATACTCCAGCCAGCCATAACATTATCACCACCTAATGATTTTAATATTGTGGTGGGCAGGGGTCAGCATGGACACTCTGACCAGTCTGCATCTACACAGCCTCATTTGCCATGCTCTATGATGCACTGTGTTTTCTGACACCTATCAATCATACCGAACCCTGTCCACCAAAACATTAATACACTGTGTGCACAACTGGGTATCTCGACCATATAATCATTTTATGCAGGACTCAAACTCAACTCCCAAACCTACTGCCTGTTCTTAGCATTGTTACGGGAAAAAGTCTGCATCTTTCAAGAAAACTATGATTTTGATGTAGGACAGTGCTCCGTCACATGCATCAAAGTATTCCACTGTGTGGCTAGTCAGTAAAAGCCTTAAAGATGAAAGGATAATGACATGGCCCCCGTCCTCACCTGACCTAAACCCTATTGAGAACTTGTGGGCCCTTCTTAAATGGGAAATTTACAGGGAAGGAAAACAGTACACCTCTCTAACCAGTGTCTGAGAGGCTGTGGTTGCTGCTGCACAAAAAGTTGATTGTCAACAGATCAAGAAACTGACAGACTCTATGAATTGAAGGATTATTACTGTTATTGAAAGAAGGGTGGCTAAATTGATCACTGATTTTTTTTTTTACATGTTAGAAATTTAACATAACCCTTAAATATTCAGGTTTGAGAACATTTTGGATTGACCGAGAGCACTGTATTTGTTCAATAATAAAAATAATCCTCAAAAATACAACTTGCCTAACAATTGTGGACACAGTGTATGAACATGTGGTGTTAATGTTGTGGCTGGTTACAAAGTATGAATGTAGTTGACATGACATTAATAGACGGCATTCATTCTTTATTGAAAGTGTTGTGACAGAGTTGCCCAGACAGCCATGTTGTCGCCTCTGGGAAAAGAAATCTCTGAAAAAGAAAAGCATCTTTGAAGAGAATCTTTCAACCCTTTCAGCATCTATCAGACATTTTAACTGAGGCTGAAAAATTGACATTGTCATATTTCACTGCATTAACAAGTGAAGTGTATGTGATGGCACAGCTTACCCTGACTGTTCTCTTTCAGCTGACAAGGTAGCAGTACAAATGTATTTTTTAAAGGTTTTCTTCTGCTCCTTCTTTCGACACTATTGTAAATCGTCTTTGTGGGCTTTGGGCAAGTTTGGAAAAGCTCGTTTCACAGTCGGCTGGTTCCTTGCTAGCAGAGGGACAGGGCCACATATCAATAGAGGTGGCCACTGAAGATTTGGCTCCAACCGTACACAGTCCGCTCCATTCCACACCTCTAAAAGGGACACTCTGACATTGTGCATTTCACTATACATTTTGAGAAACATTCTGAAAAGATTCTAGTCATGGGAAGGAAAATTACAAACACTGAATCAATAGTTTTTCAGTAATACAGAGGTTATAAATGCTTTTATATGTGCCCTTGCAGTTGTAATGACTGTTTTAACTGTCTGAGCAAATAACTGTGACTCTTCAGAATGCTGTTTTAACTTAAATCATATAAGATTGGTACCACGTCCATTTAAACATATGGGAATTGGTTTTATTTTTTAAATTGCTAAAACGGTTTTACTGATTACTTTTTAGCTTTGCATGGATTAATTCTGTTATTTTAGAGCACATATTATATCCTGAGGTCTTCAGTGAGATTCCTCTGAGCTATTTCTCGTAGCTATTCCTGTAATTGTGAAAGGTCAAAGATTATCATGACATGATGTTTGGCACCACATCTTAATCATAAGGTCAGCTTATGTGTTGAGAATGTACTGTACTCCTACACCTAACTAATCCTTTAACCTTTAAGGTGCCACCATTTAAATGTACACTATAATCCATAAAATAGGTAGAAACTCATATATCCTCACATTTAAACAAAATGTTTAAGCCTCATTCACCTTCTAAAGATCCTTAAAGATAATTTGGAACAATGGATAAAATTGCTAGTGTCAATACTAGGTTGTATCTGCACTTCTAACATACAAAATATACTCTCCTTTGTTGCCATGACTCCTGTTTTACCACCCTGGAGGTGAGACACCTCTTTAAACTCTGCAGTTTACGTTTAAGTTTCTTTTTGGGGGAAAAATGCTCTCAATTTAAAATATTTACCTTTAAAAGTTTATTGGTAGGTATTACATTTACTTTATGACCTCTCACGCCACCAATGCACCACAAGTGGAACTGTACAAGCCACACAAGTCTATGCTGTTTAGATATAGAAGAGATGTAAGCAACCTGCTGAAAACAATTAATTAAATTCAATTTTATTTGTATAACGCCAATACCAACAGAAGTCGTCTCAAGGCACTTTAAGGTTTAAGACCTTACAAAGTATAATTGTATACCTTAATTATATAAAAACCCAACACTTCCATTTGAGCAAGCATTAGACAACAGTGGAGAGGAAAAAGTCCCTTTAGAGGAATAAAACCTCCAGCAGAACCAGGCTCAGGGTGGGCGGCCATCTGCCTCAACCGGTTGGGGTGAGTGGAAAGAGGAGAGAGAGAAAAGAAAAGCAGGCAACAAAAAACAACAACAAGCCGGAAAAATACTGGGCAGGTGGGTAGGGCCAGTAACTGCACACCAGAGAGATACAACTCCAAGGCCAAGTACACCTGCAGAAAATTACAGAGAGAGGGAGGAAGCACAACTACAGGGGAGAGAAGATACAAAGTTAATGACATGCAATGAATGGATAGAGGAGAGGAGAGAGGAGAGGAGCTCAATGTATCAGTAGAGGTCCCCCAGCAGACTACACTATAGCAGCATAAATAAGAGATGGTTGATGGAGACACCTGAGCCATCTCTAACTATACGCTTTCTTAAAAAAAAAAGCAACGTTTTAGGTCTAGTCTTAAATGTAGAGAGGATCTGAACTGGGAGCTTGTTCCACAGGAGAGGAACAGGGCTAAAGGCTCTGCCTCCCATTCTACATGTGGAAACTCTAGGAACCACAAGTATACCTGCACTCTGGAGTGTTCTGCTGGGAAAATATGAATCTATGAGGTCTAAGATAAGATGGAGCTTAATTATTAAGTGCTTTATATGTGAGGAGAAGGATTTTAAACTCTGGAGAGAAGCTAGGTAGGAGAAATATGATTTCAGATTAACTGGAGGCCTTTTAAGGAGTTAATGGGACATCCTATCAATAGTCAATTACAATAATCCAGTCTGGAAGTAACAAATGCATGGATTAGGTTGTCAGCTTCAGCAGTTCTAGAGATTTTTAGGACCAAACAAAATATAAATCTATCATGGTCAATAAAAGTTGGCGACTTTGACAAAAACATTTAAAAAAAAAAGCCTCATTAATGTCAAAGTGAAAACAGGTTTCTACAAAGTAATGTCAAATAAATAAAAATATATAAGGTGAAATCAATGTTTGCATTAATATTCTCCCCCTTCAGGTCAGTATTTATTACATGCACCTTTGGCTGCAATCACAGCATGGATAGGTCTCAGTTAGGTTTGCACATCTGGACGCTGAAATTTTATGCCATTTTTCTTTGCAAAACTGCTTAAGCTCTGTCAGGTTGCCTGGGGATTGGCTGTGATTGAAGTCTGGGCTTTGACTTGGCCACTCCAGAACATTCACCTTGTTGTCTGTAAACCTTTTCTGTGTAGCTTTCGCTGTATGCTTTGGGGCATTGTCTTGCAGGAAAACAAATTCTCTCCCAAGCCGTAGTTGTCTTGCCGACTGAATAAGATTGTCCTCCAGCATTATCCTGTATTTTGCTGCATTCATCTTAACCTCTACCTTAACAAGCCTTCCAGGGCCGGCTGCCAAGAAGTATCCCCAGCACCATTTTGGTCTCATCATACCAAAGAACCCTCTTCCACTGGACCATGGGTCTTTCACATGCCTATTGGCGAACTTAATTTGTGATTTAAGATGAGAGGCTTTCTCCTTGCCACTCTCCAATAAAGCTTTGCCTGGTGAAGAACACGTACAACGGTTGTTGTATGCACAGTCTTTCCTATTTCAGTTGCTGAAGCTTGCTCCCTCAGAGTCGTCATCTGTGTGTTAGTGGCCCCTCTCACTGGTCTCCACCTTGCACGGGCTCTCAGTTTGTGTGGACGGCCTGTTCTAGGCAGATTTTTTGTACCATATTCCTATCATTTCTTGATTATGGATTTCACTGAATTCTGGGGCATGTTAAGTTCCCTGGAGATTTTTATGCTTTTCAGTGACCTGTTCTCTGGGTAGCTGGTTCTTGTTCTTCTTCTTCTTCTTTTGTCTTCATGGTGTAATGGTAGCCAGGAATACTGAATAACCAGTGACTGAACCTTCCAGACACAAGTTTCTTTATACTGCCATCAATTGAGGCGCATTCACTGCACTTAGGTGATCTCCATTTCCCTAATTGTGGGACTACTGGCACCAGATATTTAGACCTCTGTTGGATCACATCAGTCATTTTAAAGGGGGTGACTATTAATGTAAACACTGATTTCCCTCCTACATATTTTTATTTATTTGACATTACTTGACATGACATTAGAAACCTGTTTTCACTTTGACAATCTGAATTTTTTTTTGGCAAAGTTGGCAACTTTCATTGACCATGACCATGATTTATAATGTCAATAAAAATATAAAACATCCAAGGGGGTGAATACTTTTTTAGGCACTGTATAGAGTAAAAAAAACAGTTCATGCACTGAATCCTGTGGAACTCTGTAACCATAACCTATCAGGGGGCAATAACCAACATGTGAGACCTATACAGTTGTGGCAAGGCCAAGACATTCATACTCATAAAACAAAGGTACACTAAACTTGACTATAGCCACTTTGTATATATACATGTACTGTGTATAAAGGTGCTGTCAAGGATAGCGTTGTTCACATCTTTCATATAACTCATATTACAGCTCAGGAACAGTCCCTATTTTTTTTATAATAGTAAATGCTCTTGCTGTCCACTTGCAGTGGTTGATTATTTTCACGCCTTCTGGCTTTCCTCACCTTTTCAATCATCCTGGCTGGAGGTCATGAGCAGATCCTAGTAGTCAGCATATTGCTCAACTAAAAAAACAGAGCTAAACCTTTCTGTCATGCACCAGCTTGACTTGTTAATGGAAAACTGTACCCTAGAAGGACTCACAGCAATCTCGCAGGACACACTTCATCCATCTGTTCTCTATTCATTCTGTACCACAGGAGCTGATTCCTCAATAGCCCCAATCACCAGCTTTCAGCTTAAGTGTGTAGCTCTGGCCAATTTTCTCTTTGTAACACAGTATACTTGTAATAGTCTACTTTATAAAACAGTCATCTGCCATTTTTCTTTGCTTTTACTGTATATATGTGTTGTTTTACTAATATTGTGTTGTAATATGTGGGTACTGTGTGTTTTCTTTTCTTTTCTTTTTTTTTTTTTTGTCCATTCGGGTTGAGTTATTGGTTAGCTTGTCAGTATGTCAATAAAAGAGTTATAGCAATGCCCATATTAACAACCAACTATCACACGTTGCATGATTACTACCGGAGGTAGCTTTAAAGATATAGCTTAGTGAACAGCAGTTTGTTTATTTTTTGTGTGTTTGTGCCAATCTTGTATTGGTTTGTATACACTGTAAGTTTCCTTTTCCTAGCAATGAAACAAGCAACAGCTATCAGTAGATCCTGAAGTTCTGCATATTTTCAGTATAACCTTATGACTGTGTGTTTCCCTGCTCTCTCCAATTGTTTGCCTCTTATACTGGAGGCAAAGTATCTGTATCACTTGTGACAGCAGTGACATTTACTTCAGAATGGCAAAAGCTGAGGCATGGATCAACCGAGGGATAGAGACAGAGGGAGCAAATCGATGCAAACAGACGAACACAGAGGGCTTGACTGATAGGTTACAGGATGGCTTATAGCAGGACTATGGACAAATATACACAGGAGACACAAACACACAAGTACAGGCACACACACTTTCATCCTTCTCATTTTGCCTCATTACTGTCAGAATCATTCAGACTCACACACACTCAACAATAACAACTCAAACACACACAAAGTGGACATTTGTCCTCCAACCCCAGTAAACAGAACAGTAAGATCAGTCACCACGGGGGCCTTACTTAAGCCCATTTCCCCGGCAACCCTGAGAGGATGGAGCATTCAACTGTGTGTGTATGTGTGCGCCTGAATCTTTGACAGCCAACAGGGGATAGGAGTCACAGCTTGTTTGCTGAGTAACATGCTAACAAATAACCTGTTCAGAGGCATTAGAGATATGAAGAAGAGGGAGGATCAGCTCTGTGTCGATAAGTTTCTTTCTATTACTGTATTAAACAACTCTTGGCTACTTATTTTTCTCTTTCCCCTCCTTTCTGTTTGTTTCTTTAACATCTTTTCCTGCTCTGCCTCCATCCCCTTATGTTGCACTCACATTCTATGCCAACATTTTACTTTATGCTGTCCTGCCAACACACATACACAACCCTAATGGCTTGCAGCATGGTGATGATGAGTGAGGTGACAGTACACATGCACAAACACACACAGCATATCAGACACTAATGCAGCAGCCACGGTGCTGGCTGTCAGATCCACTCTGCACTACGGCCTGGATAGACCACCACTGCTGCTGCAAGGCCTTTTACAGGTACAAGGGTGGGGGTGTAACACTGCTACTGCTTTATTTGTTGTCACTGGCCTCAGATCACCTTTCTAGACTTAAGAAAGGCTGGACAGGGACTGAATATTGTAGTGTGTAGGAAATGAAGAAAGTTTCAGGCAGAAACAAGTAATACTACGTCTCCCTCAGCATTTTTTTCCCTCCTCGTTTTCACTTTTTCTCATATATTCGAACCAGACTTTAAGATGTGCATTGTTTGTTCACATAAACAGTCATGTATCACTTCCCTTTTTGCATGTTTTCCTGCATTGCAAATGTTTTTTCAGACCGAATAATTGTGACTTTTTTAACCAATCATAATCAGTAATGACAAGGTGAAAAGGAATTCTGATTACATTGCATGATATTCATGGCACTTTAATGCATTTTTTTTACGTTAGAAATCAATAAAGCTTATTTTACAAAAATATACACCTTTAATCTTGTACTTTGTAGAATCAGCAGCAAAAACAGTTATAGGTCTTCTAGGGTAAGCCCCTCTGCATGTTTCTCACGGCTGAATTTAGCCAATTTGTCCCATTCTTCTGACAGATTCTGTCTGAACTGCCATCTCTAGGTCTCTCCACAGATGTTTAAATCTAGGGACTTTCGCTAAAGGGTCAAAGATGGAAAGATCTGCAGGTTCTGCTGTCTGCTTTAAAATTTGAGAGGACATTCGTCTACTATTATCGTACTGTATAAAGACTGTGAAAATACAGTATGTGTACACCGCAGCAGAGTGTGATGCACTGCGTGTTGAGACACAGTTCTTTCGATATTATCGTAAAAAAAATTTTTGTCAGCCACAGTTTGTTTAGACTGGACTCAGTAACATTAATTGCCCTTTCACATCAGTGTAGTTTTGTGTTGATCGTCCATCAGACAATTATTGATAGCTACTCACCACTGCTGACTGGGAGCACCCCACAAGCTATTTCAAAGGTGCTCTGACCCAGTTGTCTGGCCATAACAATTGGGCCCTTAGTAAAATTTCCCAGTTGCCTGCCCATTTTTCCCACAGCCAACACAGGAATCTCATATATCTCAGAACTTGATGTGTCATCATTAGGAGATAATAAACATTATTTGGGTTTTCTGGGCACGTTTCACAGTATTTTAGCTCATCTGTGTCTGAATGGAATATTTTGACCTGACTTTACTTTTAAATCAGTACAGAGGCCTTACACAGTCCTGACAGCTCCATAAAAGCACACAATTGCTTTTAATGAGTGCTCATTGGAAGCTTGCAAGCACAAGCTTGCAGCCTAAAATGCTAATTTTAGTGAACGGTAATGAGGCTCACTTTTGCCACAGTGCTGAATCAAAGGACATGTGGAAGAGATTGTGTGGTTGGGTTATGGTGTAGTGTGTTGCACGTGACAATAGAGGTTTCTCTATGGAGGAGAATTAAAAGATACTTGGAAGAATAGGCATTTTCAGTTTGACTTAGATTGCACAAGTTCGAGGAAAGTGAATTATAAAAAGTTAAGAGAAAGAAATGGTTAAATTGTTAAATCTCCCATTATTATTAAGTTGAACTCCTGGATTTTCTTCCTGATTACGTACTGTATAGCTTAAAAATGCATTTTAATTAGCTTGTTTCAAGTTACAGACCTATGACTGTTCTCAGCCTCTGAGTCACTGCACCTCTTGATCCACTGCAGTGATGCCACTGACCTGGGTTTCAGAGTAAGGCAGATAAGGGGATATGTGTGTAGGGAGTTAGAGACCGACGAAGGAAGGTGATAGTAAGACAATGCAAGGAGATGGTATAGGCTCCCGCCTGCCTGTCTGTCTGTTCTCCTCAGTGTCAGAGTTCTCCTCCTCTGCTGAGGCTTAGTACCTGCCTAGCATCACCCTATCTGTTTATACAGAGGCTAATAGGAAGCCTGGTCTTTATCCCCACACTGAGGCTCAACATAATGGAATAGAGAGACATAATGCTGCTCGAGTCAAACAGGCAGCGGCGGCCTTTAAATTGCCTCCAATCCCCGTAACAAATCTGATGGAGAGGCTATGAATAACTCAAAGATCGCTCACCTTCTCTTCTCTTCTCTTCTCTTCTCTTCTCTTCTCTTCTCTTCTCTTCTCTTCTCTTCTCTTCCCTCCACATCTTCTTTTCCCTCCACCTCTTCTCTTCCACAGCAGTCTAAACCTAAGTATCAACTAGGATTAACTCACTTTACTTCACGTTTTTTAATTAGGAAGTGCACACTCACATTTACTGGCCTCATCTATTGTGTGTCCTGCTGCTTTCCAAATTGATCAAGACAGTCCTAAACAGATGTCACATATTTGCAGCAAAACCAATTGTCATTAAAAAAAAAAGTGTTAATTGTTAATTAATTTAGTAAATTTGCTAGGCTACAACAACAACAACAAATATTTTCAATGTTTTCACTGACCAGTTTAATTGTGGTTGTTTTTATTATCTCAAGTAAATTAAGTCAAGTCAGTCAAATAAACGTTCTGTGAAAATACTGTAACCTTTTTTACCTGTCTTGTCTTGTCTTGTTATTAATTAACCTGATAATGTTGTAATCATACTGGCTAATCATTACTTGAATATTTTTAAGATTTAAGATTCAAAAAACTTTATTAATCCCAGAGGGAAATTGTTTTGTTGTTACAGTTGCTCTCAACTCATATAGAAAGAAAGGGAACCACAACCAGAAAGGATCCATACCAACACAATATACAAAATATGTGAGATGGATGAAAATAGATGAATGAAAATGGGTCAATAATTATATTTCAGGGTGGAATAACAGCAGTTATATGACAAGAAATTGTCGGTTACCCTACCCCTTAAGGAGGGGGGAGTAATTGTAAAGATTGACGGCCACAGGTAGAAAGGATCTCCTGTGGTGTTCTGTGGAGCACTTAATGTTGATCAGTCTTTGTCTGAACATGCTCCTCTGTCCAGGCAACACGCTGTGTAGTGGGTGGGAGGGATTGTCCAGGATTTAGTGGAGTTAGGAAAGAAAGTACATCTGGCTCTGAGCCTTCTTGTACAGTGCTGATGAGTTCTTAGTCCAGCCCAGTTTGTTGTCCAAGTACACTCCCAGGTATTTGTACTCAGATACGACCTCCACCCCCTTCCCCCTGTATGGAGAGAGGGGTGACAGGAATCCCAGATTTCCTGAAGTCCATTATTCGCTCCTTTGTTTTACTGATGATTAGTCCACGCCAGTTTTATATTGCTATATAACTTTTTTGTGTGTGTTGCAGATGTAAATTTGTATTGCATTTTAGAATAAGTCAATTTTTTTGCAAATGGGTTTCGCACATTATCTTCCAGCAGTGGTTTAGAACAGGGCTGTGGAAAATGCCTAAAATGTTTATTTCAGGGTTTTGATTTTCAATTAGAATTTTTTTTAATTATTATGATTTTTTAGCTGAATGCTACACTGGATGATGTCACAATAACAAGGTTTAGTGTGGAACTTACTAGTTACAGTTTAGTTTAGTATTTCTATGTACATTTGTATGTTTTTATGCCAATATGCATCCAACAAACAATACTTTCTTTCCACTTTCTGTCCATAGCAAGCCTAAATGTGACCTAATCAAAGCAACACTGAGCAAATAAAACGCATGCTGATATTAGTCCCAACAGGGACCTACAGTGCATCACAAATTACAGTTTACCTTGTTTTGCTGTTTGCTTTAATATACTTGAGCTGTGGCAGTTGTTGCTCTCAACACCCTGTTATTAGCAACAGACACACTTGCAATTATTCTGTTAGTCTGAAAGGACTGCCTGATTGTAGATGATTGGCTGAAACACAACCCGATGACAAAGGAATTGACATGCAGATGCACACACAGATATTTAAATAATGTGCTGAAATCAGCCATGCGCTGTGGAGGCGGGCATGTGTGTGTGTTTATTCAGGCTGCTCATCATGTACTTGCTCATGTGGGTGTGACAGTGTGCTTTTTGAAGTATAATTTGTAGGAAAGAAACAATTTATGAAAGCAGAAAAATCTGAGAGTGTCAGAGTGGGGGAACGCAGGAGAAATAATCAAGTGATTATATTTTGCCTCTCTTGCAATTAAAGGCTTAGCATGCTTTTATTTGTAGTGATTTGTTTGGTAAGCCTGTTTTGTGTGTTCAGATGCACCCTGAAAACTGGATGGCCTTAGGATCTGGAATATGTATCTAACTTTCTCTAAGTCTCTTCTGCCCTGTGTTTTTCGATACCTACCACAGCCCCTGCTCCAGCCTTCACAGTTTGCATGTCTTTAATTATCCGGCGACATGACATACCACTTAGAGCTCTAAATCCCTGTTGCTGTTATGCAACCCCGCCCTCCCACACAAACACATTTATATACCTCAATTATGTATGCATCTTTCCTAAGTGGTGGAGTATGACAGCTCTATTAGCTTATGCTTTGAATATGTGTATGCGCTCATAGTGCAGAGAGCTAGATCAGTGCTGTTATTTAATCATTTTGAGCTTGGATGTCTATAGAGTACTTCTTGTTAATCAAAAGGTGATAAATAGAACTGTGTATGACATAGCATTCAGAATCAAAGCAATAGATGCACAAAGTAGTAGAAGATTGAGTCTGTAGCAGTGCTGTATTCCCAGGCTGTGATATGTCATTGCAAGTTCTTATGTGATTCTCTAGATGAAATTACAGGTAGGAGCATGATAAACATCACCAAATGCATTTTTGAGAGCAGTTGCCTCCCACATAGACACACGTTTACCAAAGACATGAAAGGATACTTAACAATCTAGACAAAAAGCACAGAGTGAGTTACTGAGCAAAGAGTTTAAAATGGAATACTATGCAGACCATTTATAAGGAAGAAAAATACAACCATATGTTGTCTAAACATATCTCTTTTATCTATTTGTATGAGAACATTGTGTTGAGTGATCAAAAAGACACTGTTCAAAAAGAGCTTTGCCTAAGGATTTCAGAGTGTTGAGCACTTTGAGAATTAGCTACAGATAGCTACAGAAATCACATACTTTCAGAATAATCAATACAATTTTAGGTTCAAACCAAATTGACAGTAGTGGCCAAATAAAGCTAAAAAGGGTGCTACCGTTAATGAAATGTAATTCCTCTCAAGAGACTGATAGCAATTTTGTTGTTCTAATGGCAGTGAGGGTAGAAAATTAATCAGAGGAAAATGTTGGAAGATATAATCAGGCTGCCAGTATGTTTTGATTTTCAATAATGGAAGAATCTCATTTTCAGCTGAAAAAACAAACATGATTTTTTTAAAATACTTAAATACGATACGATAATCACATCATGTCAATGATATAACCTAAAGTTTATGTAAATAATCTGGGACATGGACTCCAGATTCATAGTTCAAGTAATTTAATTACTTGTTAAACTTAAAGGATAATTACAGTTTATTTCCACTCTGTGTGTTTCCCATAAATGTGTCTACTCCGGCTCTATTGGGCATGCTAACCTCGCTGTATGTTTTGGGGGAGAATTTATACAAAACAGTTTGTATCTGGGAAATCCTACAGCATCCTCTTACAGCTTTCCAAATAAACATCATATTTACATAAATGATTTCAATAATCAGAGGCTATTAGAAAGTAAACACAGAATTTAGACACCTGGAGTAGCCTTTATGCTGTGGATGTCAAACTGGTTACCAGATCAGAACATGGCACCTATACATTCTCAATGAAAGTTGCCTGAAAAATCCAGCCTTGAAAGTTAGTACTACACTACACACTACCAACCTCCTCCAGTTACACCTCTTGGCACCCCACATGCATGAATGGGATTAAGTAAAAAAAAAAAAAAACCTGCGGCTCTTCTTGACTTTCTTTGAAAATAGTCAAATCACCGGATTTGGGATGCTCAGAAAAATGTATTCACTATTTTCTAGCCGTTTCTTTTGTAAAGCTTCTCTATGGGAAAAGGGTTCTTTAGGCCAGTGTTTGTCATGTCATGGTCATTTTTATTCACATGTACCAGTGTTTGTCATGCAGAATCTATAGTACTGCAGTATACCCCCTATGGCACAATTGCTTTACTGTCCATTGCTGATCATGGTAACTTTGTCCAAACTTAAAATTATTTACATGCAGGGCAACTTGACCTGACTGCTCTGCATAATATTACTTAGGCATGTGATATTCTGTTTATTTTTAGATATCTTTACCTGGAGCTCCTCATCCTATATGAGGTTATAGCTCATAGTATTGGTACATTCTGGAGGACTGAAAATAATCTGCAAAAGAACTGGAAAGAACAACAGACATAAATATGAATGTAGCAATGGGTTTCACTTAGAGAAGTGCACAAATTTAAAACAAAAACTGAATTGCAAAAATGAAATCAGTGCACCAGTGCAATAAAATTTAAGTACAGTACTTAATTACACAAAGGAGTTTCACTTAGGATCTATTCTCCTATCTCTGTTTCTGTTCTGTTTGATTCCTCTCTGCTTTGTTTTGTTTTGTTCTGTTCCTTTATATAATATCTCTTTTAAGTTAAATGGGTCCCTAAAAGGCCCTCAGTGGCCAAGTAAAAGTCCCTGGAACAGTAAAACTGTGTTAAAGTGAGTGATGGTGGCACCAGTTAGGTTTATATTGCTACCTAGCAGCTCTTTATGACACTGTGTAGAATACTTTCTGGCAGGGACCATGAGCATGATTGAAGGAAGAGTGAAGATAGACATTGCTTTAACATTACCTTATTGCACGCTTTACAAAATACAAAATAGTCCTTTTCTGTGTGTGCATATTGCTCTTGATGCATTCCTTAAATGCATTTCCTCTTCAGAACAAATCAGAGAGCAGGGTCATGTGTGGTGTGGTGCAATGTTCAAAGAGAAAGCAGATGGAAGTTTAGTGTCCTGCTCAAGGGCACTTTACACTTTCAAGTCGTCACTTTACACTTTCAGCACACTGCCTGACAGTGGTGAGAATCAAACCAGAAAAGGGAACTGCAGAGTAGCTTAAAGCCGAACTGGCATTTACCTACTAAAAACTAAATATTAGAGAAGAGAGTTCTACATACGTAACATGAACTTAAAAGAAAAAAAGAGAGAAAATGCACCAACAGCGAGAATGTTAAGTGTTTACAAGATGACTATCTCTCTGTGCATCTCTCTGCTCTTCCGTCTACCCCATGCCTTTCTCACTGACACATTGCCATCGCGCCTAATCAGCCAATCGCGGCTGGATTCTGTCTAAGAGGCCTGATTGGCTGATTAACCAAGCTCATCAACACACCACCCGGTGCGAATGCACACACGGTTAAACAGGCAAGCACACACTCACAATGTGCAAATTACTGAGTGAGCCGTGTAGTGTGTGCGTGCTCACATATGCATAATCTGTGCATACATTTGTTATCTTCATTGCATTTGTACAAAAGTTTCGTGTCTGTGTGGGCAACATGTTTGCAAGTTTTAACAAATTAAAAGTTAAAACTGAACAATTCTGCCACCTTAAGAATCTTAAAAGCGGTCTACGTTTGCAGTTGAGCTTATTATTTCAGATTTTATTTCAGACTGCTTGAGTGTGGGTGGGGGTTGGGTTGGTTGAAAATGACAAGCTTCTTTTATATTAACAGCTGTTGTTGGATTTACATAAATAACCATCATCGTTTCCTGTAAATAAATACAAAGGCACAATGTCTCACAATTTTCACAATGAAAATAACGGATATGAAATATAATTGTCATAGTGCCTGGCAATTCAATCATTCCCATATCTGTAATCTGTATCTGGTAATAGTTTGTATGTTGTTGATCAGGAGGATTTACCATAGTGGAAAGTACAAATACAGGGATTTTGGAAAGCACAAATGCACAAAATCTTGCTTTTCATAATTGTGCATAACTCAGGCTCATGTAAGCGGGATGTTCCTGAGAGTAAAGCTCTTCTTGAGAAATCACTTTCTCTCAGCTTAGTTTTTCTTCAGTTCAGGTGACGACAGCTGTGGAATCCAGAGATAATATTTCAGAACACATCATAAAAGAACAAGGGCTGGTTTAGATTGGTACTCTCAAAGAGGAACGCTTCTCACTTAAAACAGTGCTTGACATTACTAATTCTGTAAAAGTGTTTTTTTTTTAACTGGCTGTATTGGCAGGAGTGACCACAGCAGTGCTATGCTAGCATTGATTATATATAGTTCATGATACAGGATTTCCACTGAAGCCTTAATCATTATATACCACCTTAATTCTTTCTAGTGTTATGCTCCACCTTTTCTTTCCTCCATTCATCACTTGCTCTATTATGTTTTTTATTTTACTATGCAGAGCACAGCAATACATGGAGTATACGTGGGCCCTAGGGCAGATCAATGCCAATATTTATTTCATGTCCAATTACTGGGGCAGAACTGCAGTCCAGAGTGAGCAGTGATGAAAGTAAACGTCCTCTCACAGAGAGGCACACAGCATGCATTAGAAGTGCAGCCTGCAGCCTAAGCTTCAAGAGCAAGGAATATGAGTACAAGCACAGGATATAGGATTCCAACAAAGCAAGCTACAGGCATTACCAGGGGGCGAAACCTCCAGAAAGCTGAGTGAAATCCTGTTCTCTTCAGTGGGAGATCGCTCCACTATCCTCTTTCCTTTGCTTCATCTGTTTTTCTTCTGCTGCTTTAAGAAGTCAAATTCATCTTTATCGCTTTACAAATCCCACCTATATTGTGAATTGAGTTCAGTATTTTTTTCCAGAACAAACTTTGACATTAGGAATTCAATGCTCGCATAAACCTCAATCATAATTTGTAATAAAAGTGAACTTATCGATGCACAATTAAGTACTCCAGTAGAAACATGGCAACGTTAGTATCCAAGCAAATATAGATTTCTTTTTTATTTATTGTTTATTTTAAATCATCAGGGCATCAGGTCTCTAAAGGTCTACCGTTCACAGCTTAGACACGCTGAGAACATTTTCATTTCATTTCTCTCATTTTTTATTTTTTTTTTATTAATTATTTATGCTAATACATTAGCAGTCTGTGTTGCATGTTTGGCTTTGATTGTCAGATAAACTGATGTATCGGTTAATGCCTTTCAACCACCCTTTCTATGTCTCTGTTCATCCCATTACAGATTTGTTCCTAACAACAAATGGGCCTAAATTTGAGACCTGGATCAACAAGGTAAAGACTTTTTTCTTTCCTTTTTATGTCCTTTAAGTCCAGTTCATTCTGTGGCTCTTAATTCCCCTGTACACATGCAATAGAATGGTTAATCTCGGATCAAACAGTCAGAGGTTCTGTAAGTACAACTGGTACAACATTCTGTCTTATTGTGTAGGCCACCCAAAGGCACTATGTGAAGTATGGGTAAAGCAATAATACACTCAGTGGATGGATAGAGAGAGACAGATAGATACTTACTTTCTTAAGCACAATGGGGAATTACAGTGTTGCAGTAGCTATTAGACAAAAACTAAACACACAAGTACACAGAAGAGGAAGTCAGGTGGACAATCTGAAAAGCTGTACGGTAAGATGCAGGATTGTGCTTGGAATATACCTATGTTGTTCTGAGTGCGTCATACCACCTGTTTCCAAACTATGACTGAGAGTGGTGGAGTGGATTTTTGTTACATAACACGATGTCGTTCACATTCATAAAGCCCACCAGCGCTCTGTTCTAAAGTTGTTATTTCACTGTTCAAGCTGTAATCTCTGTTTAAAAATGTCTCTATCCTACAGCAACATTTATCCAGCAAACACCTAGGTCCAGCCTTTAATATAAACAGGTATCATAGAGTTTTGCAGACAAATTGCTGTAAGAATTGCTTCCATATTGATAGAATTGTATTGTGTATGGAAAAATACAACTTAAAATAATTCTTTTACAAATGCTATATACAGGTCATAAACATGTTTATATATGTTTATATAGACAGACAGACAGACAGACAGACAGACAGACAGACAGACAGACAGACAGACAGATATAGGTGTGCCTCCTTTTAAGTACGGCCAAAGGTTTTCACCTAGTGATGACCCACCTACTACCTCTTTGTTTCCTTATGTGACAAATGGATCTGCAGAGCTTTGGTGGGCTTGAGGGTGCAGGGCTTTTGGCACTGCTGCAGGACTATTTAATATTCTGGGAGAGCAGAGAGGGGAGACCGTGGCTCTAAGTTTTTGTCGGAGGGGCCTATTTGAAATTCAGCATGTTGAGGCACAAGCCGAACAGTAGTCTGTCTTATCACAGAGAGGGGGAATGGGAGAAAGGAAGCTGGAAGAGGTAAGGAAGAAGAGAGAAACAGAGAGAGATTGAAGGATTTAGCAGAGTTTGAATGTGTATGGAAAGAGAAAAACTAAGCAGGAGCAAAACTGTGCAAATACGCTGCCAGACCTACAGAACAGTTGGACGGGTAATAGGTGGCAGGAATGTTGATAGAGTGGGTGAAGCAAGAAATAATTGAGAGGAAAATATAGAGATGATTTTGAGAAGAGAATTCCAAACTTTTACAGAGGGTGTGTTTTTATCCTGTTTGTTGTCAGCTTGACGGATTTTTCAAAAGCATGTTTGGTCCAAAGTTTGAGCCACAGGCCAAAGACAAAGTCATTCATTTTAGACCCACCAGCAGCTTGCCCTTAGGTATGACCATTTACTTAGTTCACCAGTTTTTCCAGAACATCTCTATTCTGTTTGAACTATTTAAAGGGCTGTCATGAAATCCACAAGACAGATATTTATGTTCCCCAGATGATGTATCCTACTGATTTGGCTGACCCTCTGACTCTTCCTCCAGCGCCACCACAAGTTTGACATTTGTGAATCAGTGAAATAGATATTGTATAGATTGCTATGAGCCTTTCTATAGATATTTACTCCTTTGATGACAAATAAACTTCTGGCTGTTCATCTGCCATGAGGTGTTTTATTTGTTTTTAATATGAAAATATCCAACAACTATTGGATGGATTGCTATCAAATTAACCAAAGGCATTCATTGTTCACATGGTCATTTACACACCCTCTGACCTCCTTCATCTAGTGCAATATTCAGCTCAAGATTTTGGTTTATCAAAACCATATTCAGCTGTAAGTTGTGCTTATTGCTAATATGCAAATGTCAGCATAACATGGTAGAATAAGGCTGTATGCAGGATTACACAGCCTTAGAGAAGTCTGTGCTCACTGAGCCTTTGTTTATCTGCCATAAAGCAAGAAAATGTGGAATAAGCACATTGATGATAATTGAAGTGGTGCTTTGTCTCTGTATAAATAGCAAGTCATGACATTAAAGGTTTCATTAAATTTCATGAGGAAACAAAAGCTATCTGCTTAAGCTCACAACAAGTCTGTTAGAAAATATGTAATCTTGATAACGCAACTGGACACCTGTCATTTATTTACTGTAATTAATTCATCATGCAGTCCTTTGTTAGGTCTTTGCACTTTTGTAAGAGGGGTCAGTGTCTCAGTCGTTGTGTCTAAGAATTTTGCACAGTGTTCCAACTGCTAATTGATTGATTGAACTTCATTGTTTGGTGAAGTGCGTTCTTCAATCCAGTTGGAAGAGAGTGCGGGAACAGGTATTCGAGAGCAAGACAAAGGCGCTACCACAGAGTGCAACCAGTTGGAATGACGTAAAAAGCTGGTCCTGTGCAGTTTATATGTAGCACTCCATCTCATTCTCTTCTTCAGTGCTTGGAAAAGCCAAATGCTTTCCTTTCATCTTGTTACATTCTCTGTACTTTTCTGTTCCTTTTTCTTCAAATGCACAAACAAGTGCTCACAGCCACGCTTGAATGAATTCAAAAATACTGCTCATCCAAAGGCACAGATGACATACATGACATACTGTTCATGGCCATGGACGCTCCCACCCACACACGCATATATATACACACGCACACAAAACAGAGCCATTTCCCAGCATCCTCAGAGCATTAGACCCCAGTTAATCCCACTGCAGTCTTTGGTTCAATGCAGCTGCATCTATCGGTCACAGGCCAGCACACTCCTCTTTCTCCAGCACTCTGTTTTAATTACTTTTCTCTGTTTTCTTTTCCTCTAAGTCTCCTTCCATCACACCCTGTTCCTCTGTATTCCTGTGATTACACAAAGAGAAGGCAGTTGGAGAGGTAGGGTGGCAACAAGCTGGAAAGATGAGTGAAGAGAGGTGTTTTTATTGTCCGGCAAGCAGAGCCCACAGGTTTTAAAGGTCAATTATGTAACGGCTGATATATTGATCTAGTTAATTAGTGAGATGTTTCTTCTTCATGACTCATTTACACACAGCTCAGGTCTCACACACAGACAAACATACCCCACTAGGCTACAAAACTGACATTCAGTCTCTTTATTTTGTCTTTTATACAAAGAAATGTTGACATTCACTTCAACTCAGTTCTTTTTTTTTTTTTTATCTGAGTCTTTATATGAAGATAAAATATCATTGTGCAGACTGTTCAGGTCCAGGAGGTCAGTTTACATTAAGGAAAAACGAGAGTTTTATAGTATACATTTGAAACACTTGAGCATTTTTGCTCCTCTGGGCATGTAAGTGTGTGGCTTGGATATATTTAGTTTTAATATATTTTAATTTTGTACAAAAAAAAAAAAAAAACAATAAAATGGACACCTGCAGAATAGCTTGTTTCATGCAAATTTGACATTGTCATAACTATTACCCGTGTTCCTCCGGGCTTTCCAAGCAGCATAATATGCACATAATAGAGGAATAACATGAGCGTACGTAGGCCTTACCTCAAAGAGGGCAACAAAGTTCCATCCATTTAAGTGGAAAAATATTTAAATTCAGACATTTCTCCTTGAACATGATTTATTCTAATTGTCCAGTGATTATGATGCAAATTCTTCTGTCTCTGTTTCTGAATCATCAGGATGTTTTGTGGGGGGGGGGGATTTGTGCCACATACAGCTTGTACTTCTGTATGAGATGTAACAAAATATTGCATACCAGAACAAAGTAGCAAAACAGTCCAGAGAAATCACTTAAATCCACATACCCTACTGCATGTCTCACACACAGGAAGTGGATCCAAGCCCTCAGTGTTCCCAGCACTAGAAACATTAACCAGAAATGTATTTCACTACTATGAAATATGCATACAGTATGTTTTCACTGCACTCTTTGGTCAGGTGTGCGTGATGTGTGTACAGAAGAGAGGAATAAGAACACCTGTAATCCTCCCATCCTCACATATTCATCAACTGTTCTTTGAATGCTAGACATAGTTTTAATCATGAAATTGTGCAACCAGAGAAGCCACACCAGTCACTAACACGCACTACAGTAAGATCTCATTCTCAATGCAATTGTAAGGTTTTGATCTATTTGATTAGATTATCTTTAATATGTTTCATCTTCTTCTGCATGTATAACTTAAACAAACACACATGCATCTATAAAAGCTCAAATATGTTACAGTAGAAGTCACTTCATTATAATATTGAAGAATCAGCCCTTTCCTGGAAAATCTAGTGAGCAGTACACAAATGTAGCCACTAAATCACCAAAAGAAGTGTTTCTCCTTGTCAGCATTCAGAGAGCCAAACATGATGCAGATAATTACCCTCTAAAAGCACAATCTGTGCACTGTGAAAACTTGAAATTCAAGTTAATATTGTACTTAATTTACTGATAGCTCATGCCAACACAATGCCCTGAACAAAAAAACAACTCTCCGTTACAGTTTTAAGGAGATTCTATGTGTTGGAGTGTGAAGGCTTTATAAGCCAGTGATTTACCAGATTTTTTGTAGAAGCAGCACAAAAACTATTAAATATTTTTCTGACATAAATCTACAGCAAAGTATTACTGTAATAACACCATCAGGGTTTTTAGGGGTTCATTCACAGTCAGCAACATTTAGGAAATTCATGATTAGCAGAGGCTGAAAAGAAAACAAATGACATTCAGAAATAATTACTCTGTTTACAGTATCAGTTTAACGCTTGTAGGGACTGTATGTGTGTGTTTCCGTTTTCCAGATACCAAAATGTTGATGTACTAGCTGACTGAATGAGAACTTAAGGCTCGATCTGCTGTTGTTGTGAATCTACTGGACTGTCGCGCTGGCAGCACCATTCTTTAGTATCTTAATCTCAGTGTCTCTGAGTATGAGGCTGCCAGTAAGATGATCAAGTAAACTGTCTGGAAGAATTATAGCCATGACACTTCCAGAGAGAGAAAAATCTCTGATTTACCTACCTGGATAACAAAACGCTATGTTAATACCAGCAGTAAAAAGGCCATTACTTGAGTTTTAATTCCTAATGAGCTAGTCTTTATCTTTCACTCTTCTTACTCCCTACTCCATGTTCAAATAATCTCCACTGCCTACTATGTGTAACATTAGATGCTGCCAGCAGCCTGTATCAAGTGATGTTACAGAAACAGCTTTTGACCACTCAAGTACAGTAGGCTTTGAATAGACACTGTTCATTTTAGATGATTAGCTCACAGGCTAATCAGCTTAAATGAAATGTTTTTTTATTTTTTCTTGAGCCGGTGTCGGATTATTTACACATTTTTATATATTCATTTCCAAGGACCTGGTCATTAAATAGTAGTGGATTTTAGCAATATTTCATTCATGTGTCTCTAGAATTTCTTATATGGTTTGCAATTTAGGAATGTCCCCACTCTGAGTCCTTCAATATTGGGTATGTGCTGATGCTAAAATGCTCCAATCCAATACTTGTATTTAAAGCTATAATATGCAGGTGAAGCTAACACTAGTGTTAGATAACTCTGCTCTGTGCACCCCTCCGTCTCCCTGCTCTGACATAGCTTTGTGTCACTCTTTACTCTCAGCCACACTCTGCACAGCCCTTCAAGTAGTAGTTGTCCTTAAAAAAATAACAGTAAATCAAAAGCCACAGAACTTAATAATCAAGTAAAAATTGATGTTTCTCGGATTTGTTAAAAACTTTTAGATGTAAATATCTCTGCATTAACTCCATACCTAACTTGAGACCCTGTATTTTACAAGAGCCATGAATGGCCCAAATATTGACTCTCCTGGTTCTATATTAGGTTTATATCATCATTGAAATTATATAAATGAAAGAATCAGGACAGAACTGGGACAGTGCAATTTCAGTGCAAATGTTTTAGAACTTTAGAAACACCTCCAGTTGTACAGCAGTGTTACAGTGTCAAGTACCTTTATTCATAAACTGTCTTTGGCAGAGTGCAGTCATGGGCTACAAAGAGCACTTTAACCACCACGGAATAAATGGTCATCAGTGACAGCTGAAATGACGTGCTGCTACTGACATTTGTCAACTTAACCAGTAAATGCAACAGCACTCACTTGAAATGAGGAGGTTTCTAGCAGAATGTTTCCTTGCAAATCTACACATTTTGCCAACTGTAATTTTGACTCTCCAGTGCAGCAGAAAGCTGCAGTGTAGAGCCCAGCTGTGATGGATAGCAAAAGTCAACTCTAATCTTATAATAATCTAATAAAAACAATTTAGATCATTCCCATTCTTACATATTCCCTTTTTCTTTATAGTTTAATATATTTCAGTAAAAGCACATATAGTACAAGTTTAACCTATAGCCATATATTTAAAATGTTGCTGCTATGTGGCTGATTTCACAAATGACACAACTGCATGCAATGTGACAAATGACAAATAAAACTAAAGGAGGAAAACTGATTACAGCTGAAACAAGTGGTAGAATAATCAGTAGTCAGTAATCAGGAATTTTCTTGTTTACCATGAAAACATAGGTTTTCATTTGTGCTAATAATCAATTAGCTGTTAAATAATATGATGATATGATAATCGGGATAGGATGATAATATAATGATAATCTTGCCATTGAAACACAGGACTAATGTTTGCTGATGATAGACCTCTGTAGACCTATGTTGTTAGCTGTTTCTAGCTAAAATAGACATTTACAACATTAACAGTGTCTACACTGTATTTGTGATCAATTTGATGTTGGAAAAAATGCTTTCCATTAAAAAATCAAGGATATTTTAAACTGCTGAATAGTTGTGTACCCTGAGGATTTGCATTTTTCGCTTAAACATTTTATTGACATTATTTAGGGCTACTGGGACTGGGTGAAAGGTTTGTTTTTTAATACATTTGGAGATTATATACTTGTAGTTAACAAATAGAAAAGAAAATCTGAACTGACAATACTTTAAAAATATATATTCCCATTCATATAACCATATATATTTTCACATGACAGAACTTTATCTCTCCATTTTAGGAACTCTCTAAAACACATTTTTTAATTTTACCATCTAGTGTAAATAATTTATGTTTTCTTGTAAATGCTGTCTTTCTTTCTAGATGCATAGCATAGAGCTCCTGTCTATAAATTGTTTGAATATCTGTGCACCTCTCATGTTTATGCACATACTGAACACAGATACACACACTCACACACAAAAGCCACCTCCTTGCTTTTCTGTGGCCCACCAAAGGCCTCATGGGCCTATGTCCTGTAGAGTGAAAGCACAGAGCCTGTATGTTAACCATTACATCTCTGTTTTCTATTATTATGTCTCACACCTTCTGGATCTGTGACATTATACACTGCATTTACTGAATAGTTGACTTATTCATGACTCTCGAAGGAAACAGCAGCCTGCTGTTCAGTGGCTGCAGAATATATGAGCATTTATGAAACTGCATAATCTCTCTCTCTCTCTCTTACTCCCTTGTTTTTTTCTCTCTATCTGCCTACATAATGGTGCTCTCAGGATGGGAACTTCACCAGAGAAGATGTCATGCCAACAGATCCACCAAAAGCCAGCACTATCGGACAGTCCTCCTTTGTCGACTTTGGTGAGAACGACTTAGATTTGTCATTTGTTGTTATTTTTTATTAAACCTACTGCGTTTGTTCAAGATTGTAAGATCCATTTTAGACATCATTGGCATGTACTGCATTGTCGGGGGTTTGGTTTCTAGTCAGACATAATCAAAGTGTAAAGAATCACAAAAACACAGGAGGTCTGAGTGTAAACACACTGAAGATGCTTAGAAAACATCCGAGTTGTGCGGGGCCTGATTATTCTGAAAAACAGTGTCCCTTATATCTGTATGTGTGTGTATGTGTGGCAGATTCATTTTTTTTCCCTAAGTCCTTTAAGCTCCCTCTGCATTTAAAGCCTGGTAGTTTCAGAAGCTTCTAAATAAGACTGTCTGGTATTTTTGGATTTAGAATTTTCACTACAGCTCTCCCATCAAACAGCATTCACACACACACACACCACAAATGTTCACCCTTTACCAGCCAGGCTAATCTTGTGTGTGTACACACATTGCCGACACACAGTCCCACACAACACACTGATGTACACACTCAATCCCACATAGAGCCAGATTTTTGTGAACATCTTATCCCCTTAAACAATCTTGGCCAGTAGTATTCATTGTTCAGCTCAGCTTTACATTTATCCCCAGCAAATCTCCGCTGGCTTTCTAATCTCCACGCTGCAGCCTGTGCAGCACTGAGTGGCCTCTGGTCGCTCTTGTCAGAACAACTCCTTCAGCCAGAGGGACAGGAAGAGTTTTGGTGGCTTCTTATGTTTGTTTTTAAGGTAAATGCAACTCAAATCAACAGTTTTGTGTTATAGGGTGCAGTCTGATTTTAGAAGATAGTGAAGGAGAGATGGTAAAGCCTGTTCAGCTTCTGCTGTCTTCATGTCATGACTGCAGAAGTCAACTTCACTGAACAATGCACTGTACATCCACTTGCTATAATGGAGCTGGTCAGGTGTCAAAAGTATGTGGCTGCCAGTGTTAGTGTATATAAGTTTAAGTTTGAAATTTAGAGCAGGTGCTATTAAGTTGGAAGTCCCAGGAGGAATAAATGGCTTTCCAGACCCTAAAGGCTGATAGAAGCTATTCTTAGCATTAATCTGTGACTATGTACTTTTCTGTAAACTGTGGCCACTGTGGCCACAAGTGGCAAATGCTGGTTAAAATGAATAGTTTTGTCTGCCCCAATTTCACCATTTAAAATGCTAGTTTCACCAAGTAGCCAAGCTTCTGAGTGTAATAAATTCAGCGAGGTAAGTGTTACTTTTTAAAGGAAAGGTGTTCAAGGTGGTGGTGAGACCAGCGATGCTGTGCGCTTAGAGACAGTGGCACTGGAGACAAGACAGGAGGCAGAGCTGGAGATAGCAGAGCTTAAGATGTTGAGGTTCTCTATTGGAGTGACGAGGATGGATAGGATCAGGAATGAGTACATCAGAGGGACAGACCATGTCAGATGATTTGAAGATAAAGTCAGAGAGGCCAGATTGAGGTGGTTTGTGGTGTGGTGGATTGGGAATACATCGGATGGAGGTTGGAGCTGCCATAGAGGAGGTCTAGAAGAACACCAAAGAGGAGATTTGTGGATGTAGTGAAAACAGGACATGAAGTTATTAGGGTTAAATGGAGGCAGAGGATTTGCGGTGGTGACCCCTGAAAGTAAAAGAAGAAGACTGTGCTACTTTTTATTTCCAAAGATACAAGGTCTCACTGTAGAGAGTGAGCAAACAAATGAATTATTTCGCTTACGCTCAAAACAGATCTTAATATCAAGTAGGTTGTACAGTGTTAGTAGAGGGTGGGGGGGGGGCAATCTGAGTAGGAAGATACTTTACAATGAGCAACAGAGTATCATTCAAATACCAAGTGAAATAATAAAACACAGTTACAAGTCAAAGAAAACCTAGCATACAGCATTAAAATACACTACTCTAGTATATAATTACCTGTCAGGTTAACTTGATTAGCATACAACTTAGCTTTTGCACAAAACTGTGGCCAGTGGTAAGACAAGCAGACATGGTCTTTTGTTCTTCTGTCTGTGCTGGAAGGTGTCTTTAAAGCCAATGTCAGAAACAGTGAGGAGGGAAGAATAATCAGCATCATATTATGATCTTTCTTGCACTAGAGGTCCTTGGGAGAGAGAGAGAGAGAGAGAGAAGTTAGATTGCCAAAAAATGCTGCCCATTTTAAACAGTGTCCCCAGTAGTTCAGGAGAAGCAGCACAGGACTGCTGTCTGAAGGCAAAAGACTGCAGAGTGGCCTCTCATGTCACATCTTATTCCTTGAATTTTTCTGTGTGCTGCTTCATGCTGACTACACATTTCTTCAAGTGTATCGATTCTGAAGAACCATATCCAAATGCAAAAGGCATTGCACCCAGTGAACCAGTGGATGTTTTTTCTACAAATCCTCTCTACCACAGAGTGAATACTAAATAATCTGGCAGAATAGAACTATAGAACTTTGTGTTTGAAAATGTAATTACATTCCTAATATGTTAAAGGTAGGATAATTGTCTACTTTCTAATAATATAGGAATGGTAAAGTATTGGTGATGAGACATTTAGTATCCTAACAGGTTTGCAGTGTTTTTATCTCTTTTGTTTTTTCTTTATATTTTCTTAGTATCCTTTTGTCTGGGTGATGTTATCACTCAGTTTGAGCTCTGTGCTGTTGTTCGCCGTGTAATGTTGAGTGCACTTTTAATTAACTTTTTGATTTGTGTGACTCTCATGCATTTCAGCACTGACACAAGCATGCAAGTAGAGCTTCCTACTGATAAACACATCCTTACTGGCATGATTAATCTGTTAATCTCATTCAGCTAGGGGTGTCCATCAAATATTTAGTGAACAAACTTCCCCTTCCCCAATTGCCAATAATATATGAGCCAGAGGGGAAATGACCTATATGCTGTGTGTGTGTGTGTGTGTGTGTCTGCGTGTGTCTACACGTCATGAGGGAATCTGCGTGACAGCATGTGTTTGTGTAATTTCCTGGCGAATGTGTGTGTATTTAATTCATGATCTCTAGAGGGCGGTGACTTTTTTTGTTTAAATCTCAGGCTTATCTCCACAAAAACTTTTTCATTTCTTTAATCTTTTCCTTGTTGGCCCCTCCCGCCCCGCTCCCCCCACCTCCCCCTCCCTTCGGCTCAGAAATGTCACATCAAGACGTCGCCCTCGTTAGCTTGGAATTGAAGCCTTTGAGGGTCACGCTTCTAATAATTTGCCACATTCCAGGAGAGAGATGCCTTGCAGGATGTAATGTCTTTTTTTCTTCTCCTCCCCGTTTTGTCTGCCTGACTCAGCCCCTCCTCGGTTGTCGTCGTCTATCTTAATTTCTCTTGATCTACAGCGTATCTCATATCTACAGCTTATTCTCTTTTCACACTTGTTTGCCATATCCTCCTTCTATTCTTCATCTCAACAGCTTTAGGTGTCACTGGATCTTGAGGTTTTATTACAGTACTCGAAAAGGAGCCACATTTCAACACACTTTCTCCTAGACTATTGAGTATCATTAAAAGACTTTCAATTCCAATACTACAAATGTAATAAGCAATAGTTACATAGACTTCTGCAGTTAAGGCCACACCATGCCCTCTTTATCAATTCATGTTAGACTTTAATTTGAAACGCATTCATCACCCCGAGTATATCTTTAAGTCTTTTTCAGTTTTTTTTTTTTTCTTTCTGTATCTCTAACTCTCATATTGTCAGGCGGAGACAGAGAGAGATACTTTGTGCCAATGAGAGTGGAGTTAGGGTTTGTTATAAAATCAATAGGACTGAATGGGAGACTCAGTGTGAGTCAGCGGAGATGGGCTCTAACAAGAAATGCACACAAAACTGAAAGAAACTCTGCACTCTTGGGTTCACTCTAAATATTTTAATACCACAGCCTGAAGCAAGTATTCTTTTTTCCTTTCTATTCTGCTGTAGTTGCAAGACAAACATACAGACAAACATAGACATGCAGTTCAAGTGTATATAGAAGTTTTACTATGGTCCCTTGCTATGCTATTCATGCACAAGTACAAGTGTCATAAATCAGTCTGTGTTTTAGATTTTCTACTGCAACATGGAATTTAAAAGACATAAGACGTATGAAGGTAAATGGCACAAAAAGATGGTTTCATGTCCTAAAATAAACTGCTGGGATATCCCTGAACAAGGTGTCATACAGTACAACCAATAGTCAAGTCATTTTATAGAAATGAACCTTCTGACTTGTGAGGGATGTGTCTTTACATCAGCCACAATGGGGTATATAATGAAAGTTGAAACTAACTTTCATTAGAGAAATTGTACCACTGCTCTTTCTAGCAGAACCAGCAGCATGGCTCAAGAGAAAGCAGGGTTTGTTTGGTTAATCCACAGTATCACTTGGTCCAAACTGACATAAATGCAAGATGGATGGCCATTAAATTTTTATGATCCGTGATGATAGTCATTCACACAGGCCTTGACAATCCACTAACCATTCCTCTAGTGCCATCAAGACATTGACATTTATGGTTTTGAGTGAAATTTCTGAAATCTACTGGATGGATTGACATGAAACCTGGTACAGACATTCATGTCTCCCTCAGGATGCATTGGAATAACTCTGGTGATACCCTAAAGCTACCATTTTTGACTGTGTTCCAACATTTCTTTAGTAAAAATATGCTTCAGAACGTCTCTTAATGTTGAAATGCTATCAAAGGCTTCTGTGACTCTGGCTCATCGAATAGTCTGTGCAAAGAAATTGCTCACTTCTAACCAATTGGAGAAAGCCAAAGTCCACGGTGGGAGCTCAAAACTTTTAAAACACATGAAATGATCACAGATGATCTGAACTGATTGCTTGAGTGGCACGTGAGCACTTCATTGTTCTCCAGAACCTAATGGTCCTTTAACTTTTGTTTCTGAAGTCAAACTTTATTCGTCTGATGCTGTGGTCCATGATCAAATACCTTCAAAAGTCTTAGTGTTGTGTGTGTGCTTTGTTTTTAGTGCTATTCAGAAAGTGTTGCCATGCTGACATCTAAAGCTCAGATAAACCTAGTTTTCTCCTACCTATACCTCTCCACCAGTCTAACATCGTTGATATCATTATTATTCAGTTTTGTCTCTGTATGTGGCCATCATAGAAGCCTCTCTCACCTCCGCTACCCCCAGGCTAATTAAAGACTACATCTTGGCTTTACTGAAAAAAAGAAAAAACAAACACTTGAATGCATGACCACAGGGAGGCTGAAAGAAAGAGAGGAGAGCGAGCGAGGCAAATGACAAAGTGAGGGAATGACACACTTCAAAGATGACACGAACTCAGATAGAAGAAAGGATAACCACATGAAGATATGCTGAGGGGGGTGATCTGGAGAGGGAGGAGCAGAAGGTGGCGTAGGGGATAATGAAGGAGTGAAGACGAAGGAAAGGAGAGGTTGAGATGGAGCAGAGAGATGCAGTGCATCCCCGTGTGATGTGGAGAGGGAATTATTTCCATCACACATCACACTGCCAATTCTCACTCTGTCTTTCTACCTCTACCTTCTACGTTTGCTTGTTAATGTTGACCTTCCTCTACATTTTCCTTCTATCTGTCTTGTCCTGTTTCACTGAAATCCAAAATTCATATATATATTGTATATCTTATATATATATGAAGATATACAACAATATACAATACATAATACAATATACAATGACAAGTACAGCAGTAATATTAATTCTAAAGAATATATTATCAAAGAGATTGACACCACCACAAGCTGAGTTTAATGACAAATGTGTTTTATGTTTTATTTTATTTTATTTTTATTTATTTCTTCAACCTCTTAACATATAATGCTGTCAGGGTGCTGCATCAAAATGCATTGCTTAGCTTTAACCATGAGCTCAGCACAGCTTTATAGTTTACCACTACTTTAACTACTCCACTAAGTATTTACATTAACACAAAGTGTGGGATCAGCTCTCCCTCAACACTTTCTGTACAGTAGATGCTGAAGAGCAGCCAGTAAATCAAAAAACGCCGACAGGCTCTGTGCTAGTTAGCCTGTTAGCTAATTAGCCTGTTAGCATGCGGATGGTCCACCTGTGTGACTCCCTGCTGCTGCAGTTTGCTGCTGTTAGCTGTAAACACCAAACGGGAACTGTTCATTTGGATCTAAGCTTTCTGTTTGCTTTACCATATTGTTGAAAGTCATCAGCCAGCACACACTGGCTACACTGATGGTGTGCGTGCGTGTGTGTGTGTGTGTGTGTGTGCACATGTGTATGTTCATGGATGCATACAGGAATCTGTCCACGTGTTCATGTTTGTGCGCTAGCAGTTTTGTTTCCAGCTCTCGACTCTTAATAGATGCACAGCATATGCCAGACAAAACAGGCCCATCTGCCTTATCACTGAGGTAATTGCATTTTTCAAAGTGACAGCGCCCAATGCATAATTCATCATTAGGGTAAAGCACAACCGAGTCCCACAACCAAGTGTGTCAGCTAGCTTCACTGCAGGTAGGATGGAGGGAGGCTGCTCTGCGACCAGCGGCTCACTAAGATAGGGAGATTTTTCCGACAGCGAGATGGAAATGTGTTTGGAAGTGATATTTAAATTTGAAAAGGCTGTCATCATGCTATGTGGGTATGTCTGTGTGTGTGTGAGTGTGTGTGCTAGTAAGTCAACATGTTAACAGGACAGCCTATTTCTCCCTGCTCTCCCCTCAGGCGTTCTTTCTCCACTCATCGTATTATATTGTGTTACACCCAGCTCTCCTCCTCCCCCTCTTTTCTGTCTGCTTCATTCTCTCCACGACCAGTCGTACCTTTCACACTATTTTTCTTACCTTCATTTCCTTTTGTATTTTTTTCTCTCCTCCTTGTCATGTTTTCAACCAGTCTACTCCTCTTTCTCACTCTCTTTGCTTTTTCAGTCTCACATTCTCCATCACTTTCTCTCTCCGTCTCCTGGAGAGATGAGCGTACCTGAAAAAAATACAGAAGTACAGGAGTGCTGCTTGGCTAGTTAAGATCAGAGTCAGTTGCGTATGCAGCATTACATACAGCACACATCATACATCTGCCTTTATGTAAAATTAATCTCTACAGACTATAGTAATGAAATAAATGTGGCAGTGGGAAGAAAGAAAATCTTCTAATCAAGCATCATTTTGTAATATCCCTCACATTTAGAAATATTCCAATCCATATGCAAATGATCAAGTCCTCCTGGGTTTTTCAGTTTCCAAGTTCAGATATTAATTTGCACATTTTAAAATGCAGTTTGATGCAAATTGCAAAGTGCATCTGCCACAAAAGTGTCCTTCAATGAAGGTAAAACCCACATCTCCCTCTTTCTTATTTCAGTATCTTCTGCACAATAATTATGCATAAGTAGTACTCTCAATTACAAGGACCCACCCACAGTGAGCTGCGGAATAATTAGAACTTTATTTTTGAATTAATTTCAAAATGTTCTAGTGTCAGTGTGAATGTGAATGGTTGTCTGTCTCTGTTTCTTATGTGTCAGCGATGGGATATAAACTGTAAACTAATGGAGGCATACAAAAGCAGGGTACAAGTTGTAACCCACAGCTAAGTTACTGACTCCATGGCAACACTATTTTTACCATTTATATCACGTAAAGATCACAGATTATGGGAACCACTTTTCCTATACTTAGATCATGATTTTTCCACTAAAGTGATGCACAATAGTAGTAAGAGTCTCACTGTGGCAGACTGTAATATAGTGCTGTGTAAAAGGTTTAGGCACAATAAGGAATGACAAGTCCTGCACCAGGTGATTATAACTCCCATAAAGCCCTGATCTCAGCATCATGGAGACAGTCTGGGATTATGTGAAAATACATAAGACTCTGCTGCACATCTGAAATCCACAGAAGAGGTTCTCAAAGGTGCTTAGACTAACCTTTGGGTACCTTTAAAAAAAAAGGTGTGCTGTTTTAAAGATGGAAGGATTTTTTAATAAGTAACTAAAACATTAGCACAGTTCCCTGCGATTGTTGTACTTTGTCAATCTCTGTATGTTTTTATTTGACTGTTCTCTCACCGATGCCCTGCTTAGAGTCAAAGCTAAACATATAAAGCTTCTCCAGTTGGAGCACGCTGGTGAGCTTCAGTCATATACATACAGAACTGCATACGTCATTTTGACATCTTGCTTTTGAGTCAAGTGAAATCCAGTCCTCTACTATATCAGATCATAGAATTTATAATGAAACACAAGCTTCTGTCATGTGCATTCGTGCATATGCGTATTCCAATTTGCATTGGTATTGGTGCTGTGTTGTCGTCTATGAAAGCCAATTTGCACACTCTCAGGTCGTTTGGTATTTTCTCTCTCTCTCTCTCTCCCCATGGTGTTGTCTTCAGCTCTCTCTCTGTTTTCTCTGTTCATGCCTGTCCTTCCCAGACCTTCCCTCTCCTCGCAGCATTCTCCGTTTCAACCCATACCTGCAGTTCCCTCCCTCTGCGACGCTCTCAGCCAATCTCCATCACACCACGTATCATCAGCGGGAGGGAGAGATGAAAAGTGAGATGGAGGAATGAAAGGAGGGAGAGAATGAGGTTGAATAAAGAGGAGGGGAGATGGAAAGAGAAACAGAAGCATTAAGACTGAGAATGGCGTAATGAGAGAAAAGAGAAAGTGTGACTGACAGAAAGTGAGGTAGCAGAGGAAGAAAAAAACTGAGGGGAGGACGACGAGGGAGGAGATGGGTGAAGGTGCCCATAACGGGAATAGAAGACAGATGAATAAGTAGATGAAAGAATGTATTCATGGAGGAGAGGACAGGTGGGACAGAGGGGGGAACGTTACTCAGTGTGAGTGTGTGTGTGTAGCAGAAGTGACAGCAAGCATCGGAGACAGAATGCTGAGTGACAAGCTCTGTAGGACTGAATTAGCACTCATTTTCCGTCTCTCTCTCTGCCTTTCTCTTCGTTTATGTCCTTACAGTACCTCACCATGTACAAGTCCCTGTCTCTCTATCTGCAGTGTGAAAAATTTTTCAGATGGTTTTGTTGATGAACTCTTACTCCATATTTCAGTTTGTTTCCATTACACCCACAGTAATGCAGCTAATGAGAATGTATTGCCCACATCTACGTAAATGTATTGCCTGGAAAAACAAGTCGGTTTCGGGTCCAGCCATTACAATGTGTTCCAGTATGTTATGCAGCAGATGTTTACAGCACTCCTGCTGCCTCTGTTAGTGTGTATGTGCTAATTGATGTTCCATTTAGAAAATAGATAGATTGGGTTTGTGAAAAAATATCCTGACTTTTAGTCATTGACTTGGGCCAAGTTCCAACAGCTCAATTGTACATTACACATACACAAGGGCACTTCAACACGCGGGTCCAGAGGAGCCAGGAATCAAACCGCCGACCCTGTGCTGACCTGCTCTGCTGTCTCCCCAACAGCAGCAACTTGATAGCATTATTTCTTTTTCGTCGACACAACCCTGCCTAAAGAATATGTACACCTCCCAAACTCCACTTTAATTTTCAACACAGAGTTTTTGTAAAAAATCTTTAGTCACCAATTCTGATGACAGAAGTTTGTTGGTCTGCCACTTTAAATGAGTAGTCAGTGGTTAATGGTTAGTTAATGGTGGAAAAATTAACAATTTTTATTCTTGGACAGACAGTAAAACCAAAATAAACACCAGTTCAGCCATTACTGCTGCAGTTGATGTTTCCATTAATACAGTATATTAACACAATTAAGCCGTTTATTCAATATAAAACTAACAAAATGTCGATCAGTTACAAAAAAGATTCTCTTTTGCAGCCCAAGTGTAAATTGATTGAAACCTGTCTCGTCATTTAAGGGTTTAAACTATGTGAAATGCTGCTATGTAAATAGGCAAGTTGAAAAATTAATGAAATGCCATTTACTTTATAAAGAGATGTCCTCATTACATATGCTGCCATTAAGCATTTTTCTCTCTTATGTCTAAATATGTCTCTCTATATTCTCTATACATCTTGAGTTTGTGACACTGATTGTTCCATTTAAAGAAAAGCAAGTGCATCGTAAAAGTAACACAAAACGAAAGTGTTTCTTCACTTTCCACACCCCCATACACATAGTAGCCACATTTAGATTTAACCTGTGTTTGCCTTTTGTTTTTCTAGTTGTTAGTTCTCACTGTTACTTGCTGCTATAATAACATTACATTATGACATTGTCAGGATATAGTGGTGTCATTTGTTGTTAAATGTTTTATTTAGATTTTACTCATTTTTATCAAATGTTTTCATTTTTCACTCGCTTCAAAGTTATGAGGAAGGAAAAGTCTGCATTTGGAAATAAGTGTAATTATCTTGTCCTTTAGACTGTTTTACCTTTGCCTTCTATTTTTTAAAATGTAATAGTACTATAAAGTAGCTGCTGACTTATTATCTTCTGCAGTGTAGCTCATTATCTCACTCACTGTTTCTCCTCCGTTGTGCCCCTGACAGCCACAAACAGTTTCTCCTCCTTATTCTTTATATGTTGTCATTCATGGTAAGTGACGCTGAGTTTTTTTATCCCCCCTTCCGCATGGCTCAACATTTGTTTGGATGTGTTGCAGATAAGTTCTGTGATGAGGAGCCTGGAAGCAGTTTCACCTCTTTATCTTTGGTGTCAATTTACATACAAGCTTCAAAACACAAGTAAAACACATGCAGGGTCTTTCTAAAAGAGCCCAATCTAAAAAACTGTGAACATTTTGTATCTAAAATGCTTTTTAAACTACAGCTACACATTTAGAGACCTTTCTTACCTTATATCATATTGGGAAATCCACCGGTGTAGCATTAATGTTAGCCTCATTTATTTTAGGTGTAAGCCATGACATTAAGCATGTATGCTGCATCCCAGGGCCCTAGAACCTAAGGTGTTGATTGGACACCTGTGATCTGCCCACTTTATTACATAGTCTGCAGTGAAATTAATATCTAGTTCCCAAAAGTGCAGGAAAGCCGTTGTGTTGGTAAATAATGATATCTGACATTGCAAACTAGTGGGCATATAATTATTAACAGTATCTGTTGTGATCTAAATATAATTACATTAGCTATATTTATTCATACCACAGTTTTCAGTAAATAAAATGTCTCCATCCAATCATGAGAGAACAAAACTAGTGACATGTAGCTGGATGTTTAACAAGCAAATGTTACAGAAGAATGAATTAATCCAACATGAGCCTCCATAGAGAAGATGAGCACCAAATCATTAAAAAACAAATATACAGTACTGGGTACAGTTTCTTATGATGTTCATTATTAATTATTCTACTGATTCTTTTCTTGATTAATCTATACGTTGCCTGGTCAAACATCAAACATGCTGCTCATAAACCCGTAAATCTTGACTGGTTTTATTTCCTCTCTTTCTGTTGTCCATGCTGTGGATCCGCGCGCTACTCGCCTGCTCCAATGTGTGCAATTTGAACTACTTTCATAGTTTCACAGTTCATACGTCTCTCAGCACCCTCCCAGTGTTTTCATGTGCCAGTTTGTTTCTAGTTTCACAAAATCCGAGACCCCGGAGACAGGAAAACGAGTTAATCAGATTGGTGTTTGTTCTGGTGAATAAATGTGGTAAAAAAGAAAAGTCATTTATGATTCAGTCAGCATCACTTAACATGGGGATGGTTTGTCATTTTTAGTGTGTGTGTGTATCTCTGTGTGTAGCTGAAGCTGAACCTGGTGCACTGAAGTGTTTGTGCTTTGAAGAGCTGTTGTTTTGATTTGGGAGGCTCTGTCCCTGTTTGTACATTAGATGAAGCCTGCATGGCATTATGATTACAATAATTAATAGCGATGAAAATCAGTGGAGAAAATGATACTTCAAGTCGACTGACATTATTAAAAGGCATCAAAGAGACAAGTGCTGCTTGGCATGTGTTTGCTCGCAGGAAACAAGCAGGTGTTCCTCTGATCCGTCTCACACATGGAAAAAATAAAATAAAAATAAAACACCAACGGTTTTCTTTGTTGGCAGAAACTGTGTTGTGCTGAAAGTCGACTCTAGAACAAATCTGAGGTATTGTGATGGAGTGAAAATATTAAAATAGCACAGTTAGAAGACAAAGGCCCAAGCTTCCCACTGGTTAAATCTAGTGTTGTTGTTTCTCAGTCTAATTCTTTGTGTCTGTTTCTGGCAGATGGTGATGGCTACCAGGACCACCTCCTCCCTGTGTGTTTAGACGACGGCTGCAAGCAGAGTGCCATCTACCTCGCCAAGTCAGGCTCGAAAGAGGTACGTGATACACATGTACTGAACCACAGTAACAGAGTGTAAATAGTATAGTAGTATATTGACTAGTTTAACTAACTTCACGACATGATACAGTAGTGATTCAGATGTATCTCCCTTATTTATTCCTTTATAGGTTAGGAGGATATTGGAATATAATATATATTTAGTGAAAAAAGTGACATTACATACAAATAGTACATTTATTTCTTTTATGTTGTAGTTTGCTCTTAATAGTCAAATTAGCAGTCATACAAGTATTATTAACAACTGCCATTTTTTGTAATTTTTTAAAATCAATTTAATTAGCAACTATTTTTTACTTCTCTTCAATGTTTTTAGAAAGTGTTTAAAAGTTTTCTACATTTTTTTCAAACCATGTTTGAAGTTTTCTATATCCTTATATTACAGTACTTTCCTCTTGCTAGCATGTTGCGGTGTCTCTTACTTGTTTGACAAGACACCAAAACCCTGCAGTAGTGCCATTATCTGTGTTCAGCGTTCCAACAACAGTTTTGCCAGGAGTAAAATAAGTTGAGTAAGTAAGAGCCGTGGTCATAGTTAATGTAAGAAACTCAGCTGTCAGGACTTAAAGAAACCAAAGTTCACAGTTTGTAGGAGAAGTGAGGTAAACAACAGTCTTAGGATATTTCTGCATTTCTTACTACCGGAGGCTCCACTGCAGTGTCATAGCTCCGGTTTCTCTGTACAATATCTTTCTATTTCAGGAAGGCAGTAAACACATAGCTCACTGCGGGGGCATCGTGCTAAGAAAGACATCGGGGCTGATTCAATGGGTGTCACTTTGTTTGCAGAGGCCATGTGAGAAACAAGTGTCAGATATGCACATGCACATGCAGCCCCAGTATGATTCATGTACACACACACAGAAATGAATATATTTGCACGGACATGTTCACTAACAGTTGCTATCAGGCTCATATGAACACACATTGCATCCAGGGCCACCACCTACATACCATCTTGTGTGATTCTTTTCAGTCGCATCCTACCAGTTGGCAGGAGACCCCCTTTCCTTTTTCTTTCTCCTTCTACCACCGCAGAACTAGATTCCACTACTTATTTTCAATCCAAAATAGAAACGTTACAAGCTTTTCTGCATGTCCGCCCACGCACGCACATGTGCACACAAAAGGCACACACGGAGAGACAGAGATGCGCGCTCCCTGTGGACATGCCTTGCTTTGTTTGCCTGTCAGTGATATAAGAAATAATGATTGAAGGGAGATGTGAAAGAAGGAGTGTTGAAGGAAGGGGAGGTGAGGCAGAGAGGAAGACTTATCGGCACTGATGGATGAAGGGAACACATGTTGTGTTTTGTGTCGCTGTGTGTTTGAGAGACAGTCATCACTGTCAGCGAGAGAGACAGGCAGAGAGGGAAGAGGTGGGCGTAGTGAGGAGGAAACAGACTCTCTCGAAGCTTTCATGCTGTCATAGGGTGGTGATGATAATAATACACAATCGCAGTGATAACCTCTTTCAATAGAAACAAACAGGCATGCAGTTTGGATGTTCATCTTACACTTCATCTATTATCGCAGTATTGATCTCATCATCAGTTTTTTTTTTGTTTTTTTTGTTATGTAAACACTCTCTGAGCCATGTTTATGCTTGATCTTACACCACATGTGTGTAGGTGTGTGTCTGTGTGTGTGTGTAGGTGTGTAGGTGTATGGCTTCATTACAGTGGCTCTCCAGCCTTGTTAATGGAGCAGCTATTCAGCAGATGTCTCCCCTAGAGGTATCTTCCCACTGACAATGAAAATGGAGGGAGGGGTGCAGGAAAGGAAAGTGTAAGAGAGAAAACAGCAGGGATGAAGGCAGAGAAATGGAAAGAAGAGACAAGTTGATGTTGGAAAGCAGGAGAATGTAAAAATAGAAGACGGATGGGAGAAAGAAAAGGTATAAGAAAAGGAAGATTAGAGAAGGAAGGAAGGGGAAGAAGACAAAAAAAAACAAGTGAAGTTGCCTCTTCGTTACCACTTTGTGTGGAACATCCCGTTGGAGGCAGCAAGGGCGTGCGAAGCAGAAATGAGTGGCGAGTGAATAAAGCCAGTGATACGTATACAGGCAAAGGCGTGGTGAGATTCCTTTGGGTGTGCATTGAAGTCCCACCAAGTAGAAACTACTGTGTGAGAGTGTAGTTCATCTCCGAACAGCAATTCATTTCATCCTTCCTGCGGTCTCAGCCACAGCTCTGCCTCTACCCCTGCAGCAGCTCCAGGGCCTTTAGTTCACCATATTGGAGAAAACCACAGGGGGCTCCCAACATCTCTATACTTCATTCTGTGTCCTTACACACACACACACACACACACACACGCACACCCACACCACATTTATTGTACTCTGAATGTCCTTTTTTTTTTTTCTTAAATTCTGTATCACAGTGGGCTATTATTGCGGGTAATAGTGTAATGGTGCGTCTGATTCAAACAAATAGCACAAGAAAAAAAAAAAAAAACGTGACGTGAAACATTGTCGTAAGTGTGGAACCTTTCTGGGTGTGTGGCATTTGTGTCTATTTAAAGCCATGCCTTGTTTCCAGTTAAGCAACATTGATTTTGTTGGGCTGAGCAATATGTCTTCACAAATTGATGTTTCTAATCAGGACTCCACTATAGACTAACCACTCTTTATTGACTACTGGTAGATTTACACTAATGCATTACTGAACATTTTAAATTTTTTAGACATCAAATTATTCATGGTGCACTCGCACCCAGTTGTTTAAGGTTCAGGGTATTTCAAGCAGATTGGAGAACTAGTCACAGATCCTATGTAGATATAGATCAGGCTGAGTAATCACACACTGACTATGATATGGAGACCAGTGCTCTGTGAGGTGGCCATACGATCTGTTGCAAGAATGCTTATTCTTCTTGTTGCTTAACATCTACTTGTATGTATGTATGTTGGGGGACGTTGTCATGACCTCAGAATGATTTGGGAAGATGTGTCCCTGACAGTATTTCATGATAGATTAGAATTAACATCAGTGCCTAAACCTGTCTATTTTACGTGAGGAGAGAAACCAGAACAGGTGATGTTTTCCTGCTTACGCTGAAACTGTGTAACAAACCAAGCAAACCAATTGGTAAAAGGTTTACTGCATTGTTGTGGTCTGTCGAACAGGAATATATTAGCTTCAATCCATCTGTAAAAGCTCAACAACTCAAATGATCCAATGCAGTATTTAAAATCACTATGATATTGATACAGTGTCTCTCTGCTTTATGTTGCATTCTCTACAAAGAATAAACTAAAGTTAAGTCTGTGTGTGTGTGTGTGTGTGTGTGTGTGTGTGTGTGTGTGTGTGTGTGTGTGTGTGTGTGTGTGTGTGTGTGTGTGTGTGTGTGTGTGTGTGTGTGTGTGTAGGGAAAAGAACCATAGTGGTCCTCTGTGCTGAGTGCAGGCTGACGCAGCTTTCTCACACACAGTCCACCAAGCATCAGTGAGTGATTAACCCTGAATGGCAACTGTTTGGCCACAGGCCACATCCCCTGGCTCTGAGGCAGAAAGAAACGGTCAAGAATTGATTAGCTTTGAGAATGCTGTTGCTGTCTGAGCTAGCTGATTTTGACTACATTTAACTAAGTCTGAAGGCAACAGTGAGACTCCAAGAGGGACTGAGCTCACCATGTCTATAGGCATTTCTAAGTAGAATGTACATTTGTTTTGTGTTTTTTTTTTTTTTTTTTTTTTTGCTCATTTCTGTTCAAAACTCTTTAATGCACACATGCAAAACACACGTACTGTCCCCATGAAGACCAAGCCAGCTGCCTACTGTTGCTGATCAGACAGTGTAAGGGCAGCCAGTGTGAGCCAGACAGCCTCCTCCCAGTCCTCCCAGTCAGCCGGTCAGTCAGTAGTCAAAGAGGTGACACTGACAGCAGGTAGAAGCGCCCCACCCCTGCACAACTGACACAAAGACATATGGTCTCGCTCCATCTCTGGCTCTGACTCCTGACCGCCTTTTTCTGAGGACAAAATTGATCCTAATTTCTACCGCATAATCAAATACAATCTGTTTATTAACATTTTGGATAAGGACGTTATATACAAAGTTATGTCACCCATGGATTGAAACATTTTGGTTGTTAGAAAAATGTTCATTTTTCTTATTGCTATTTCATTACATTTTAATAAATCCAGTGTGTTTTGAAAAAGAAGTCCAGTACGGTCGTACCATGGTTTTTAAAGATACAGTAAAAATAGCAGCTTTTTATTAGCCGTTATTTAAAATTCTATGTCTGCAGGTTATATTTAAAGGGACAATATGTCAGACAGTGCTTCTAGTGCTACCAGCTACACTATTGTTCAAAGGTTTGGAAACACTTAGCAATTTATTTTTCATGAAACTACATATTTTCAGCTCTGATAATGCAATCATAAAAAGAGTTTTCTAATGACTAATTAGCCTTTTCAATTAATAAACACGCATTTCCAAACACAAATGGAGGCGGCAGTGGATCAGTTGGTAGAGTGTTTTCCCTTGGCCCCCAGGGTCAGTGGTCGTGGCCAGATTCCCACTGGCCATGTGTCAAAGTATTTCTTGACGAAACACTGAACCCCTCCCCCCCCATGCTGTTCAGGGTTGCGTCAGAAAGGGCATCTGGAGTGAAACCTGTGCCAAATAAATGCTGCAGAGCGTGATCCGCTTTGTAGCAGGGCTCAGTCTCGTGCTGTCTTTCAGTGCCAGTTCTAATGTGAAGAGCATTACAGTCATTATATTGCTGGGATCATAAAAGCCATTGCTTCATTACACGCCCCCCACCCCCACCCCTTATTTTATTGCCTTGGCCAGCCTTGTTGCCTTGTCGATGTTACAGTACCTCCCCACATCACCCCGTAAACCCCACCGCCGCCGCCACCACCACCACCTCCACCGCAGGCCGCCCACATTTTAATTTCTTGGCCTAATGAAGCGGGAGCTCTCTCTGCCAAGCTGAATCAATGGGAGTCTGCGAGCATGCCGCCTCTTTTTCACTTTAGTCATCAGCAAAGCCAGGAGGACATTTTTATGTCGGGGGTCTGTGTTTGTGCCCTGTTTTGGTTTTTGTGTGCGTGCGCGTCTGTGTTTGCGTGCGTTTGTCTATGCGCGGGCTGTGTGCATGTCTGTGCATGCAGAACACCACAATAAGCTGTCTGTGCGCAGCCTGCATTTTCTCGCTGTTTGATAAAAAGCCATTTGTATGTGGGATACTTCCCTCTAAAACCATTAAAGGTATCAGATTACCTCACAAGCGCAAATCCCATCATCGTCTTCATCTCCATTAACTAGGTCATTTAAATCTCTGCACTAACACACTCCGACACACACTCCATTCGGTGTTAATATATTGACATTTGAACCAGCGAATGTCAGTATCGAGTTATTTAGACTTAAGAGCGTTTGACTGGGAGGAGGTTGGGCCACAGATTAATCTATAAAGACACACACTTGACATTATTCAAATACTCTGCTATATTTAGTGATTAAATGTCACAACTTCCGCACCGCGAGGAAGGAGTAACTGCTTCATCATTTATTTAAGGAACTCGTATATCAGGTGCACTATTCAAAAAAAAAACTATTTGATTAGATTAGAAACCTTTAATACCCTCACTAAAGCCTATATGATTTCCCCCAACCTCCCCACACAATATTGCTGAGCAATAAAAGCAGAACACAGGGGAAGCACTGCCTCGTCTTACTGAGTGAATCGCTCGTGCTGTACTGGTTTCCACTTCTGCTCGAGTAAAAGATAAAACTGATGTTTGGACTTCCACTTTTGCAGTTGGGCTTTGCTGTATTATCTGCTAATGTACCACAATTAAGTCTTTCATCATCTGACTTTGTTCTACCAGAAGTCCATACAAAATGATTTTTTTTTTTTTTTTTTTTTTTTTTGCCCAGAATCAATATAATGTGTTGATTACAGCGTGGTAGCCATAAGAATGCACTTAACTTCAGTTTGATTTGACAGGATTAACTTTAGACTGCTAAGTTAAGTACATTTATCTCAGATTTGTGAGTTGATGCACGCACATAAATCTCTAAGGAAGTGTGTGTAGATTGATCTCTCACTGAGGCTTTCTTTATTTTATGTTAGTTCATCATCTTTTTCCCTTTACTTTGCTCCTTTCCATGCTGCCTGTAAGTGATGAATTAAGATGTTAAACAAGCAGTCGCTCACTCACAGATCCTACTGATGAATCTCTGTAACCTGATGCATAGTAGATACTGTGTGTGTGTGTGTGTGTGTGTGTGTGTGTCTGTGTGTGTGTGTCTGTGTGTGTGTGTGTGTGTTACTGTCTGCATTTTTGCAGTGTTGACTAGATGCTGTTGGTATTTTCCATGCTCTTCCTCTTTCCTTCTGTAATCAGCGTTAGAAAAAAAGCGACAGACAGTGTACTGATTGCCTCAGGGCCAACACCAGCACAGTGGTCTGCTGATAAGACCGGCAGCCAGCAAAGGCCTTGTCTGTCCTCAGAGGGAAAGTCGTGGCAACGCTGACCACTGACAAATGAACTTCAGCTTAAAGATAGCTCACCTGTAAATTAATTTGCCTTATAGACTCAGAAGCAGAAAATAAAAAAATAAAACAGGCTGAAGCTGTACAGTTGCTAATATTGAAAACACACTAATGTAGTTTAGTTTATACTTATTACATCAACATCTTTTCCCCAAATGTCCATTTAACTTAGAGCTAAATGTTGAAATATATCAGGTATTTAAATTAATAAAATAATAAACTTCCCTTTCTGCATTTCTCCCTTCTCGCTCATATCTCCCATTTTTTCTCTGCTCCAGTGTCTTTGTCTCACTAATTGCTCTCAGAGTTAATAGATGTCCTCAGATGGAACCTCACCAAAATCTATAAATAGCTGACACTAAACCATTTGCCCTTGTCATGTTTAAGGAAGAAATTGTGGTTTCACATCTGTAAATTTGTCCAAATGTGAACATTTGTGAGTGGGACAGTGTACCATCCATGTCTAGCATCATGCTAACTTAACATCTTAACATCTCTCTGCCAACCATTGCACAGTGGTCATTTCCAGCACTCCCGTCTACTCTAAATGACAATCATCATAGCCAAGCTTTACGCCCATGTGGCAGACATTCAGCCTCTTAAAGCACATTGCAGCATCACTCAGCGGCCACTTAATGAGAGCTGGACTGGAGAGTGTTGCATTAAATCTCAAAGTTTGTTCTCTGAACAATATTCATTTGGGGTCTTAATCTATCACTCCCATGCTATTTTGACACCATCTGTATGTAGAGGAACATAATTACTTGTCCTCAACTCACCCTCTGCCTACACTAAGTTCATTCAGGTCACTCCATGTCCAAAGCTCTCATTGTGTTGATTTTGTTTGATATTAAAGGTACTGCTTTGATAAATAGGTAAAATATGTGGAATGACCAGATGTATAAAACAATATGATACAAATATCATACCTAGCCGTGTATGATATTGGCAAAATGTTTATACATACATATATGCAGTATACACATTGTATACACTAATAATACAAAAAATATATATTTCTATGTAAGCCTTTGCTAGGGCAGAATATCACATTTTAAATATGTTTTACTTTAATTATGCAGGTACACATAGCAACAGAAAACGTTTGGTTGTTGTTTGTTGAGTCAAACCGAAACTGAAGCAGCAATTGAAATTTAAAAAAATGTAATAAATGTAATATAAATACATGTATACATGAAGCTAAAGTAATAACATGTAAACGTTTTGATCACCATGTCCTAATATTATCAGTATTTATTTGAGAGTTGTAATACTCTCAGTTTATTTAAATCTTCAGTTAACTTGTTATTAAAGATTAGAAATATGGAAACTATATTCTAGCTCCGAAGGAAATAGTCAGTGACACCCATTCATTTAAAGGGAGACACTGAGGTATCACATGATTGACACAACCTTTACTATCACTACCACACCTGCCACCCAGGCCACAGTGTATTGCCTCTACATCAGTACCTGTGTTCACATAGTGTGCCCAGCTGGTTTTAGGTAATTTACATCAGCGATATCACGGCTTGTGTGATAAGTTTCAAACTAATTGGTAATAGGCTGTGGCTGTCTTTCTCAGACATGCTGGTCGAATTAAGAGCTATTAGTGGCAGTTCTGGTGAGTGTCTCTCTGGTGACTCTCCCCTGCACCTGCTCTCACTGTTTAACATTCATGAATAGTTCAAACCTCCAGCATCTGGCCACATGCCTCTACTCCTCAGAGCCACACACACACACATACATGGTCTGAGCTGGTCATTTAATTTAGTTTGCAGTGTCTGAATATTATTTGTATATTATCTGCCAAACTCAAGTGACCAAAATTATATTGAAATTATACATTCTCCATATTAACAATGTTCGGCAAATGGACAGGCTCAGCAGGACTTTGCCAGAAATCTCTCTCCTCCTATTAACTATATCGTACACAGGCGATTTTGTGTGTGAAATCTAAGCACAGTCTTCTAAAAAATTCCCACAATGGGATGGGTTGCGTTGCATGTGTACCACTCTTGCTAACAACCCCAAGCATCAATATGTCACATTTTATAGATGCAACATTTTCTCATGTGCCCTACTACACTTTTTATTGTTATACATTTAATGCTGCCTATAAAGTTAACAACGGAGTGCTTGTTAAGTAGAAAGTAGTGAATGAGTGAAGACGGGATTGATTCCAGACACAGTCACTCTGGTCAAGCTGTCCACATAAAACTGAATATATGTTGAATATACATGAACCACAATTAGAGTCTTTGAGACTAATGAATGAATCAATATTTAAATCATAAGGTGCACGAGTCAGAAACAATTCATGTACTGAACAGAACCTTCTCTGCTGAATGGTGATTCACACGACCCAGGAATTGCCAGTTATGATGGCACTGAGGTGGTAATTAGGGATGATAATGGTCTCGGTCTTGTGTTATATGTAATTCACAGGAGGCCACTGGCTAACAACTCATTGTAATGGCACTAATGAAAGCAGACCAGCATGCATGTCACTGATTGGAACTCTATTAAAATGAAAAGCTTTCTTCTGCAAAACAAAAAGCAATAGCTCTTCTTTTCCTGTTGCAATCACCAGCGTTTGGTACAATCATAGAAAGACAGAGTGAGAAAGAAAGACGTTATAACATAAATCGAGACTCGAGGCTCAGACAAGGGCTAGTGTGTTTGAGAAATGATGCAGCTGCTTAGTGAAACAGTGTTCATGTTAAGTGAGAGGCGATAATGGTCACAGCGAGGTTTTTAAAGAGCTGTCTCCAATGGGCTGTTTGTTTTTATGCAGTTTATTCAGTTTGACTGTTTCCCATTGTAAACATCAGCCAATAGCAGTATTAGAACAAAGCTCCCCCTCCCCCTGAAGGCATTATTACCTCGACATTCAAATTGTCTAGATGAGGGAAAGATGCCTGGTTTGTGTTGGGTTAAAAGAGTGAGAGGGCTTCCTCAGCACTGTGGATGATGTATAAAGAGAATTGCATTAAAGGCCAGACTGTCGACTATTAGCAGAGAGAACACCTGATTCTGAAACCCAGCTGTGTAGTTTGTTGTTAGCACTAATCGTTATTTATAGTTCAAATTTGGTAATCAGATAAGTGAAAGTACAACAGGTTTCTTTGATTATCTTTTGTTTAATTCCGATTTATTTAGTCATATGTTTGTAATTAGTTTCTTCTTCTATTCTGAATTGTTTTGTGTCACCAAAACACACCAAGGAAACAAGCATGAGATCATGAGTGAGGAGTATGATTGGAGTGCACAGAGATGACTTAAAAGAGCGTTGAAAGCTGGAACTCCTGGGGACTTGTCAGTCCCCCACACCATTACTCTCTCTAGTCCACTGACATATAGATTACTTGAAACCATTTTATTATAGGCTTTTGTTATAGGTTACAAATGATCAAAACATTTGAATGTCAGTATATGTAGAATACAGTATTTCCCTCTTAACAGGGTGATTTGAGTATGTGATGCAGCTATAGTGCAAGTAGTTTTAAAGTGGCCACAATAGTGTAGTAAAATTTGCTGCCACCTTTGTGTCTTTTTCTGAGCGGCTCACAAAGACTTCACTCAAATTCAGTTGTAGAAGAATAAAAACAAAAGACTTGCTTTTAATGTTTGTTTTGAGTTACCTTTGACCTTTCTTCTTTATTTTCCTTCTTTCCAGTGTTGTTCTAGTTCATTCTGATTGTGGAATTTTTCTGACATGTGGTTACAGTGGGTACCAGTGCTGCTCGATTTCCAACGGAGGGAAACAATTTGGAGCTTTGTGCCAGGAACGCCTGGCCAACCCCTGACCCTGCACCTTGGGGACTACAACCTGGACGGCTTCCCTGATGCCCTGGTGATCCTCCGTAACACCAGTGGCAGGTAGGAGAAAAAAAATGCACACACACACACACACACTCTTTCGTCTCAGCGCCACTTAATATTTTGTCTCAGCTGTCTTCAAGTGGTATCCTGTTTGTGGGTATGGTGTTCATAAGACTACTTACGTGAGGGTGAGCTAATGACAAGATAATGTTGTTTGTTCTGTTATTATGTTAATCATGTTGGAATATACACGCAACAAGATAAAGGAAGTGTCTCGAAGACCCTTATTTAAGATAATGTCTAGTAAATGAATGAGATATTGTTCGTATTGAGCTAAGCCTTATTTGGCAGCAGATCCCTTGGACTCCTGTCAAATAGACCTCTGAACCCCACTCCAACTAATTGTTTTAGTTCTCTGCTGTTCTGCAGAGGCAAACAGTGTTAGTGTGAGCAGGTTCGGGGACCACATATGTATCACACTGCTACATAAAAATGACATTAGCTCTGTTACTGCTCAGGCTTAAAGAAACTAGTCTCACAAGAATCACAGATTTCACGCAAATCCATATCCTCTCAAGTCTCACAAGCACACACTCCATTTGTTATCTATATTCAAATTTGTTATGTAACATTTGACATTTTGATGAGATTAGACTAACTATAGTATTTCAGCACAACATGAAATAGAATTGATTGGAATCTAATAACTCAAGATGCGTACTTAAATAGCTTATGCAAATCTGTTTTCAAACTGCTTTCAAAACTATAAATGTTTTTTTTTTTCGCCACATGGAGTGTGGATTTAGTCCTTAAATTACTGTGAAATTACTGTACTTGCAATCACACATTCCCGTGCTGAGATAAAAAGTGTCAAACAGTACAACTGATATGTTTGAATGATTTTTGCTGTTTGGTTTGCAACCAACAACTTAGGGCAAGAGTAATGAAGAACTGCAACATACAGTGTATGCAGCCTGATTGAAGGAGTGTTAAAGATTATGGGTATATCATTGTAAAATCAATTATTATTATTGATCCCTTTTATTTGTACACTACACATAATAGCAATATTTCCAAAGTACAGTAGTTTTCAATCTCCTCATTAGTGATAAGAGCTGAAGCACTCGTAAGAATTAAAAAACGTGATAGCTGACATTTTAACATCCATGATCTGCAGTTTTAATATGACTTGTACTGAAAGGAATCTATAACACTGTAGTGTCATAAAGATGTGATTTGCATCCACTTTACTGACCGTTAGGAAAGACAGCTAAGGTGAGTGTGTTCTTCAGGTTCGGACAAGACGACTGATAAGCCAGCCATTTAAAAGTGACTACATCATGTGCGAGGACATAAGTGCCATGGACACTAGAATGTGCGTGTGTTTACGTGCGTGTGTGTTGAAGGACCTATGTGGATTATCTGGCCTCAGAGATCAAGATAAGATAACTGAAGGGGTCAGGGCTGTGTCTGTCTATGAATATTGATCTGGGTGTGTGACAGACAAATGGTATGTTACTTAGAGTAAGAGGGTGTTTCAGTGCTTGTTTTGTCCTAAATAGTAAGATGGTGGGCAAGAGCTCCAAAGGACACACACACACACACACACACACACACGTACAGATGAACCCTACTTTCTTGTGTAGGGTCTATATAATCACTGCTAAGTCCTGTCAAGCTTAACTCTTTGTGGTCACCCTCATCTAGAATGACTGATGTCTCACTAGCTCTAATCACACAAGCTTTTCTGAGCCTGCTCTTCTCCATTTCCTCCTCATTTTAAGCCTGACCATTGTAATCCCGTACCCGTCCATGGATATTATTGTGGAATTCCCTTCAACGTAATCTGACTCCAGCATGAACATTTCAAATCGCATCATCAACCATATGGTGAAAGAATGAGAAGAGAGACGGAAGCAATGATGAGGCGAAAGTAGGTCAGGGTGATAAGACAGGGACATATGTAAAAGGTTAAAGAGCCTCGTTTGGTGTCTTCTGGCTTGAATCCCTGCAGCAAAACCCAGTCTCCTAACTACGCTTGATAGCAAGACTCATAAACCCTGACCAGGAACGTCTCTCGGGTGTGTGTGGACAGTATTAATATTAAGTAGCGCTCCCACAATCTGGTGCATAAAGTCATAGGAATTCTGATCTGCATTCTTTTTTAGCAAAGACACAAGCTTCCAGAGGTGATGTGTCGTTTTGTCAAATGCTTCCTGGCTGCTCTGCTGCTTTGGATTCAGCAGCACGCTACAGTCCATCCTGCATGTTGCATAGCTTTGTCTTTGATATTATTCTAACCAAATGCTCTCTGCTTACCAAATATTTGTACAGCCCACAGCTGGTCTATTTTAACTCCCACTCCCTCTCAATTCCTCTCTTTCTTTTTCTCTGTTCCCTCTCCATTTCTAGTCCTTCGTTCTTCCAGCTGGTTATTTATAGCCACTTTTCAGATAAAAGTCCTGCCAGTCTATGTCACCCCAGCAAAATGAATGCTGTTATAAGTGTTCAAAGCAGGAAGACGGAATGAGAGAGAGTGTGAGATGAGACTAATCGTGTGGAATCAATGGAACAATGAGCAGATGGAGGGAGCAGAAGGAATAAATAGAGATTTAGAAGGTCGTTAAGAACGCATGAGGTCATGTAATATATCTCAAGTTAATCAGGCACAGCTTTGACAAAACCAGTGATTTGGTTATGTGATTGCTCATCTTATTTTACTACTACTAGTTGACTATAGAATAGGGCCCTTCACAATCCATTGCATTTCCACCTGTTGGGCTTGGGGTGGTGGGAACGAGCTGAACAGAGTTAACATCCTCCTTCACCGCCACAGCCTTTGGATTTACTTGGGAGCTGCCAAAACATTTTGAGGTCAGATGGGATGTGTCTCTTCAGTATGTCTGCCCAGGGTCCACACATCCTTTAAACTGACAGCTTTGCTCTCAGGCTCAGAGAGTGATTTTTTTTTTTTTTTTTTTAATTTCAAGTGCCAACACACAAACACAAACATTTCCAACATATCAGGACATTTAATGAAAAAGTCCCTTGTGTACTGTATCACTCTACTCCTTACTTGCAATGTTCTCCATCTTGGAAAGCTGATGCTCGTCAGTTTTGGCGAACCAGTTTGTGTATTAGTGTTTATGCAAATTTACTTAACTTTAGTGAATGAATGAATTTATTGAATTTGAAGATGTGTGTGGCAAATATGTTGTTGCTGTCATACTGTACAGTAGATATTGCTGTTGCTGCTGCTAGAGATGTATGTCACACAGTTTAGTATTTAAGTGTAACTGTAGTATAGGCTGACTCACTGTTGGATGCTGTCAGTCAGCAAAAGGCAATAGTATTTATTATAGTTATTTATTTTATCGGTCAGTAGGAACTGGTCGACACATGTAGGGAGTGTGGGTTTGTATGGGTTCTTGTGCCTATGTGTATTTATGTTCTCATATTTGTGTATTCTACATTGGCACCATCTGAATCTAGACCTCTGAAGGTCCACATTATATCCAGGTCACAGGACAGTGCTTCCAGACTCATGTTTCTTGCTCTGCCTCTTGCACGCACACACAAACATTGTTAAATCTCAATGAGGAGTGCATGGCTGTTGCTCCCTGCTGAGGTGTCCTATAGTTAGTATCTGCAGAAAATGAAACATTTGGGGTGGTGAGGAGACAAGAGGCAATAAAAAAGATACTTCTCAGAAAGAGAGTTTTTTCCCATCCTTCCTTTTTTAATCTAATATCAGTGTGAGAAACTTTCTGCAGGAAGCCCAATCACAAAGTTCTTTCAGGTTCAGATGACGGAGTGTGGAACTACACAGCATATACTGCTTATGTACCAGATGATTATCTCTCTCTAGGCAAGACATAAACTGCACAGCTGTCTGTCTATTCCTGGACTTTTTTTTTTTGCTAGACCCATTTTCTGTACTGGCTTCGCCCAAGTAAAACAGTTTCTTATGGTATGGAAGTTGAAGTTCCATGCACAGACAAATTGGTGCTACTCAGTAAGTCATTTCTTCACACTGTAAGTATGAAGAAATGTAGCATTTGCAATCACAGTACCTATACTGTATAATATATATGCTATATAGTTAAATACTTGTTTTTATTACTTTTTATTATATTTTAAATTATTTATTAATCAAAAATTGTCACCACAAAACATTTATATACTATGCAATTATATAAAAGTACAACTGTCCCAAACTATTGAGTTATCTAAAATCTAAATTAACATTTATAAATTGAATAGGGTGAAAGAAAGAGATTCGACAGAGGGATCAAGAGATCACCTGATTTTCAACAATATCTACAAGTTATGGTTGAGGTTAGGTTGAACAGAAATGACAAATATAAACATTCAACACAATATTGTTTTGTCTACATTAGCCTGAATAAATTCCCTTAACAAAATAAGCATTTTCAGTCCCTACAGTAAAGATGGCAAATGACCTAATAGTTATTTTGATTTATATAACAGATTATTTCATATGCAATTTATAATTGTCCTTAAATAATTGTAAAAATAAAATTCAAATATATATTACTAATATATTACTTACTATTATTAAGTGCCAAGAAAAAATTTCAGATGACATGACATACAGTTGTAGTAATAAAATGTATTACCTGCTTCTACAGTTTTTTGTTGATACAATATCATGTATTTTCTAGGAATAACAATCATATCAGCTTAAACGATTGTATGTATTAGACCACCCATGCTTTGAGAATGGGATTATTCTCAAGAGTAACCATGTTCTTCCCCATTTCACTGTATTACATCCATACAGTGATTAAAAGGCGTATAGGTTAATATGTGATCCGCCTCAAGCGACTTAGATGTAATTACATATGTGCACATGTCTAATGTGCACATCGGCATGTCTTTCTCAGGCAACGGAAAACAACAAGATGCAGCTTGCATTTAAGCCTGATCAGCACTCTTGCAGATGTCGGACTTTTCGAAAGCCAGATGTGTCATCATTCACAGTGACTTTTAACCTCAGCAGATGACCAAAGGTCAGACCAGACCACCAGATTACAGCAGGTCACAGCTACATCATTGCCCTCTCAGGCATATGCAAAAAAAGATGGTGATTTAACACCCTTCAACTCAGTATGCTGTAAATTGAGCCCATTGTGACCACTGTTAATTCTAGGTAATTATAATTTAATTTTGAAAAACTTAAAGATGACTCAGTGTGAGTATACTTATTCTGTATACTACATTGTGTTCAATACTTAATGAAAAAGAATATATATATATTATCTTAATTTTATATTCAGATTGAATAATTTTCATTGCAAGATTTATCTTGGATTTATCTTTGCTTCGGGTATAATAGCAGCATGATGATAAATTGCCTTAATATCTATATTTATGAACAAATAAATAATATTTATATTTATTGACAAACAATACAACAAGAAATAATTTAGATATTATATAATATATATTTATTCTATTATTAAATACATCAATACAGTAATGACATTTTCTGAGTTTGAAGTAAATGACCTCATAATGAACTGAAATATAGACATTACCAAGGCAGCTGTATTGAGAAAACCCAATAGATCCCCCTTAAGCAAGCACTGGGTGACAGTGAAGAGGAAAAACTCCCTTTAGAGGAAGAAACCTCTGATAGAACCAAGCTTGGGGTGGGCGGCCAACTGCCTCAGATGGTTGGTGTGAGTGAAAAGTGGAGAGAGTAAATATGAGGAGCAACATACAAACACTAGGCAGACTGATAAAGTCAGTAACCCTACACTGAAAACAACTCTGTGGGGACACCTGCAGAAAGACACGGAGAAGAATAAGCATTAGTATGGGAGAGAAAAAAACACAAAGTTAATGACATGCAAACAACTTAAATAATTATAAGTAGAAGTATTAGATTAAATAAAGTAAACTGCATTTTCAGGGCCTTTTATTCAGGCCAGTTCTCGCTACTGTAACAAATGAGGAATAGTTTTTATGATTGATTAAGTCAAGAGCAAAACTTTTCCCACACACGTGAGATGGACAAAATCAAACATTTAAAAAAATAAAATAAAATATTGTGTAGTAAAAACAACTAATTGAACACCACCGTCTGATGTTCAAGACAAATCTCTACAGTCTGACACTTTCTTGGAAAGATTTAAATAAGAGGCTTGCAGATGTTGTTACACTCGCAAAATCCATACAACAACTCAAAAGTGAGAATTCAAAAGTAAGAAAAAAAGCACAAAATATGTTTTTGAAAACTGTTTCAGCACCACTCTCTAATATGCAGGAAAGATGTCTAAAGTCTGAGTCTGACTTTCTTGGGAAGATTTACAAAAGGGATGCTCTTCCAAGGCTTGCAGGTGTTGTAAAAGTCACAAAATGAAAAAAATAATTTGTTGAAAAATATTAAATTGCCAAAACAATTTTTAAAAAAGTAAAACGGAACAATCGTCTTGAACGATAAAAGTCTGACTGCAACACGGTGACACTTGCAATTTAAAGGGCAAATGTAAACTATATGCAAACTACATTAAAATCCTGGAAAATAAACGTGCGATTTTTTTCAAATGCTTGTGTGTAACGGATTATTCCAAAAGTGAGAAAAAAGGGCAAAATATCTTCTTTGAAAGATATTTGAACACCTCTCTCTGATGTGCAAGAAAGATTTCTAAAGTCCAAGACCTTCTTGGGAAGATTTACATTAGAGGGACTCTCTTCCAAGACTTGCTGGTGTTGTTACAATCACAAAATTAAAGAAATAATTTGTTAAAAAATATTACAATTTCAAAACAAATAAATAAGTTGAATGGAACAATCGACTTGGACGATAAAATTCTGACACTGGGACTCACGGGGACACTTGTAAAGTACAGGTCAAATGTCAGCGGATATGCAGACAGCATAAAATCTTGAAAACAAAAGTGCATCTTCTCCATAATGCCAGTGTGAGATAGATGATTACAATAGTGACAAAAAAGGGCAAAATATTTTCTTCAAAAACGGTTTCAACACCACCCTCTAATGTGCAAAAAAGATCTCTGAAGTCCAAGACTTTCTTGGGAAGATTTACATTAGAGGGACCCTCTTCCAAGACTTGCTGGTGTTGTTACAATCACAAAATTAAAGAAATAATTTGTTAAAAAATATTACAATTTCAAAACAAATAAATAAGTTGAATGGAACAATCGACTTGGACGATAAAATTCTGTCACTGGGACTCACGGGGACACTTGTAAAGTACAGGTCGAATGTCAGCGGATTTGCAGACGGCATAAAAATCTTGGAAAACAAAAGTGCATCTTCTCCATAATGCCAGTGTGAGATAGAGGATTACAATAGTGACAAAAAAGGGCAAAATATTTTCTTCAAAAACTGTTTCAACACCACCCTCTAATGTGCAAGAAAGATCTCTGAAGTCCAAGACCTTCTTGGGAAGATTTACATTAGAGGGACCCTCTTCCAAGACTTGCTGGTGTTGTTACAGTCACAAAATTAAAGAAATAATTTGTTAAAAAATATTACAATTTCAAAACAAATAAATAAGTTGAATGGAACAATCGACTTGGACGATAAAATTCTGTCACTGGGACTCACGGGGACACTTGTAAAGTACAGGTCAAATGTCAGCGGATTTGCAGACGGCATAAAAATCTTGCAAAACAAAAGTGCATCTTCTCCATAATGCCAGTGTGAGATAGATGATTACAATAGTGAGAGAAAAGGGCAAAATATCTTCTTTGAAAGCTATTTGAACACCTCTCTCTGATGTGCAAGACAGATTTCTAAAGTCCAAGACCTTCTTGGGAAGATTTACATTAGAGGGACCCTCTTCCAAGACTTGCTGGTGTTGTTACAGTCACGAAATTAAAGAAATAAGTGTGAAAAAATATTACAATTTCAAAACAAATAAATAAGTTGAATGGAACAATCGACTTGGACGATAAAATTCTGTCACTGGGACTCACGAGGACACTTGTAAAGTACAGGTCAAATGTCAGCGGATATGCAGACGGCATAAAAATCTTGGAAAACAAAAGTGCATCTTCTCCATAATGCCAATGTGAGATAGATGATTACAATAGTGAGAGAAAAGGGCAAAATATCTTCTTTGAAAGCTATTTGAACACCTCTCTCTGATGTGCAAGACAGATTTCTAAAGTCCAAGACCTTCTTGGGAAGATTTACATTAGAGGGACCCTCTTCCAAGACTTGCTGGTGTTGTTTCAATCACAAAATTAAAGAAATAATTTGTTAAAAAATATTACAATTTCAAAACAAATAAATAAGTTGAATGGAAGAATCGACTTGGACGATAAAATTCTGTCACTCGGACTCACGGGGACACTTGTAAAGTTCAGGGTCAAATGTCAGCGGATATGCAGACAGCATAAAATCTTGAAAACAAAAGTGCATCTTCTCCATAATGCCAGTGTGAGATAGATGATTACAATAGTGACAAAAAAGGGCAAAATATCTTCTTTGAAAGCTATTTGAAAGATCTCTGAAGTCCAAGACCTTCTTGGGAAGATTTACATTAGAGGGACCCTCTTCCAAGACTTGCTGGTGTTGTTACAGTCACAAAATTAAAGAAATAATTTGTTAAAAAATATTACAATTTCAAAACAAATAAATAACTTGAATGGAACAATCGACTTGGACGATAAAATTCTGTCACTGGGACTCACGGGGACACTTGTAAAGTACAGGTCAAATGTCAGCGGATTTGCAGACGGCATAAAAATCTTGGAAAACAAAAGTGCATCTTCTCCATAATGCCAGTGTGAGATAGATGATTACAATAGTGAGAGAAAAGGGCAAAATATTTTCTTCAAAAACTGTTTCAACACCACCCTCTAATGTGCAAGAAAGATCTCTGAAGTCCAAGACCTTCTTGGGAAGATTTACATTAGAGGGACCCTCTTCCAAGACTTGCTGGTGTTGTTACAGTCACAAAATTAAAGAAATAATTTGTTAAAAAATATTACAATTTCAAAACAAATAAATAACTTGAATGGAACAATCGACTTGGACGTTAAATTCTGTCACTGGGACTCACGGGGACACTTGTAAAGTACAGGTCAAATGTCAGCGGATTTGCAGACGGCATAAAAATCTTGGAAAACAAAAGTGCATCTTCTCCATAATGCCAGTGTGAGATAGAGGATTACAATAGTGACAAAAAAGGGCAAAATATTTTCTTCAAAAACTGTTTCAACACCACCCTCTAATGTGCAAAAAAGATCTCTGAAGTCCAAGACCTTCTTGGGAAGATTTACATTAGAGGGACCCTCTTCCAAGACTTGCTGGTGTTGTTACAATCACAAAATTAAAGAAATAATTTGTTAAAAAATATTACAATTTCAAAACAAATAAATAAGTAGAATGGAGCAATCGACTTGGACGAAAAAAATCTGACTGCAACACGGTGACACTTACAATGTAAAAGGGCAAATGTAAACAATATGCAAACGTCATTAAAATCCTGGACAATAAACGTGCGATTTTTTTCAAATGCTTGTGTGTAACGGATTATTCCAAAAGTGAGGAAAAAAGGGCAAAATATGTTCTTTGAAAGCTAATTTCAAAACAAATAAATAAGTTGAATGGAACAATCGACTTGGACGATAAAATTCTGTCACTGGGACTCACGGGGACACTTGTAAAGTACAGGTCAAATGTCAGCGGATTTGCAGACGGCATAAAAATCTTGGAAAACAAAAGTGCATCTTCTCCATAATGCCAGTGTGAGATAGATGATTACAATAGTGAGAGAAAAGGGCAAAATATCTTCTTTGAAAGCTATTTGAACACCTCTCTCTGATGTGCAAGACAGATTTCTAAAGTCCAAGACCTTCTTGGGAAGATTTACATTAGAGGGACCCTCTTCCAAGACTTGCTGGTGTTGTTTCAATCACAAAATTAAAGAAATAATTTGTTAAAAAATATTACAATTTCAAAACAAATAAATAAGTTGAATGGAAGAATCGACTTGGACGATAAAATTCTGTCACTGGGACTCACGGGGACACTTGTAAAGTTCAGGTCAAATGTCAGCGGATATGCAGACGGCATAAAAATCTTGAAAACAAAAGTGCATCTTCTCCATAATGCCAGTGTGAGATAGATGATTACAATAGTGACAAAAAAGAGCAAAATATCTTCTTTGAAAGCTATTTGAAAGATCTCTGAAGTCCAAGACCTTCTTGGGAAGATTTACATTAGAGGGACCCTCTTCCAAGACTTGCTGGTGTTGTTACAGTCACAAAATTAAAGAAATAATTTGTTAAAAAATATTACAATTTCAAAACAAATAAAAAAGTAGAATGGAACAATCGACTTGGACGATAAAATTCTGTCACTGGGACTCACGGGGACACTTGTAAAGTACAGGTCAAATGTCAGCGGATTTGCAGACGGCATAAAAATCTTGGAAAACAAAAGTGCATCTTCTCCATAATGCCAGTGTGAGATAGATGATTACAATAGTGAGAGAAAAGGGCAAAATATGTTCTTTGAAAGCTATTTGAACACCTCTCTCTGATGTGCAAGACAGATTTCTAAAGTCCAAGACCTTCTTGGGAAGATTTACATTAGAGGGACCCTCTTCCAAGACTTGCTGGTGTTGTTACAGTCACGAAATTAAAGAAATAAGTGTGAAAAAATATTACAATTTCAAAACAAATAAATAAGTTGAATGGAACAATCGACTTGGACGATAAAATTCTGTCACTGGGACTCACGAGGACACTTGTAAAGTACAGGTCAAATGTCAGCGGATATGCAGACGGCATAAAAATCTTGGAAAACAAAAGTGCATCTTCTCCATAATGCCAATGTGAGATAGATGATTACAATAGTGAGAGAAAAGGGCAAAATATCTTCTTTGAAAGCTATTTGAACACCTCTCTCTGATGTGCAAGACAGATTTCTAAAGTCCAAGACCTTCTTGGGAAGATTTACATTAGAGGGACCCTCTTCCAAGACTTGCTGGTGTTGTTTCAATCACAAAATTAAAGAAATAATTTGTTAAAAAATATTACAATTTCAAAACAAATAAATAAGTTGAATGGAACAATCGACTTGGACGATAAAATTCTGTCACTCGGACTCACGGGGACACTTGTAAAGTTCAGGGTCAAATGTCAGCGGATATGCAGACAGCATAAAATCTTGAAAACAAAAGTGCATCTTCTCCATAATGCCAGTGTGAGATAGATGATTACAATAGTGACAAAAAAGGGCAAAATATCTTCTTTGAAAGCTATTTGAAAGATCTCTGAAGTCCAAGACCTTCTTGGGAAGATTTACATTAGAGGGACCCTCTTCCAAGACTTGCTGGTGTTGTTACAGTCACAAAATTAAAGAAATAATTTGTTAAAAAATATTACAATTTCAAAACAAATAAATAACTTGAATGGAACAATCGACTTGGACGATAAAATTCTGTCACTGGGACTCACGGGGACACTTGTAAAGTACAGGTCAAATGTCAGCGGATTTGCAGACGGCATAAAAATCTTGGAAAACAAAAGTGCATCTTCTCCATAATGCCAGTGTGAGATAGATGATTACAATAGTGAGAGAAAAGGGCAAAATATTTTCTTCAAAAACTGTTTCAACACCACCCTCTAATGTGCAAGAAAGATCTCTGAAGTCCAAGACCTTCTTGGGAAGATTTACATTAGAGGGACCCTCTTCCAAGACTTGCTGGTGTTGTTACAGTCACAAAATTAAAGAAATAATTTGTTAAAAACTATTACAATTTCAAAACAAATAAATAACTTGAATGGAACAATCGACTTGGACGTTAAATTCTGTCACTGGGACTCACGGGGACACTTGTAAAGTACAGGTCAAATGTCAGCGGATTTGCAGACGGCATAAAAATCTTGGAAAACAAAAGTGCATCTTCTCCATAATGCCAGTGTGAGATAGATGATTACAATAGTGACAAAAAAGGGCAAAATATTTTCTTCAAAAACTGTTTCAACACCACCCTCTAATGTGCAAGAAAGATCTCTGAAGTCCAAGACCTTCTTGGGAAGATTTACATTAGAGGGACCCTCTTCCAAGACTTGCTGGTGTTGTTACAGTCACAAAATTAAAGAAATAATTTGTTAAAAAATATTACAATTTCAAAACAAATAAATAAGTAGAATGGAGCAATCGACTTGGACGAAAAAATCTGACTGCAACACGGTGACACTTGCAATGTAAAAGGGCAAATGTAAACAATATGCAAACGACATTAAAATCCTGGAAAATAAACGTGCGATTTTTTTCAAATGCTTGTGTGTAACGGATTATTCCAAAAGTGAGGAAAAAAGGGCAAAATATGTTCTTTGAAAGCTAATTTCAAAACAAATAAATAAGTTGAATGGAACAATCGACTTGGACGATAAAATTCTGTCACTGGGACTCACGAGGACACTTGTAAAGTACAGGTCAAATGTCAGCGGATATGCAGACGGCATAAAAATCTTGGAAAACAAAAGTGCATCTTCTCCATAATGCCAGTGTGAGATAGATGATTACAATAGTGAGAGAAAAGGGCAAAATATCTTCTTTGAAAGCTATTTGAACACCTCTCTCTGATGTGCAAGACAGATTTCTAAAGTCCAAGACCTTCTTGGGAAGATTTACATTAGAGGGACCCTCTTCCAAGACTTGCTGGTGTTGTTTCAATCACAAAATTAAAGAAATAATTTGTTAAAAAATATTACAATTTCAAAACAAATAAATAAGTTGAATGGAACAATCGACTTGGACGATAAAATTCTGTCACTGGGACTCACGGGGACACTTGTAAAGTACAGGTCGAATGTCAGCGGATATGCAGACGGCATAAAAATCTTGAAAACAAAAGTGCATCTTCTCCATAATGCCAGTGTGAGATAGATGATTACAATAGTGACAAAAAAGGGCAAAATATCTTCTTTGAAAGCTATTTGAAAGATCTCTGAAGTCCAAGACCTTCTTGGGAAGATTTACATTAGAGGGACCCTCTTCCAAGACTTGCTGGTGTTGTTACAATCACAAAATTAAAGAAATAATTTGTTAAAAAATATTACAATTTCAAAACAAATAAATAAGTTGAATGGAACAATCGACTTGGACGATAAAATTCTGTCACTGGGACTCACGGGGACACTTGTAAAGTACAGGTCAAATGTCAGCGGATTTGCAGACGGCATAAAAATCTTGGAAAACAAAAGTGCATCTTCTCCATAATGCCAGTGTGAGATAGATGATTACAATAGTGACAAAAAAGGGCAAAATATTTTCTTCAAAAACTGTTTCAACACCACCCTCTAATGTGCAAGAAAGATCTCTGAAGTCCAAGACTTTCTTGGGAAGATTTACATTAGAGGGACCCTCTTCCAAGACTTGCTGGTGTTGTTACAATCACAAAATTAAAGAAATAATTTGTTAAAAAATATTACAATTTCAAAACAAATAAATAACTTGAATGGAATAATCGACTTGGACGATAAAATTCTGTCACTGGGACTCACAGGGACACTTGTAAAGTACAGGTCAAATGTCAGCGGATTTGCAGACGGCATAAAAATCTTGGAAAACAAAAGTGCATCTTCTCCATAATGCCAGTGTGAGATAGAGGATTACAATAGTGACAAAAAAGGGCAAAATATTTTCTTCAAAAACTGTTTCAACACCACCCTCTAATGTGCAAGAAAGATCTCTGAAGTCCAAGACCTTCTTGGGAAGATTTACATTAGAGGGACCCTCTTCCAAGACTTGCTGGTGTTGTTACAGTCACAAAATTAAAGAAATAATTTGTTAAAAAATATTACAATTTCAAAACAAATAAATAAGTTGAATGGAACAATCGACTTGGACGATAAAATTCTGTCACTGGGACTCACGGGGACACTTGTAAAGTACAGGTCAAATGTCAGCGGATTTGCAGACGGCATAAAAATCTTGGAAAACAAAAGTGCATCTTCTCCATAATGCCAGTGTGAGATAGATGATTACAATAGTGAGAGAAAAGGGCAAAATATTTTCTTCAAAAACTGTTTCAACACCACCCTCTAATGTGCAAGAAAGATCTCTGAAGTCCAAGACCTTCTTGGGAAGATTTACATTAGAGGGACCCTCTTCCAAGACTTGCTGGTGTTGTTACAGTCACAAAATTAAAGAAATAATTTGTTAAAAAATATTACAATTTCAAAACAAATAAAAAAGTAGAATGGAGCAATCGACTTGGACGAAAAAAATCTGACTGCAACACGGTGACACTTGCAATGTAAAAGGGCAAATGTAAACAATATGCAAACGACATTAAAATCCTGGAAAATAAACGTGCGATTTTTTTCAAATGCTTGTGTGTAACGGATTATTCCAAAAGTGAGCAAAATATCTTCTTTGAAAGATATTTGAACACCTCTCTCTGATGTGCAAGAAAGATTTCTAAAGTCCAAGACCTTCTTGGGAAGATTTACATTAGAGGGACTCTCTTCGCTGCCTCCCTTTCACCTGAGCTGAATGCCTTCTTTCTGTCATTCAGAACAGCTTTGATGTCCTTGGTGACTCAGAGTTTGTTGTTGGGACAGCAGCTAATAGTTTTCATGGATACATGGGTTTCCATACACAAATTAATGTAATCAGGGATGGAGTCCATCAGTCCATTAATGTCCTCACCATGAGGCTCAGAGAGAGTCTTCCAGTCTGTACCCTTAAAGCATCCCTGCTGGGCAACATTGGCCCTCTCTTTCCACCTCTTGATGGTGTTAATGGTGGCACGCTGCCTCTTAACCAAATGAGTATAATGTGGAAGGAGATTCACCAGGTTGTGATCTGACTTGCCAAGAGTGGGAAGGGCAGTGGAGCTGTAGGCCTCTTTAACATTAGCATGCATCAGGTCCAGTGTCCTCTCCTCCCTGGTAGAACAGCTCACAGACTGGGTAAATGTCGGAATTGTCTTAGTGAAGTTGGTGTGAACGCCTTCAGAAAGTAGGTGTCATAGTGTCTGGTCTGCAGACTGACAGTGACCGTGTGTATGACACCCAAGCAGCACTGGTGTTAGCAGATTGAGGTATGTCAACAGAGATTAATTAGGTATGTAAAAACTCTCTGGGCAAATAGTATGGGCAGAGTCCCACAGCCAGCGGTTCAATGAGAGGGACCCTCTTTCAAGGCTAGCAAGTGTTGTTACACTTACAAAATTAAATCAATTTGTGGACAAATATTACAGTGCCAACATGTAAAAAACAAATAAGTAGAATGGAACAATCAACCTTAATGATAGAAATCTGACTGGGACTCACAGTGACACTTGTAAAGTACAGTTCAACCGTCAGTGGAAATGCAGACAGCATAAACATCTTGGAGAACAAAAGTGCAACTTCTCTATAGTGCATGTAAGACATATTGTGAAAATGACTGCTTCAGTTGTATCGTCACCAAAATAAAATTAAATTAAAGATACATAAAAAGTGAATGCTACATGTACTATAGCAGACACACGGACAAAAAGAGCATGCATTATCTATCAGACATCAAAGAACATGACAACTTAAATTTAAGCATTTGCTCTTCTTTCTATATCAAACCCTAAAGGAAAAACATCTGATGCTCCAATTATGTTTACAATGGTAAAGTGAGAGAGAGACACAGACAAGAGAGATTGTGAGAAATATGCTTTGTGTCTCTGTTAGACCTCGATCCTTACCTTTCTGTTGTTTTCAGGATTTTGTCAGCACTCGTCTGCTGAATCCACTTACCAATAGCAGTATCATAGTAGTTTTATGTATATTCAGGCATTCTTCCATTGTTAATGCTGCAACAAGAAGACAGTTGGATATATCAAGCTAATACTGTGTCTACCTGTAATGTAACTAATAATCAAAAGATAACCAATCTTAATTTAAAAAAAATAATTGTCTTCTCCTCACCTCCATCCTCTTACGCATATTTTCTCATGTGTTTCGGGAGCCCATGGATATTATAAAGTTAAAAAAATACCCCTTAATAAAGTGTCTCTTGCCCACTGAGCCCCTCTGTGTTTCTGCCTGATGCTTTGTCCTCAACTGAAAGTGGCACATTCTGAAGATTAAGGAACCTGCAACTTAGAATAACGCATCACAATTACACCTATGACATTACAGAATTCTGACATACACAGACATGACATGTCTTTCTGAACTAGTGAACAAACTCATCAGTAATTCACTACCCTCTTACCTTAATCTTAACCATCAAAACTAATGGGTTAATTCAAACCTGTATCCTTAAACCTAAAATTAAAACTTAAACTGCGAACAGCTCTTTATCCTGACTAACATATCCTTAAATTGTAGAAATATCTTCAACAATGGTTTCAAATAACAAATCATGTATTAATATGCAAGTAGATCCTCTATGGTTCATGCACTCTGGAGGAGTTAAATTGTTATTTCATGTCAGGGCCCATGTTTCCAGTCTGTTTTAGCAGGGACTCTCACTTTGTTATTTATTTCAAAGTTGTATGGGTGATCCAAATTAAAATGGAATTGTTTTTGCTCAACTTAAGCAGTTTAAAATTAAGCAGTTTGTGGAATTGTCCAGAACTATTTAGATAATAACAAATATGTATTATATATACTTTTCAGTTTAGACCAGTTAATTAATGAATTCTCCCTAAAATCTACAGATATGTAACTTTACATCTTTACTTTTTTTTTCTTTTCTTTTTTTTTTTTGTTAGAACAACACAGAACCTCTTTTAGTGTCTCCGGTTTTAGGAAGACTAAATGCCTGTAATTTGCAGTTTCTGTGCAGTCTGTGCAATAAAGATGCACAAAAGAAGGTCATGGCCCAGTATCAAACTATTTCAGAAAACCTAACAGTTATTGTTTTCCCCTTGACCTCCTCACAAATGGACTGCTTCACTTAAAACAGTTTTTAGTGTCTAAGGTTAGCGGTTACAGCATGTTCTCACATATAGTTTACTGATTTCTGACAGTGTGTATTTTTGTCAATGAAACTTTCTCACAAATAAAGTGTAACATTTAGCCCTATATAGCAAGTTTAGCTGCATTGATTATGGTAATTATCAACTCTCAGAAGCACACTGCTTCTCATGAAGAAACAATTTACAGTGCGTTTGTGTGGGAGGATGGTGACATGGTTGTTCAAACAAACCTCATGCAGAAGTAGGGAAAAAAGTACAAGAATATGTAGATGCATGAAGCACGAATACATACTGTGAGAGGCAAAAACATCCTAGGATTTAGACGTCTTTAAGCAAAATACTGACCATCTGCCTGCTCCGTTACTGTTGGGACACAGACACACAGGAGAGCAATCAGCTTGTTCACGTTCTCTCCCTTATTTTGTACATCAAAGCTGTGATGTTTTTTGTATGCCACCAGAGATTCTCCCTCCATGGGAGCACACAACTGCTGCCATTCAGCATAAAGATAATAGCTCCTCCTTTGCTCTCCCATGTACTTTGAAAATTATTTTAATCTTCCTTGTTAACGTTTTAGGGCTCTCTAAAGGATTGTGCATAAGAGGGCCCTTGTATGTACAGAATGTGTGTGCTGTGAGTATGTAATGGTGCAGCCAAATTTGTGGATTTGATGGCTGCATGAAGGCAGAGATATAGGTAGGAGATCACACCTCTGTGGTTCCAGTCAGTTGTTGCTGTTATTCATTAAACCCCAGATATTATAATAATTGTTCTTTTTTGCATTCTTTCAATGTCCGTATTGATTCTTTTCTTTTCATTTTTAAGAGATTGGGAAAAGAAAATGGAGAAAATAGAGATGGAATAAGAAATGGCATGCCACAATAAAAAAGAATGCATCTGAAAACGTGAGAGCAAGCTCCACTGACATCCACCTCTGGAACTGTTGTTTCTTGCACTATGTTTGTCTGTACCTTCACAGGAGAACAGTCTGTCCGAAGCCATCATTATTTTACAGTAGGAATGGTCAAAATGTTCCACATTGAGTCATTGGGTATTGCCTGTTACAGGTGCAGTAATATTGTCTCAGAAATAGGGTTTAGTGTAGTGTAGTGTTTGTCAGGATTGTGACAATGGTGAAATGTGCATTTCTTTTATGGGGCAGCCATTCACAGAGAAGATGAGCAGCATGTGCTTAATTTGTGAAAGTGAAACAAATGTGATGATTTAGATTTCTCAGTAGTTGTAATTGTGGTAGAAAAACAAGGTACACAGTGGAAGCCCTTCAGCTGAATTATAAGGTCTGTGTTACGTCTGAAGCAGATTGTAGCATTGATGAAGCACTTCATGCAGCTACTGCAGTTAATCATTAGGTAAACAAAGCACAGATCAAGCAGTTCAATTTCCATATTGGTACAAAATGTGATTCTACAGTAGTATTGCCTTTATTTCTAAAGAAGCAGTAATATTCCAGTGCCGAACTTCCTATTTCTTACAGTGTCCTGTCCTCAGATTTACTCAGTGTAGTGACGTAGATAGAAAACAAGCTCCCGCAGGGCTTTAGTGCTTTCCACTGTGACGACTGTGACAAAAGTGTTGTTTGTTTGTAGTAAAATAGTATTACGCACATGTGATTGGACTACCAGTCTATTTTTATAGATGCTATGACTGTCAGTGCAGTCTGCATCTCAGCCGCTGTCTTTACTCAGGTAGGCTTCGAATTCACAGGAAGACATACACACTCTTCCATTCATCCACTGCCCTCAGGGAAGCAGAGCCAGAGCATCCTCCTGGCTGTGAGTGTTTGATGTTGAAACGGTTCACCTCAGCTTCATAAGAGCCCCCTATAGCAGCAGAAATGGTCTAAATGTCACACTCCACCCTCCACCATGCTGCTGTGTGTGTATGTGTGTGCGAGTGTACATGTATCCATGCATGTACCAGTATGTGGTGAGAGGGAGCTATTTCTGGAATACAAAACGAGGTCACAGATGGAAACAGCTGAACTTAAGTGATTTCTTTTGTATTTCGCACCACTGCGTGACAGCACAACACAATGTGCTGTACCCTGCTTACTGCTCATTACTGGTGACCACAGATAGCCCTGATTTGCAGCCGTTATTGTCCATTAAGATGCGCCTTCAGATCTTACAAGTGTCTTTGTGACCACTTGTTGCCAAGAATCATCAACAAGACATGAAAAGCCTTAGGGAGATGTAGCACATCGACACAGCACACACTCACAGTTATTTGTAGAACTCTTCAGGCTGTAGGTCACTGAGTGTCTGACAGTAACAGAATAATATAGTTAACCTCATGTTTGTTGAATCACAACAAATGTGTCTGTCCTCATCTCTGCTGTCTGTCTATCTCACTTCATGCATTAAACATGTTTGTGTTTTTTTGTTGTTGCTTTTTTTTTTTTTTTTTTTTTTTTTTTTTGGTGACAGGAGAAAGTTATTCAGAAAAGTTCTGCTCAACTATCTCTCTTTCTTATTATTACTATTCTTTTTCTGTCACTTCTGGAGTGAGAGCTAGATACTCACTGGACAGGTAGCCTATCAGTGAAATTTTAAATTGGGCTAAAATTAAACACATGCTTATATTGAAAACTAAATTCTAAACTACATTAGTTCTTTTTTTATTCTTCAAGTACTTTCAGTTCACTGAGAATGAGGAAATTAAAACAGTGTGTCAGACAGTTTCTTCAGGCTTGGCAGGAGGAGAAGAGACAGAAAGTAACTCTGGGAGGAAACATTCCAGCGAGCCAGTTAGGTTCACACAGTTACCTCTGTAACTGGCACAGAGTTAAAGTGATCTCTGTTTCTGGAAATGAAAACTCTATAAAATAGTTTCCCTCAAATCTGAGTTAACAAACTGGGAGTTTTCACTAAACCTACTTACTGGAATCCACACCCCAGCCTCTAGTGATAATCTGCAAGAAAATATATACTAGGACAATTACTGTATTGTTTCATCATATCAAAATAATACAGAGGAAATATTGGAAGTAAAAAAAAGGCATCTATATTAAGTGCTTTAACATAGTACATACACAAATTTAGGTCAACTCCCAAACCAGCGTCTATTCCCTCTACAATCAGTACCTGTCCACCAGTGAAACCACTTGAACAGAATAACAGAAGAAGAACAGGGAACAGCATGGTCACCAGTATACAGCCACAGAGCATTGTTGCTAAGATTATGCTAGAATATAAAGCATAAGCTTAAGATCCTATGAATTAAATGTAGGGAACCCCAACAAGATCAGTAGAAACCTAGTCCCAAGTACTTAGGATTAAATAAATGTTTGCTCTATTTTGTTGTGGTTGAGAATGTATAAATTGCTATTATTGTAATGTGCTACATATATGGAAATTGTTAGCAGATCACCTTTTTTATTTTTGTATACTGTATCTACTGTTCTCAATTCAGATAAAATGATAATCATTTAATAATAATCATAAACTCAGAGCTGAAGTTTAAGTCGGGGCAGCACCTGATTCTGTAACAATTAAAGTTCTTGGTTTTGTTAAGCTCACTGCTCCTCACCTTGTTGAAGAGTTCCATCACACTAACTTTTAGTGTTGCTGTTAGTGTATATGAGTGTGTGTGTTTCCATCTATCAGTATGCACCTCGACCAAGCTGCTGCCAAGAGCTTAGCGGGCTGTTGCTAGGCAATGCCATTTAAAATCTATCCCTCTCTGTATGTTAGATGCAGGGTAGCTGTGTTTGTGTCTCGGTTTTGTTGCTAATACCAGGGTGGAAAGTGGAGTAGCGCGAAGCACATTTGCCTTGTTAGCCCTGCACAATATTTTCTTTCCAAAGTGCAGCTTTGTTGGCGGGAGGCTGGTTTGGCCTCAGACGATTTCCTGAACAAAGAAAATTAAGCAGCTTTCTAGGGAGCTGTTCAGCAATAGCATAATGAAAAGGGGGTGTTTGCCATTTGATGATTAGTTTTAAAGAATGTCATTATGTCACATTGTAGTCAGCAGCACTGCGATGCCATTACAGCAGAATGTGCAGAGGTGTATTATGTGTGCACATTTTAACAGAAAGCACATTTGGTTCTTTGAAGTTATAATCTTCTCTGCGTTCATATGAATACATGTCTGATTTGCTATCCTCTGTCATGGGTTGATATAAAGCAGCAGTAATTCAGGTTATGTAATGTTTTACATTAACTGCTCTATATATATTCAGTGTCTATCTCGGAATAAATCCTCCGCTGGAAGGTACACCCTGTTTTATTTTTCCAGTGTATTTGGATTGAATTTAAATATCTAGTTATGCCTGTGTAGTGACAAGTGTCTGATGACAGAGAACAAAGCAGAAATTACAGAAAATTCATAATTGAAGGAAAGTGTCACACTACAGTAGTTTGATTGATATGTGATCTGGGAGAAAAATAGAAATCAAGTTTGTATTCTTTGTTTGATTCCTGGTAAAAGCAGGTCTGTCCAGTGAAAAGCTGGATTATCCATCGTAATCCGACAGAACTGAGACCACATCTATTTTCTTTTTGTCTACTTTCATGTTAAGCTGAGTGAAATGTTTACATGCCGCCTTTTACTGTATGAGAAGCTCAGTCAGCCATTTCTGGAAGTTTATTCTAGTGAAAACATTAACAAAGCCCATGTTTAGGCCACAGGGGTTGCAATATCCCAGTAACAGATGGGGAAGTCAAACCTATTGCCCAAATTCACACCCAGGCTTTAGCATAGATCTTACTCACATTTCCAGCCACCAAATTAGCCACTCAACTTTTTCAGTGTGTTATACAAGCCTTTGTTGTTTCCCAGCTGTGTTTATTGGCAAGCTGATAACAGCTCTAACCATAATATGAATTGCAAAACAGGAAATTCATACAAGTTCTTAACTTGGGGAGGTGATGCAGGGAGACCTAATGTAATGTTTCTTGATAGACACATCATCATTTACTTTTCTAATGAAAACCTTGTATTATGTCCTGGTGTATTATGTCCTTGTGACCAACAAGACAGACAGAGTCAAAGGAATTGTAGGACACCATAGTGCGGGACAAAGAAACAACCAGGGAGAGACGGGGGGGATTGAAAGATTGAGTGACGGCAAGCGGATCGTGTACCAAAGGATGTACTTTGACTTTGATTGTGTGTCGCCATGAGTCACCTCCTGTGTTCATCAGCATTCTGGCTAGCAGGATGAGAAAGCACAGTGCCTCAGGGCCTTGACAACATATCACTATCTTGCTGTCACTTCATCTACATGGACCTGCCCACTCCTTCCCTTCACTAACCTTTCATCTACCACATCTCTTACTGTTTCTATCGCTCTCTCCCTCCCTCCCTCCCTGTCAGCCTGTCAATAGTTTAGTGACATCTAGGTTTTAGTCATTCCAACTGTGCTAGCCGTAATCTGTTAAATATCTACAGTGTTCAGCTCTTTCTGTCTTTTATGCTCATACTAGATTATATTTCTTTAGCTGTAATGTAGTTTTAGTTTGAACTGAAGCTGCAACTCATGCACTTGCTCATGGTCATATCTCTTCTGTCAACATTTGACATTTCCGCCAGCAAATGCCTGCTGTAGAGCTCATGGGAAATGGTGTTCTTTAAAGGCCACTGCAAAACTAAATGTTGGATAAACAGTTCACAGTTCATTAGATCATTTTTCAAAAGCTGTGTAATACTTATCTGAACACACCCACTAATTTACATGACATACTGTTGAAAGGGCCTGGAGTTTTGGTGATTTGCAATGTTAAAAATGTTGGGATTTTGAATGAGATACTTCTGAAACGCAACCTGGAAGTTCGAGTTTCACCTGCTCTATATTGTGACTTTCATGTACAAGCACATGTACAGTATACAGCACATGTGTTGTCCTTTTACCACAAAGATGAGGTGAAATAGCACTGTGGGAGATGAAAGCTCCACAGGATGAAAAATGAACCTGGGAAAGTGAAGTATTAGAGAATGGATTACAGTGATTTCAGTGACATTAATGACAATAACTATGATTACTTTACTGACTACAGCCTCAAAGAGGGACTATAAGGCTGACTGATATTATAACCATGTACAAATATGCTAGATGTTAATCAGATGCTTCAGTATATGGGTCTTTTAGCTTAAACCTTTTAGGTTCTGTAGCAAAAAAATGTTGAGTCATGTCTGTTGATTTGACTTTTGACAAACCTCAGGCAAAAATGGTGGAAAGTTCATTTCATGTACACTAAGAATATTAAAGTTTGACTGGTCCAGGTTGTATCGCGCTGCTTGCCCAGTGACAGCTTGATTTGGCTCCCACCAAAAAAAGACAATGGATGGATGCTAAACTTCTTTTCAAATGGTAATAATTTTGTAATGACAAAGGTAAATATTAGGAAACAATACATTAAAAGTGTGACATTAGATTGTATATCCAAAGGTTGTTTTTTACTTAAAATCAAGTCATTTGCTACAACTCAGTGACTAAATTAGATATAAACTGCATCTCTAAAGGCTGACTAACCTGAAAGAGATTCTCATCAATAGAAGGTTTTTGAAGTGCAGAGGAAGGATGGAGAGGGATGACAGGTCATTTTGTCAAGGAGGAGACGTGTCTGCTGCTATGCTGCTACCATCATTAAAACTGAAAAGAGCTTCATTACATGTGCCCACACCACGCTCTGCAAAAAGAACACACAGCTAAAAGACATCTTAACACACTTGGTGTTTTGATTAGTGAGCAAATAGGCAAAAAAAATGTTGAACAAAGGTGTGTGGATGGGTGGATGTAAGTAGAGGTGGATAGTAGATGAGAGAACACAAGGAAAGCAAAGGAAAGGAGGGACATCAAGAAACAGGCGGAGGAATACAGCCTCCCAGTTGAGGGAGATGAGAGAGAGATTCTGTGAATGATAGATGATTGAATGGTAAAGTACTAAAGACAGGTACCAGTGCTCTCAGAGGGTTTGAGGAAAAGAAGGGTCGTCTGTGTGATCACTCGGTCAGTCTCCTGCTAGTTTACTGCTCCTCTGGAGGCCAATTAGAGGCAAGGCAGGTAAAGCTAAGAACAGTGGAAGACACACACACACACAGAAATACAAAAAAAAAAATTCATACAATAATCGAAGCCCCAACACAGCATACACGCTGACAACGACAAGACATAGTTTTGGTTTTAGTTCAGATTTATTTTATTATTTACTTGTCAAATGGTTTGCAATCAAATCTGCTGAGGTCAACAGAAAACTAACAGACGTGAGTAGAAATGTTTTTGTTTTCTGTGTCTGTGTGTGTGCCCTCTGATCCACCTCATGACATTGAGTTCATATCCATCATCACCACCCCTGCAGTGTTGTAGGGGGATTCTTTTGAAGTACAGAGATCTAAGAAAGGACACACACATTGGCGAATAACAATCAAATGCCTTCTAAAGTTCAGCCAGAAACTTTCCAATAGTTCTGCACATTCACACAAATCCTCACACACCATTCCTGCAACAAAATCCAGCTCGAGACCTGATTATCTCCTGGTGAGCCAATCAGTGCTCGTAACCAATAAGTGCTACAGTGGCAGGTCCTTAGTGAGAGCTGGTCATATTCTGTGGGTGCTGCGCTGTTAACTTTAAGCCTAATGATAAAGGAGGAAGGGTCGAGTGCAGTATTGATGGTCTTTTAACCAAACCCCCAGCATAGTACTGGACATACTAAGTAATCACTGCCACAGTCCATTAATCCAGCACATGGCCCACCCCCTCACCTCCTCCCACCACACACTGCTGTAGACTTCGTGAAACAGCATCTCTTCTACATTTAACATTTCAGCTGACACTATTTTAATCTTTGTGCCTGAAGCATTGTGTCCATTTTGAGAATTAATTAAATTCATGCACTTTTCCGTACTTTCCAGTGTTTTAAATACAGATGCCTGTCATTATTGCCAGCGAAATGCAGAAATTACCCACTAAATGAGCATCTGTAACTTCTACCCTTCTGTGCTGTAGCCAAAATATTTCACTTACTCCTCAAATAGCAATGCTGGTGTCAGGCAAAATGTAAGGGAGCATTTAAAATGTTTCCACAAAAAGTGGATTTGTTACCCCTCAGTTGGCTGCACATAATAAATCAGCATTCCTAAATAAACAGAACAATCATTTGTGGCTTGATTGTTGTTGAATATTGTTCAGTTGATCATTTTATGGTAATTTCTGAGATGCGTGAAGATAATTTATAAAATTGATAATACTGTCATACTCCAACGAATGGCTAAAGTATTGTGACCGATACCAGTTCTACAGTATGTACTTGGGAACAACAGGTAGCAATGTCATGCTGTGTATCATTATATGCATTTTCGTTGCTGTTGATAATGACTGTGACTATTGAAATGAACACTGTTTTTATATTTCAGAATTTTAAATCTTCCTTCTCCGTGTAGCTTTCCCACTGCCTTTCTTATGAAATTAAATAAAATGCTTTTGATGAAAACCCAGTATTCAGGCACGGAGCTTCAAACAGAAGAACTATGTTTGCTACTGATTACCATAGCTTAGGTCATTTTTTATAAACAGCAATCAAAGCAGGCTTAAGATAATTTCTGAAAAATTCATGAAGTACACAAAAAAATGAACAAATCCAGTTAACTTGCAGTCTCTTCACTGCTTTTTCACTTAGCAGTGAAATTTGCCAAAACCAGGCTAAGAGCACTGAGTAGGCTTACGAAGCACATTTCAAGTACCAATTGGATCACTTGGTTTACTAAGTTGAGGCCAGCAGTTGTGTAACATCAGCATTTATTACCCTGACATTGTCCACATTCAGTACACTGAGCATGCATAGCTCATGCTTTTTATAACATGTACTCTGTGTGTGTGTGTGTGTGTGTGTGTTTACGTGTGAGAGACTTGTGATTATTGGCATCTCAATCGCAGTCTGCTGCTTTCATGCTGATTCGTTCTGTTTTTGTCTCCATCTCCTTTTGTGACACACACAATAATAAGATTAGTTTGTGCTGTCATATTGTACGGAACAGACGCGCAAACAGTAGAAAAACCATTGATCTGTCTCGCCGTGTCTATCTAGCCGTGTATCATACTTTCAATTCTTTTGTCTAAGCAAAGTCAACACAGTTTCAGGATGGATGGCAGCACCACACTATATTAATGACAGTAATCAATCAATCCATGTGTTATCAAGGAACGCTCTATACATTGTAGTATTTTTTATGCCTAACATCCCACTTATTTGGTCACAGTGACAGGTGACTATTTACTGCAAGCTGTGTTACAACAAACAGCACTGCCTCACACAGTCTTTCAAGTTTTTAAAGCATCCAAGATGACAGATGTCCCATCATGCTCTTAGATTGTGGTCTGCCTCTCACCTTCACTTCTAAGACACTTGCAACTGGATAGAGTGGGGGATAAAAAAAAACAGCCATATGAAATCCAGAGAGAGGGAGGGATTTTACAACTAATCTATTTTAAGAACAGTGCCTTTTTTCTTTCAGGCCGCCACTCCTAAAGAGATCTAAGAACAGGTACAGAGAGCTGTCTCTAAAGACAGAAAGAAGGCAGGCAGAGGTAGAGGGGATGCAATCTCCCTAGAGAATCCAATGATGGTGACAAAAATTGAATACACAAAGTGCAGACATAGACACAAGTGTAAAAAAAAAAATTGACTGAATCCAGGAGTGGTTTTATTTCTGTCCATTCGAGCAGTGGTCAACAGTGATTGGCTGCACCAAAATAAGTCAGAGCAGCACAGGTTAGACACACACACAAAATTATTCTTCTAAACGCATCCTCTTATTTTTGACTAGATAAATGCACAGGTAAGCTCAATATGTTGCCAAATTAGAATTCGTAATCATAAACAAGTCTCTGTTATAGTAATTAACCAGCCCCCACAGAGTCTCTAGATACTATTAATCACTGTACGTTGAGAAGAACTGTTTCACTTCTGCCTTTTGCACGAAGCCCTTGGTTTTTGATGAGCTGCTTGTTTTTAAAAATATGTCCTCTGTGTTTCAGGTGGTTGCTCCAAGTGATTCTAAACATTAAACCTCTAACTCAAACCTCATCACAACAAAACTGTACATCCAACCTAATTGAGAAATGTTTTTGTTTAGGTTCATGTGTGCTTTGCATAACAGGAGTCAGAATAAATTACTTGCCGTGGCGTAAATACAAATATTAGCATGTTTAAATGTGTTTGGTGAATAGAAGAGACAGCTAGTATGATCCTATGATAAACTGTTAGGAGGCCAGCTAATGACACAATGGCTTCACTGTCACCATCAAAGATGCAAATGATGACATGTATTTTCTCTTCCTCTCTTTATATCCTAGTGGTCAGCAGGCCTTCCTGTTGGAGAACGTACCCTGTAACAATGCCAGCTGCCACAATGTAGGAAGGATGTTCCACATCCACTGGGACCAGTCAGATTTGGGAGCTATTCAAAATGCTGTCATGGCAACATTCTTTGACATCTACGAGGATGTGAGTAGTTTTTGCTGAGTTAATGTATTTTTGTCTTGGTCATACACACTGTACAGCATCCCTTGTCACTTTCTTTCTTTTTTTACTTCTTCGCACCTTTTAATTCATTTGTCTCTAAATGTCCCCCAATATCTTGACCTACTCGTCCCATAAATGCACAGAAATCAAAATTTATACTTGAATCCAAAACTTAAATATGCAGCTGAAATAATAACACATTGTGAGAATTTCTATGATATTAAAAAGCTTCATGCCAAATGGTGGGCAGAAATGTATAAATCTCACAGAGCAAACAAGAATATTTTATTTCTCTAATGCAGAAAAGTGGATTATGTGTAAAGCTTTTTGACACCGACGTCAATAAAATGATTTAAGTTTATGGTTTTCCTTTCCATACTCAGAAGTAATATTCCAGAATTGGACTGAGGACAGTGCAATGTCACGTTCGGTTTAGTGCTTGTTTGTAATCAGTAATGCAGTTAAAAGCACGCACAGGGGCTTGTGTGGAAGCCTACTTTACTCCATCTCTGCCACATAATGTATTCACACAGCAGTGTTATTTGTCTTCTTTGCATAATCTTGTGCAGATTCTTCATACCCTGCCTACAGTGTTATTATTACTCTTTTTATACTCTTTTTTTATTTCTTCTTGAATTCATTGTTGATCTCTCTGTTGCCTTAGACATGAGAGTGAGTTGTCAGTATATGTCTTTTTGGTGTTTCACAGGCTCAGCTCACATACAGTATTTCCACTCACATCCACAATGAGTAACTGCACATACTGTAGTACAGTAGCTGAAATGAAATCTACTCTATGGCCTTGTCTTATCAGAATTAATTACTACTGCTAATGTGGTCCATCTATTGAATTCAACTTTTGATGTTTCGTCTCTCACTCACCCTTGAATCTTTAAATACAAGAGAGGGAGATGAAGTGAAGAGAAGAGAAAAGGGAAGAAGATAAGATATTGCTGGATCAGTCACCCAGTCTGTTAGAGGGATAAAAATGTACATCAGAGGACACACACACACCATCCTCTCATTGTCCCTTATCTATATGCCTGTCTTCTTTTGCAGGGTATATTAGACATGCTGGTTCTGAGCAAAGCAGAGGCCAAAAATGACTTGATCATCCATGCTTTAAAGAACAATTTTGAAGCTGATGCCTACTTTGTTAAAGTGATGGGTAAGTGACTAATTTCCCCAGTATGCTCTGTTCCTCCTTCCCCTCCACATGCCTTAAAGTGTCCACATGAAGAACATAGTCCTCGCCACAGTAGATACAGAACTGAAATTTCAGCGCTTTCTGATTTTGTGTGTGTATATTTGTACTACAGCCCCTCCTAGACCAATTAGAATCATTGAACATAAGCAGCTCTTTTCCCAGACCCAGGAAGCAGATGGTCATGACTATTTTCTGTCATATCATTTTGATGTTTTAGCCTGGAGCCTCTCAGTTGGTGGTGGAAAGAGGATCTTGTCTCAGCTTTTTGTTCTATTTCAGCTGAAATTAAAATGACCACTGTCAGCACAAACAAAAGTCCAGTAGTAAATGTTCCTTTTCCTGAAAGGTCATTTTAAACAGTGTTGCAGACTTCGTGTGAACGTGTGAACCAGAGACCTATGTAAAGCTAAAAATTCATTTGATTCACAACATGTAGCCATGACATCCTGGGTTCAAAGGCAGATTGCACATCTTCCTCCTCCTTCTGTCTTCACATAATGTGTCATTTTCCATGTTTGGCTGCCTGATAGTGGTCCATGATCCAAAAATGCCAGAAAAATAACCTTCATTCTGTCTAGGCATCAAAGATGACTCTTTGTTCACTAATTCTAAAGATATAGCGCACATCATTTGTGCAGTACGCTGTATTTCGGTCACACTTTAAACCTGGTGTTCACAAATGATGTCTGACTAGAAGCAACTGTAGCTTCAGTATCTGTTCTCAGCTCTCATGAATAATTTCATATATTTTTGGCACAACACTTTTTATTTAATAGATTTTATTTTTTTTATTGTATTTGAGTAAAAGCCAAGACTTGTTCTTTTAAAGTCAAAATGTTGGTACAGCGGTAGTACCTAGTGACATTTGAGGAAAACAAAAATAGTTCCACTCTAGGGTGGGCCTTGCACAGTTTAATCTGTCACTCTGCTCTGCTCATTAGGAGGAAAAGGAGTGTTGTTCATCCCTTTCTGTTTCAGCACAGTTGGTGAACAGTTGTTGCTTTATCTTTTGGGAGGGGAGGGGCTACACTTGTTCATCTGCTTTCAGAGTAACGCACACACACATATACACAAAGAATACACATTAATCACCATGCTCTTGTAAGCACACACCTGTACTCACTTACAATAGAAATAAGAGTCAATATTCTTTGGCAAGTATTTTATATACACAGATTTGACTTCTACTACAAATGGCCTCTAGTACTGCTTCATAAAAAATGTCTGATAAAATGCAGACATGATACTCAGGAAACTAAGAACTAAGACATTCCAAGTCTAACTCAGACTAATATCTTGAAGTTAAGTCATGGCAACCGGACTTCTTTTATGTTAGGATGAAATGTTTCACTATTCATCCAAGTAGCTTCTTAAGTCTCAGTCTGTCTAGTTCAATAGAGACCACAAATGTACCCACCATGTTAACTTCACTTCACACCTGAGGTGCATGGGTTTATTATCTGGAAATTATTATTATTATCTTGCATGATATGAGTATAGAAATTATGCATTTGTAGTGTTTGCATTTGTATTATTTTAGGAAATACCACTTAGAGTGTGCATTGTGATCCACGAAGGAGAGTCATTTATAGCTCATCACCACAGCACAACAACGCATGGTCCCCTAACTACCCAGATACTATACAGTACTAGTACTAAAATGTGACACACTAAAGTAATTATTTTTAAATGAGATACTTGACTACTTTATTGAATTTATTATTTGTAATAAATAATAAATGAACCTATTTTCATTTAGTTATTGTGGGTTATTGAGTATAGACTGATGGGCAAAAATAGTAGAGGTAATTTGGTCTTTATTTAAAATGAAAGATGAAGGGACTATATTGCTTTTTATTAAATATAATGATGTTTATACCTATAATTTGAACTGGAATTTTGGGCAAGTCCCTTCTTTGGAAGAGATAAACTGGCCCTTGCAAGAGTCTCTTAATCAGTGCATGCCAATTAGCAGCTTACTTTACTAATCTCGTTAGTTTAAAATGTGCACTGACCTGTCATGAAATTCTTCTGAAGCAACTATATTTGAGATTATATCCCTTTAATTGAAAGGCAGGAGCTACAAGTTACAATTAGTCTGAAGTTTATAAAGACCCACAGATAACCAGGAAGAAGAATATAAGAAGAATTTAAGAATATTTTGGCAAGGAAATACCCAAATCCATTATCCCTGGAACATAATGATCCATATTTCAAATAGTCATTTCATCTTTTACAATATTCCTTTAGAAGTAAGTAAAATTGGTTGAGCTGGGTATGAGGAGGAACATTTTGGTTTCAGATTCTCTCTAGGCCCCGTGTTACAAATTGGGATGTTACAACGACTATGTTTGAGAGAAAAAATTGTTAGATGCCAAAAAATATGTATTATTTTATAAGACGTTTTTTCAGTTATGTTGACAGCCACTGTGTATGACCTTGACTCATGCCCCTTTTCTTTCTGCTGCAACTTGAAATCCTTTTGTGCCGCCTCTCTAAACTGCTGTTCTTTTTGTTATCCATGTCTTGTCTCAGTGCAGCAAAAAAAAAAAAAAAAAAAATACACAGATACACCCACATCGAGATGCCTGTTTTTCTCCCATCGATGCAAACACTGTCAGCTACCCACGTCTTCTCTTCATTCGACTTCAGTTATTGCATTTTTGGTTGTTGTAAATATTTAGTACATCCTCAGTGTCACATTTTTACATCTAGCTGACTACAGAGTTGCAAGCAAACAACAAGCAACCTAAATAAAATCGTATCTGTCGAGTGTTACACTGTCGACATTTCATTTGTCTCCCTTGTGAACGTGAGCTCACATGCAGCTTAATAGCTTTGCACCTCCTGCATCCCCCCCTTGAGGATAAATAGTTTGTTTACCATTCATTTCAGAGTCTTTGATAGGATAGCTGATAGTGTTACACTGTGGTAAGTGAGACTGAATGTGTGAACTCCATATTCAGACTTGACACATTATGTCAACCAGTGATGTGTCTTTGTAGACAGTTAGATCCACTCCTTCGTTTTGTAAGGTGGAATCCTATTTTCTCAAGATGACATCCCTCAACCCTCCCCTGAGCATTATTGAACAACACCCACTGAAAAATTGACTTTGTGTCAGGCTTGGTGTGTGTGCACTTTGTGAGTGAAAAGTAAGATCCCATGATGCACATGGACTTCCCAGGATAAATCCATCACAGGTTGACCACAGACAGCAGCTCTCTTCTTGCCAGAGGCCTGGACTCTTGCTGGGCTGCTTTTCACACTGAGATGACCTGAACCTGTACTGGTCTGACATCTTATCTTTCTGCTCAACATGCAGTAGTTCACTCACTAGTGCATTCCATCAAGACCCTTACCTCTGTTGCCGTAGAAGCATATATTATTTAGGAGTAGACTTGAAGTGTTTGAATGGAGCTGCAGAGCAGTGGAAGACTTAGCAGCTAGAGTTACATTCTGTCCAAAAAAAAAAAATAACATACATATATATATATATATATATATATGTGTGTGTGTGTGTTTGTGTGTGTGTGTGTGTGTGTGTGTGTGTATACATTTACCGTATAACCTTGTAAGCTGAAAAAAGCATATCAGTCCTGTATGTCATTTTGTTTTGACACTTTTCAAGGCAGGGTAGTGTGTAGTGCAGTTCAGTTTCAACCCCTGTGGATGTTTTTTGGGTAAAAACTAAGTAATTGCTAACTTTGTATGGACGCAACTAAATATAAGTGATGAGCCTAATGTTTTTAATTTGTAACATTATGTTGTAACATTATGTTGTAATGTTGTAAATGAGATTCATTTCAGCCATAAGCAAATCTTTGAGTGCCTATTATTATTCGCCATGGTAGCAGTATGCCTCTAGGGATAGCAGTGCCATCTGTCAGTCTGCTGGTTAGTTCAACTGACTGACAGACCAAAATAGCTAAAATATCTGAAGGTTGAAATTTTAAACACATATTCAAGTTGTCCTATCTTTGGGATTTCCCTGAATTCCAATTACTCTAATAATCATCTGACCTTTATATAGCTCATCGGGTCAGACCTTTTACCATTAGACTGTTCTCAACATCTACACACTTTGGGACCTGATTTGCACAAAATGTTTTATGTACATTTATGGATCTTAAATGGTGTATTCGAATGTCATTGGTAATCCTCAATGAGGTCATTTTCCCTCCAGCAACCACCATGTTGTTATGGTTTTTTATTGAAATGCATTGCCAACACATTCCATGGTTTCCCCCTGGAGTTGATTTTGTAGACTTTACTGTAATCGCAGTACAAAACTGCCAAAAGTCCATGAATACATCTCTCTTTGGACATTCGGTTTTAGTGGGAGATTAGCAAATGTATGCTTACATGTTTAAATTTACACAGTAAATGAGATAACAACTATTATTGTGAGGATGTTAGCATGCTATTGTTGCTAGACATCCTAGTGGCTACGAACATGTCGTAGTTGCCTCGTAGAACACGTTTACTAATGCATGGCCCAAAATGAATTTTTCAGTAACTTAACCCGTATTCGAATAGGTACGCGTCTGTTTCAAAGACGAAACTAGGAATCCATGGATGGTGCGCGCACTGTAATCATTTCACGTCGTGTGTGTATTCTCTCTCTTGCCTTGTACTGAAAGGCTATGATGACATTAGTTCATATGTGTATATTCTAATCTGAAATGTCATATCAGCCTGACAACTAAAATCATACATACATAAAAAAGGTACTATAAAATTTACACAAATTAAGTTTAAAAAAAAAACATGTAAGCTGTGTATAATCTCCACCTAATTTATTGGTTGATACATTTTGATCGGTCTATTATCTCGTTTTTAATAGTTTCCGTTAGAATGTGTCTTTTCAAATCGTTTAAAGTTCCACGTATCAAAATCTATCACCACTGAATAAGAGAGAAATGATTCTGAATGTAAGCAACATACTAAGGGTCCAATTAGTGTCCTCACAAGTATAGTGAGGCATAACTCTGTGTGTGTGTGTGTGTGTGTGTGTGTGTGTGTGTGTGTGTGTGTGTGTGTGTGTGTGTGTGGAAAGAGATGAAGAAAGAGACTGACAGGCAAAACTGTATGAGTTGATTAGCTTCCTGCACACTTATTAGGATGCAGATTAGCTGCATTGTGAAACATCTGGCCCACATACTCCCTTCTACTCGATTCTCTCCATTCACTTCTCCCCTCTCCTCTCTTCTCCTCTTCTCTCCTCTCCTCTCTTCCATTTCTTCCCCTCTAACCCGTTCCAGCCTCTGTTTTATCCCTTACCTTTTCTCGTGCCCTCACCCTGCCTTCATTCTTTTGCTTCTTCAGCAGGCATATGGTTTCCTGTCATCCTGCTTTCTCTCCACCTCGCTCAGTCTGTCAGTCAGAGCTGTCTTTTATTGCCTCTTTTCATTTCATTCTAATGACGAGAAGATTTACATGAAGTCTTTCAGTGTGGTTCTGTCGTCCGGAGGAGGATTTGACTAAAGGCTGTATATTCAGATTGGTATAAATACTTGTTTTTTCTCTGTCTGCTACAGCACACAAAGAAGGCTGAGTGGGAGTGCCTGCTCCCATGTTTGTCAAAATAGCATCCTCCACCAGCTTAGGTTGACAGTTAGTGTAATGTGACTACAAGCAAGCCATATATTTCCATATACTACACATTACATCTTTTGTCTTCATTAACTACAGAGAGTAATTTGTATTTCTTGTCTTATTATAGTGTCTTTCAGAGCATGTATAATGTGTCTATGTTTTGCCCAAAATACCAAATAGCAGTCAACCACAGGCAGTATTTTTACTCTTTATCACAAGCTATTGTGGATGCTGACAAAAAAATGAGAAAATCAGTGGCTGGTTTTTAATAATAAACTCCAGTATGGTATTAAAACGGCCACTATTCTTATCTGAGTAAATAAGTTGAAAAATATACTGCCTGTCTTTCCAGCAGTGGCAGTAAGGCCACTATTACATAGCCTGAGAGAAGCCAGCTTAAATCAGTTTCAAGTTTTATCAGGTTCAATTTTATTAGTGTCTACTATGTCCCCCGAGAGTTGAGGTAGCTGGAAGACTGGGTCAATTAGCAAATTATGGGTAGTGGCTTAGAATATAAAAAAATAATAAGCAGCACCTAATTTTGAATTATACCTGGGTACTATATTTGATTTATGGCCCTGATAGCTAATCCAATCACCTGCAAATTAATGTTGCTATGTGGCCATCGACTGCTCACCTAATCCAAGTCCCACTGAGCAGCATAAACATATGTAGGCTGGTTTTTGAGTCTAGGAATAAGGAATTCTGTCTTTTCAGCATTAGATAATTTAGATATAGATCATGCTGCTTATATACTGAACATTAAATTTGATGTTTAATTTTCCTGTGTTTTTGAAGAGATAGCATGCTAGTACAGTAGTTAGTATGGTTTCCTCAAAGCTAGAAGGATGAGTTTGCATGCCCTCCAGTTGAGTACTTACTGTTTCCCCCCACAGTCCAAACACTTGCAGGTTAGTTGAGGAGAGCCACTGTGAAGATGCTGAACTTTATTTTAATTGATATGGCTAATTAATGTGGTGGTCACATTGCATTTGTAGTGTTGTTCCAAAAGCAAGACACAGTGGAAGCCGCTGCCAGCTGTTAGGGACAGTGAGCGTTCACTGTAACAACAATATAATGATGTCAAAAGTGAACAATGAGCAGGGAAAGCTCCCTGTGGGACTTGCATCTCCACAACAGTGTCGTGACTTGTCTTACGTAGACTTTGACCAGACAAGACAATAGCTCTTTATATATGTCTAATCTGGTTAAATAACATTTTTTGTTTTAAGTTAGGTAAGAAAACCAGGAGACATTTTGTTAATTGCCAGTTCTTCATTAAATGTTGCTTTGATTGCATTTGTATTAAGACCCAAGTGTTTAATGCTATTATAGGCCTTTATTTACAGTTCAGTTATATGCATTGTAAATATGCATGCCCACGCTCATATGCAGTGCATCCATACCATACAGTATAGCCATACTTTGTAGATCTGCCTTGTAACATGGTTTACAGAGCCATGAGCAGATGGTCATATTGGAAGTTGCTATTGCTATTTAAGACCAGATGTCAGCTCACTGTCAGTTCCAGTGCCTCTCTGTTGGTGTGTAGGCATTTGTTATGCCCATGCATGTCTGTAAGCAGCCCTGCATGCAGTCAGCAAATGCAGCCGGAGGACAATGAGAAGTGATGAGCATCTCAGAGTAAATGCCGCTCAGCTGTCAGATTGTTATATTTGTGTGTCAGTGTGTTTGCGTGTACAGTGTGTGTCTGCTTGGCTTCCATTGACATTCATTTGTACCCACTAGCGCTGACACGGCGTGTCATGTTTCCCCATCAAGGTCTACTCATCGCTCTTTATGTATGTATGTGTGTGTGTATGTGACATCAGCTGACCTGACAGCTAAGGACTGCATGTTGTGACGTGTGCAAGTGGTTACCATGGCTCCCTGTAGTCTCTTTTTATAGACTGCCAATGAAGATGCGTTTACAGGTGAGGGTCCAGCTAGATAAAGGAAACCAATGTGTCACACTTAAGACGGTGTGATGCATATCCCATGTACATGAACATAACAAATCAGATAAGTTATATAATTATAAATATTTCATTGTGATCGGGGCAAGTACAAGGGTTCTGGTTTCAGTGTCTGGTCCAGGGAGACTCGTGGCTAAGAATTGGGAACCCAGAGTTAAACCACCAACCCTTCCGTTTAGGCAATTGCGCTACCTACTGAGCCCATTTCCATGTTCCGATTCTGATTCTCACATGCCCACTGTAGGGGGTTGGCATTAGTAAGCATGGACACACTGACCGCTCTGCAGACCCATACTCAGCAAACTATACTATGTAATCTAACAACTGAACTACTGATCATAGCCAGCATTATGTTTTTAAATAATTTGCGCAACAGTAGCTCTTCTGTGAGATAAAACAGGCTACTCTTCCCTCCCCATGCACATCAATAAGCTTTGAGCACCTGTGATCCTGTCTCCGGTTCACTGTTTGTCCTGCCTTGTACTGTTTTTGGTAGGTGCTGTATTGACAACTGCATACTGGAAACACCCTACAACATTGGTATTTTGAATATGCACAGTCATCTAGCCCTTACAGTTTAGCCCATCAGAGTTGCTCAGAGCCCTACACATGCCCATTTTTTGTGCTGCCAGTGTAGTAACTTGCAGCAACGAAAATAATATTTTCACTTGCTGCCTAATGTATATCTCACCTTTTGACAGGTGCCATTGTAATGAATTAGTCAATGTTATTAACTCCAGCTTTCAGTGATTATAATGTTGTGGATTATCAGTGTAGTTTTTCTCTTATTCTTTGTATATATTCACATAAAGCAAAATGTGTCTGTAGGTAATATTTTAAATTAGTCTTTTAGATTTTCCTTGTTTGATAGTGCTGTGGTAATTACTGATTTTTTTTTTTTTTACAGTTCAAAAACTCAATTCAGTTAGTTGTCTATGTCTGTCTGAGGATCACACAAATCTTATTTTCTGCAACACTTTAAGCTTTTGCCTGATATCATTAGAAAATCTGATGAAATTACTGCGCGTGTGTGTGATTGAATGCTTAAAATGAGTTAGAAACTCATTAATATTTGATATCACCACCTCAGCCCCAAACAGCACCTCAAATGTCAGTAAAATCATTTCAAACCTGGTAGGCAATAAGATCAGAATTTAATCGAAATTCTGATCCTCTGCAATGTCATTGGTATTGTGTATTGTGTTTCTTGATCCAGTTCTTCTCATTGGTCTCCCTGAATAGTGGTTTCATTGCAGAGATTTGCAAAGATTATAACAACTATGAAATGTCTATAAAGGTCTGATTCACAAAATCTTGGACAGCTGATGTTGGGATTTGTCTGTTTCTTAAACTTTTGGAATCATTCATGTGGTCTCTAGTCTGAGATGCCATTAATTTATCATAGTGTTGGATGATTTTTGTATCTGAGGAAACTTGGAACTTTTCTGTATCTAGTGACCTTCTTATGTTAACGTAATGATGGACCATCAAGTTTCTGTACTTAGTTGTGTGGTTCTTGTCGTAATTTGCGTTATAATAGTTGACACTACAGCTGTCATCAAGGCAAAAAGCAAAGAATCTAAATTATGAAACATGCTTTGTTTGATAATGATTTACTTACTAAATAACTAAGTATGTCTGCATAGTCATGTGTCAATCTACAATGTATAAAATAATAGAAGCAAAAACATCCAAAGTCCATCCAATGAGAGGGTGTTTAAACTCACAGGCTGCTCTTATCCCAAATAGTGGCGACGAGTGTATATTACAGTGATGCATTTTTGTCCAAAGCCATCAGCAAGCATTGTTAAATCTGATTTATGGCAGCTGATTTCAAGCTGTTACTGAACTCTGACTGCTCCAATGTAGAGTACATATTATTCAGAAAGGAATGTCTAATAGAAGAGCAAAACGTTTGCTATATTAAAGAATTAAAGGAACTATAAACCCTGAATTCTTTATTCAGAATGCAACTGCATAGCAAAACAATGACATTATTTCTGGCTTCAAATTGAGCTCAAGTCTACATTAAAGTAAGTCTCATCGTAATAATGAACATGACTGTTTCAGGTATAAGTAAGAAATTAAAGTAAAGCCTCACTCCCTCATGTGCTTCCCAGGCATCTTCCCCATAAACCTGTTTCTACTTGACTGTTTTGTGACAACATTGTGTTTTCCAGATTCACAATTTCTTTTATAGACATGAATGTGCTATCTATTTTTCTCCAACAGTCACACAAAGACCATTCTGCACATGGAGAGTAACACGCTTAAACCTCACTGGATAGAACCAGAGAAACACACACACACACACACACACACACACACACACACACACACATTGTACATTACTACTCACTGGCTGGCTTGTTGTCACAATGATGGAGACACACACAGACCAGTTCATCCTCCACTTGATTAGGCCCTGCAAAGGAGCCTCCATCAGTCTTAATATTACACTAGAAAATAGGGTAGCTCAGTCCCACAGAGTCTGTATGCTGTATGTGTGTACGTGAGGGAGACAGAGACTCCTGAATTGGTAAGAAAAAAATTCTGTTCCCCACAGGATGTGTGAGAGCTATTCCAGGGCTGTTGTTTTTGCCATGGATGAGTTGTTATGTAGTTGTTACATGTCAACAAAAGATTGAAGTATGGAGAACAGAACAGCTTCACTAAACAAACTCTGGATCTGAGTGTCCTCTCTCTCAAAAGTGTAGTGACATCCTTGCCTACACATACACACACATACACACACACACACAAATACCCACTCTGACATAGACTCATCCACTTCCTGGAGCAACAGCATGTCCATTGAGTTGTGAAGGACTTCTGCATTCACACAGTTTGTGTCTGTCTTGCTTTTTACGCACCAATGAATGCATGTCATGAAATTCTTAATGCACCATGTGTATGTGTCCACTCTTGCTGATTAAACAAATTGTTCCATTACCACACATACTATGAATTCAAGAGTTTTCAGTGTAAAGGACCTACTCTCTACCTACTAAAAGGACATCCGTCTTGGTTTTGATTGGGGCATGATTAGTGTATGAGAATGTGATCTGACAAAAAAGCTGTAAGGTGCTAATTCCTCAGATTATTGTAGCTTGTAACTGTAATTTAACTTCATGACATTAAAACATGTCACTAAAATTGTGTATTTTTCATTTCTTAAACAAATATTGTTTGGCACACCAGTTGCTCAAATGTGTCAGTTGAAGCTCACAGTAAACCCTTTGTGTCATTTGTTGCCTAGTGAATATCCTGACAATCAGCTCCTCACTTACAGGGTATCAGTATTCCAGCTGTGTGACTTTGTTTGTTCCCTTTGCTGCTTTCATGCATTGACATCTTTTTCTTTCTCCACGGTGTTGGATACATTTCACATCAGTCTTACTCAGAATGTATTTTAATAGCAGCTGCTAGATCAACACTAATGATGAGAAAAATTCACGGTCTGTGCTATAGACCAGAGAAATGCATTCTCTTCTGGGAAGTGCATTTTTTTCATTAGCTTTCTCTCCTGACCTGGTAACCACACAGGCATAAAAAGAGAAAACTGCTGTGAAGTGAAAACAGGTCTTTAATTTTATATTAAAAAATAAATTGCAAAGAATCTTATACACTTATCTTGTAGCAGAGATTTAGGAGTGTGCAGCAAGCTGGTGTGGTTTTGTGGCCTGCTAAAGTCTTTGCCTTATGTCCTACGTTCTCACTCCACATAATCCCAAATGAGACTAGATCTAATCCTTCTGCATTATTGATTTACAGTGTCAGTGACAGTGGTGTGTATAGCCTGACCCTAAACAGCATTAAAATCAAAGAATTGGTGAATAATATGATCCCTATGATTTATTGATCATCAGTGTCCTTCGCCAATGACATTTGTCTAAAGTCTGTGATGTGTTGATGTGGTGTTTGCTCAGAGTTGAGTAGTATAATTACATGCAGGGCAGTTCTAAAGACTGTGATCTATTCAGAGCCAAATAACCTAATGAGTTTGTCAGTTTTAGTCATTTACCTTTACTTAATTTGAAGGGCACAGGGATAGCCGGAAACAACCTTGGGCCTTGGGAACTTCCAGATTCCTCTCTCACATTTGTTAGCTACAGTAAGCAATTAAATACAGTGGCAAGAAAAAGTAAGTGATCCCTATGGAAATACCTGCTTTGCCTTAGTTTAAAAATTGCTGATCACAATTTACAGTGTAGGTTAGAAATACTATGTGAACACCAAAACATTTTTCTGTAGAGTTTGCTACTGTACAAACAAGATGTATCTAGGATTGGAAACAATGCCTTACCGAACAGACCACTCAAGAATCATGATCAAGACTGGTTGATCTGCATAAAGCAGAAAAGGATTACGAAGTAAGTAAGAGTTTAGATATCCACCAGTCCACTGCTGAACAAAAGATAAAGATCAGATCACATTTTAAGGCCAAAATGTAATGCAGATCATTCAGAAGAGTTAATAATGAATATCTTTTATCCTTACAGACCTGATTTGATATCTCTGACTTGAAAATATTGTGAAGCCCTCATTTTGCAAACAAACCTTGACAACCACTGTTTTCTAGTATCATAAATAATATGATATTACTAAATATGTCTTGATAAGCCATTTTAAATTATAACACAATAAGGGCCTTGATGAGAAATGTGTGTTTTTACTGATAAAAATTCCTTTTCTACCTGAAACCTGTTTATCCAGGGTATTAAGTTGCAGCTGATATTCATTGTGGTCAGTTTGGTTTCATTGGGGTCAGGAAACACATTTGTCTTTGATGGGAGCTCCATCTTAGTTGTGCTTCAGGGCATATACCTAATAAGCTTGTGAGCTTCAAAGCAACAACTATTCCTTTGCCACACATATCTTTTTTAATCAAAGCTTTAAAATAAGAAAAAAATCTTCTTGTTGATTTCAACCAAGATGACAGAATGATTACCACATAGAGGGATCATAGTAAAAGAAAATGGTGCAATGCAGTCCTCCTGCCTGGACCACTACTGCATTTGCATACAACACTGTCATAATTGGTCACACTTTGTTTTGATAGCCAGTGCAGGCAGCTCATTATCTACTTACAGTAAAACATCTATTGAGCTTTAGGTGGGACTTCGGTTATTGTGAAAAGTCAGAGTCATGATTCATTTTGGGAATCAACTTAACATTGTATTCAGACAATGAATGTGCCTAATTTCTTTGCAGTTTATCCACCAGTTCTTGAGTTATCCCAGTTTGGACTAAACTGGTGGGTCAATCAATGGACAGGCAGGAGGTTTGTAGATATTTTTGACAAGCACAAAGTTGAGAATTTGTGTGATTTGAATCGCCCATATCACTTCACAAGGTGTGCAAGTGGGAAAAACACAGTGTGGAGAAAAATAAAGAAAAAAAAAGGAAAAGAAAAACAGTGGGTTGTATGTTTACACCAGCATCTTTCAGAGATAGTGTGAACTGACACATTTGTAGAAACGGAAGCATGTTTGTTCTATGAGACACCGTTCTAGGGGTACTTCAGAAAACGCTGCTGGGGTGGATCGCCCTTTAGACCCTCTTTATTTAAGCCTTTTCTAATTGTTTCCATTTGCTACTGTGTAATGTACTTCACTGCCCAGTTCTCTCAAACTCCCTGGCCAATTTATTAGGTACACCTGTGTAACCCAATGCAATAATGTCTGCTAAAGATGTACTGTATATACTCCTACTGTAGCAACAGATCAACTAAATAACAGAATCTGACAAAGAGGGATTACGCAGCATTCAGGAACACACATGCAGACACAGACTATATATATCCCTGACCCCCGGCTGTCAGTGCATCTTGTCCTCATCCTGCTCTCTGTCCTTCCCATAGTGTAGCATCAGCTAGGTCTAACTGTCCATTTTCTTTCATGAGATCAGGTACCCTGAAACAGTCTTCTTGTAAATTTAAGAGTGACTCCTATTGTACACTCAGGGCCACCTCTCATCAACCGCTTGTCCACTTCAGCTCATTCTAAAGAACATTTACATAACTGAAAAGTCCTTACTTTTGTCAATTAAATGTTATTGACACATATGTGGCAAATTAGTGATGAAGAATCCAATACAGAGGCTTCATCCATCAACTGACTAAGCCAGGAGTGCATGGTGTTAACCTCAAATAGGTGCATTGAGTGTGACTACACTGTTTTTATTATTTGCAGCTCTAGGTACAGACCTTATTAACACAGTATTGGGCTTCAGCATGACTCCATCAGGCAAATCAAGGCAACTTAGACTCGTAACCCTGTTAGTATGATAATAAAGTCACTTCTCTAATGACTGATTAGCAATTCAGCAGATTTTGTCCTCACTCCACTTGTACACAAAAATAAGCAAAATGCTTTTGAAGCACATTCACACACTATTAACCGTTTTCACAGTTTATTTGTTTGTTCTCATAGCTGGCAAATTAGTTAATGTACACCACTTCCTTCTTTGATTGGCTGTCTTGTACATATCCATTTAATACACAGAAAAGATGATTACATTGTATGAAATACCTTGCAAATGTTAATATGAATTAGTGTTTTTGTATTGACTGTCAGTCACAGTGGAACTTAAACCATTCTTGGTAGAGTAGCCACAGTCCTAAAGTGTCTCCCTTTGCACAGTTTATTTCTCAGTGTGACTTTGACCACTTGACATTTCATACATGTTGATACAGTGGCCCTTAAGGCAAAACAACAACACCATCACAGATGACTCTGATTCCACAGTAGATTGTGTTATCGTGCTGGACATGCAGCACAAGCTGAGTTACATGTCTAACTCTCATCTCCGTCTTCCCCAGTGCTCAGTGGCCTGTGCTCCAATAACTGTCCTGAAGATGTTAAGGTAAGAAATCTCTCTTTGTCTGCCTTTTGGTCTCTCCACATTCCTAATGACACCATTAAAAATGTTGTGGTTAAACTCTTTAGGGCCTCTGACCAGTCTGACCATGTGTCATTTTGTCTGAAGTGACTGTTCATATTAAGCCTTATTGTCATATTAAGCCAAGGTAAATTTAACCAAGTCATATCAATGCCTAAACTTAACAGTATTGTGTTAATACTCGCTTTACTTTGTCCTCTTCTTTATCCATACTCAGCTGTTTTTTAGCAGCAAGGTAGAAAAGGCTACATTTGTATGATGAATTATCACCACTACTGGCCAAACGTCGAGTCTATGGGATAAATCAACTTTATATTAAGGAAATATGGCAAGGCCAATTGAATAGGCAATGAGCTTTTTTTAGCTCAAGGGTAAAGTAAGTATTTCTCTATATGTAAAGTGCCCACCTTTTATTGCAGCATGGAACAAAATACAAAAAAATGGAAACCTCAAAAGTAAATGAGGTCTGTTTTGTGCAGTAAACCAGCACCTAATTTTTAACCCTCATAATGCTCTTCTCTCTTTCATTTCTTTATGGAGACAAGTAACAGACCTTCATTATGAGGGTCTGTAGTAGTATAAACCTAGTTTCTAAAAAAGGTGGCCCAAAAAATAATAATAAAATCTGTAATTTGTCATTGAACTTTAGTTTATCTGACCAATGTACAAAGTAAAACAAACAAAATAAAGAAAAGCAAGTAACATCAATCTGAAAGATTCCAGAAATAAGCAGGTCAGGGTGTCATGATTAAGTGTAAAAGGAGCGTCCACCAAGGGCTCAGTCTTTGTGGATAAAGATGGGTTTTTGTTTACCAAATTTTATGAAGAAGTGTCAAAATGAATATTTCTCAATGCAGAATGTTGAATCTTGAAAAGATTCTAGGGTCTCAGTGTGTAAAGGCCAGAGGAAATGGGCTGTGTGTATGCTGCCATACTCTATTTAATTCTCATCCTTGTGGTTTGCATTTTACAATAAAATAGTAATGTGAGGAATATTTAACACAAGGGCAGATAAATGACAGGTTTGCCTGATTTCCAACACTCGTTCCTGGTAAATATATATTTTGCAGTTCGTTGCTTGTTGTTCAGGGACACTTTGACAGGGGTGGTACTGAAGAGATTGGGTTGTTTTAATAATTTTACAGTAACAGGTGTCCGTATCTAGTTTACTCTCTGCTCGCATTCTCAAAGTTTATGAGTTATCCAAGGCTTCGTGTCTGCTCTGGTGTTATGAGCCCAGACGGTGCTTATGATTTTGATACTTCCAAACTTTCACAAGGTTACATTCAGGCATTCACAGCAACCCCAGCAGGCGCTTAAGCTCAATTTCTGGCTCTAGAACTTGTTTCATTAACAAAGTTGGTCCATACTTAAAAGATGACAAGATTAAATGAAAAGATGTGCAAGAACCTCTCACACAAACATAATTCTTGTTAAGTACATTACTACGGTGTGTGTCATGAATCAATCAACAGAACAACAGTAATGCTGTTCATCTGCTCATCTAATACTGTAGCTCCATGACTGTTCACTGCCCCTCCTATTAGTCATGTATCTTCATGTACATACAAAGTCCTCATTTCATTTTTCTTTGTATCACTATACAGCAGCACTGGTAGCTACACTAAAATGTTCTAACTTGAATGCTTAAAGTGCTTAATTTAGAGACATTGATTATGCCAATGATGAAATCCTACAATTGTTTACCTCCTCATGAACAGATGGCAGTCAGCCAGGAAAACAAGCGATTTACAAGTTTTTATGATTAAAGAGAGTTTGGGGAATCCAACTTTGAAAGTTCCCATGAGAAACCTCACAGAATAAACAAATTGACATTTAAGAGAACAACATGAAAAAGCATTTATGAGACCAATTGACAGCAATGGATAAAGCAAAGGTTCCAGCTCCCTACCAGGAGTCCAGACATAACACAGCTGTGTGTAAAATAACACAAGAATCCCCCGTTGGACACTAGTGAGAAGATACAGTTCACTCTAGGAAGACCAGTTTGAGTAATAGAACCATATTTACAATGCTGATCAGACACCAAACCAGTTCACAGCAGTATGTAGAACTATGAGGGAAGATTTCATAACCTACCTATCTCAATGATCATTAGGTGCACAGTAGAATCAGCATCTTACCAGGTGATGCTATGATAATAATAATAATAACAATAATAACAATAATAATAATAATAATAATAATAATAATAATAATAATAATAATAATAATAGACCCTGTGACACGAGTTGACCCAAATTAGATGAATTCATGAGACAGCTGTCACTCTGCTGCTAAATGTAAGCATGCGACTGCAGTCTGCAATGTACTTCATATACTTTACTGATAAACCTGACAGTTGCACTAAATTAAAATCACCAAATAGTAGTTAAGTTTCAATTTCGCTTCTCTGTTTGCCCTTCGCCCTCTCTCTCGCTCTGTGCCAACAAGGTAAACTTATGGTTAAGTCAGCATCTTTGAAATCATTTCCATTCCTGCTAGCAACCTGCATCCAATTTAGGTTGAGAGGAGGATTGTGAAGGATGATTAGCTGATGAATAGACTTTGCAGGGAAAAACAAAATGCAAACTCTTAAAATGCAGTATGGTGTGCCTTTGGATTGAAGTGTAGCCATCATTTTATTGAGCAGTTAGCTTTAAGCACCTTTTATTCATCCTAAAGAGCTCATTTCTGACGCTCATGTGTGGGTGGACAGAGGAATCTGACAGAAAAAAGGCAGCCACTATCACTCCTCATACAACCTTTCACCAGTGGAAAGCCCTTTGCAGAACACATTAGCTTTGACATCAACAAGAGGCTGCTGGTATTAGAGTTGTTTTGGTTTTCTGTCTGTCTGCTCTTCCACCCGCTTGTTGCCTAACTGAAAGGTATGATGAATGCAGTAGACGAGTGGAGCTCACGGCTGTTTCTGTTCCTCTCCTCTCCCATCCATCAACCCTCTCTATCTTTTCATTTCACTCTCCAGCTCCTCGTCTTCTTAGTCACACCTCTCTTCCTCTGTCTTTCTTTCAGCCCACTAGTCTGCTCCTTTGTGGATTTCTCATCTCTCTCTTTCTCTCTCTCTTTTTGACCTCATTTCTATTTGTCTCTCACCCCACTGCTTAGTGCCACAGCATAAAGGGCCAAGTGTCTCTTGAAGTGTGCATGTTTGCATTTGTAGCTGATGTAAAACGAAGGATGGCTCAACATATCTCTTTATTAGCAGTCATCCTTTTGTAATGAAGAGATAAGACACCCAACCCACACGGGCACACAAACACGCAGCCATCACGCTCATTTACAGTGGCAAGAAAAAGTATGTGAACCTTTAGGGATCTCATGGTTTTCTGCATAAATTTGTGATAAAATGTGATCTGATCTTCATCTAAGTCAAGAGCATTAAAACAATATAATGTGCCTAAAATAATAAAACAAATCATAAATAACACAAACAAAGTCTGATATTTTATCTCTTTATTGACCATACAGAGATACGCCATTTAAACCTCATAGTGCTAGTACAAAAAGTATATGAACCCTTGGAATAAAGAAAGATTATTTTGACGGTGTGGACTAAAACTACTTTGACTGACAAAAAAAACACTAACGTTTTGGGTTTGCTTCACACAAAAAGAAGATGCTTATGTGAGCCACACCTCGCCAAAAGAAGCTTTCAGAGGATCAAGAATTGTTGATTTACATAAAGCTGGAAAGGATTACAAAGTGATTTCAAAGACTTTAGAAATTCTGCAGTCTACAGTTAGGCAAACAATCTACAAATGGAGACACTTTAGGACTGTGGCTAGTCTACCAAGAAGTAGGCGGCTAGTCAAACTGATCCCAAGAGCACAACAAACACTCATCAGTGAGCTAAGGAAACACCCCAGAGTGACAGCCGAAGATTTGAGTGCCCACAAAAGAACCCGCCGCTTACTAAAAAGAACAGTGCTTCACACCTGAAGTTTGCTAAATATCACATTGACACTCTACAGCAGTATTGGCAAAATGTTTTGTGGTCTGAGGAAACTAAGATTTAACTATTTGTAAAGAACACACAGCACTACATCTGGCATAAAAATGGCACAGCATATCATCATGAAAACATCATCCCAACCGTAAAGTATGGTGGAGGAAACATCATGATTTGGGCCTGCAAAACAAAATCCAACTTTTGGAATTTTTTTGTGGGCTATTATTTGCACAGTACATTATATTTGTTAATACTCTTGACTTAGATGAAGATCAGATTACATGTTATGAGAAATTAATGCAGAAAACCACAAAATTCCACATACTTTTTCTTGCCACTCTATGCTCGTGAGTTTTAACCCGGCTAACTCAGACATTAGTCATGTCACCTAGAGAAAATAAAGCTGAAATACTACTCAAGGTCACTATGATGACAGCATGCTTGTCTGTCTTTCACTCTTTTCTGTGTTTTCTGTCAACCCCTCCCTGCTTTTCTTTTTTCCTCCCTGTCTGCTTTTACCTTCACTGACAGACAGGTAATGTGAAAATATATTTGCACAATGTCAACATTTGCTTTATTATTTGTGTTTACATGTGGGTTTGCACAGCCTTTTGGTGTCAACCAGCCTGGTCCCTATGTCATGTACACCACAGTGGACTCCAACGGCTACCTGAAAAATGCCTCAGGTAAGTACTTTTTTTTCAGTCTCTCTCCTTGGTAGCTTACACTTCTAGTGCTAAACTACCCATTTCATATTAGAAAATAGCCAGGAAGGTGTTTACCTTTCTGAAAATGCCACTGCCAGCTTTTTATACATCTACATCATGTTTATTAATAACTTAACCTCCCAACAGTGACAGCTGTCCTCAGCTTGGCTTAATACCTCCGGGATTGTTTTTGGAGGATTTTAAGAAAGTAGAGAAAGAGAAGAAGAGGGCTGTATTGATTTCATTTTCTTACTTTCTTTTTTTTTTATATGAGAAAATAGCCTTTGTGCCTCAAAGACAAAGGCTGAAGCAGAAAAGGGGGGTAGGGGTTGAAGAAAAAAAACAAGAGAAGGTCCTTCTAAAGAGAGCTGAAAGGAAAATAAATCAGTTTGATAAGACTGTAATCCTCGCTCCATGATGCCTCTGCAGTGTGTGTTTAGTTCACACTTATTCTATCCACAGTGAAGTAATTTTACAACTTGTTACTTGCTGAGTTACTTTGGTTTTCCTGTATCTCTATAAATGCACTTCTTGCCTAAATGCTGTTTTGTAAAATTATTACTCAACCATAGCTTATCAGGATTTAGGTTTTAAAGATGAATCCAAGTTTTTCAGCACTCTCCGTTGAATATGATGCCTGCACTTGCTGCAGCAGCACTGTTTATAGGATACAGTTTTCTGCAAGGCTTTTGGAGGAAACTACTGTGGAAGCTTGCAAAACACTGGAGGCCTTCTTTTCCTCTGAAGTTTCTTCGACAGCAAAGCAACACTAAACAAGCTGTAGCTTCATTTTTTCCCTTCTGATTTAAGTCCAAGGTAAATTTCTTTCTAAAAAAGACCAGTGTGTTTGTTACAATTTAAAAAGACACATAAGACAAGAACGTTTGCTCGTTTTGCAGCGCTGCATGTACAGTAGCTCTTTTTGTATTTGTGGTTTGTTTTGAAGAAAAGATTGGGAAGATGGTTATGATGCATGGAAATGAAATCCCAAACAACTCCCCTTTATGTATTGTGAAAGAATCACTCTTTACTTTGTTAGCCAGTCCTGTCAACACATTGCTTTTAGGAATACGCACAATGTGGTTAGAAAATCTTTGTCAATAAGCATTTAATGTCAGGGGAAAAACCTGTTGCTGCAACTATTGATTGTTATTTCTTAACCTGTTTGATCAGAGGATGTCCATATGATGAGAAATTTCTGCAACACCGGGGCATACATTCCCCATGCATCACATGATTCAGACTGATAGGGAAGAAAGGTGCATAGGCAGAAAGAGACTGCTGCATAGAGAGATAAGTCAAGACATTGAGGACAGCAGTGCTGTGCCATATTAGCTACAGTTAACCTAGTTGATGCTACATTGTGGGAAGGACACAGAGCTGGATGAGGACAAGATGCACTGACAGCCTAGGGTCAGGGATATATATAGTCTGTGTGTGCATGTGTGTTCCTGTGTGCAGCATAATCCCACTTTGTCAGATTCCATTGTTTCATTTATCTGTTGGCACAGTTGGAGTATATACATATTTAAAGTAAGAGCAGACAGATTACAGTCTGACATCATTATTATTTCACCACGATTAGACAACTTAAGCTCCTGGCTACAAAACAGATCTAAACCTAATCTTCTATTGGCTGAAGACTTTTCAATTAGGTTCTTTTTGTCCAAGACCAAAACATTGAGTGGACAAAATGTTAACACTAGCTGATTTGTATTTAGTTCTCTTAAAGTGTGATGAAATGTGCAGTTCTAGTGCATCTCCACACACACACTCCATTGGTTTAAATATGCGGTTAAGCAGGCGTATATGGACAAACTGTGGAAAGGGAGGGAGAGCGGGGGAAGACCATTACCACCTACACCCACTGCAGAGGAGATGGAGAGATACACAGCCCACTAAATGGGGTGGTAGTCATACTAAAGAGAGATGCTGAAAAATATCATGTCATGGTTGTCTTTTTACAACTAAATATCGCTAACCTGCAACAGTGGCTGTAAATTAAGGCAAATGCTTACAGACTAAGTTAGTTTACACGTGTAAATATTTCACTACTTCTGTCCCTTTTATTTCTCTGCATCTGTCAGACCTACATGACCATCTCATTGGCATTAAAATTTAGCCTCCACTCTTCTTGGAAGGCTTCTACAAGATTTGTGCAGCTGCCTGCAGCGGTTTGCTCACATTCAGCCACAAGAGGATTAGTGAGGTCGGTCACTGATGCAGCCAGCGTTACAGTTCATCCAAAAGGTGTTGGATTGGTTTGAGTTCAGTGCTCTGTGCAGGCAAGTCAAGTTCTTCTACATCAGCGTGGGAAAACCAGTGTCATATGTTGAAACAGGAAAGTCCTGCATATCACCCCATACTTGGGTCACAATATAAGTGAACTTGAAAATGGATATTCATAAAGCAAGATTTGTCTAGACTTGGGCAGTTTGTCAAGGTAGAGATAACATTAGAATATCTGGGCATATTGCATATCTGCCCATCATAACTTCGGCTTATTTCTCCAGTGAGTGTCTGACTGGAGTGCGCAGAGAGGGGAGGAGAGCTAGAATAGCCAAAGGCTTTGCCGGCACAACTCCCCAGACCCCTCATTTAACAGCAGCAAAGCGCTGCCAGGGAGCACGCTTCATGCGTGTGTGTGTGTGTGAGGAAATGTGTGGGGTGATTTAAAGTGTATTTATTCTGTAGCTTGTAGCTCGGGGAACAGCCAGCGAGGCTGCCAGAGATGAGCAATGATGGGGTGCACACAAACACATGCACCCACACACACACACACATTCGGGCCTCTCCACTGGGGCCCAACGATCTTCACTTACCCTTCACCCTCCTGAAAAGGAGAGAGAGCAAAGAGGAAAGGAGAGATTATAATATGCTGAGAGAGAGACACGGGCCAAGGAGGCACAGTATAAGGATGGAAAGAAGTTCTGGAAAAAGACTAATAAAGCAGGGAAGGAGAGAAATAAGGGGAGTGATTCTAGATATAAGATTGGTATATGGTATAAAAGGAGGATCACTGGTTTGGAATTATGATAAGTGGAAGGAATCATTTATATGTAGAAAGGAGTAGAAGAAGAGCATCTTTCATCTTGACTTACCTTAAAGTGACATTACTAACACACAGTGTATATACACTCAGGCATGCTATAGTTATAATCCCACCCTCCGATCTGATAAGCAAAGGTCAACAGCACCACTCACTAGATTTTGTTTCCTTAGTGAATTGTGTGCCTGTGTGAGGGGGAGAATATAATTAATCTGAATGTACACTGGAAGTGTGTGTGTGTGTGTGTGTGTGTGTGTGTGTGTGTGTGTGTTTGTGTTTGTATGTGTTCAAGTATTTGTCTAAACTTGCAAATACGCTGGTGTGTATACTCTGTGTCTGCAAGTACTTTGCGTGTGTGCTCAAGTGCAAGCATGCATACACTGACACTGACTGTCTCTTCATGACCTTGTGTATGTGTGTATGCTCATAGTGGTGCACTGGCCCCCTTACTAAGCAGGTTGGATGGATGAGCATGAGCTGTGATTCTGACAACACCACACCTCATTATCAACTAACTCCTGCTGAGGCAGAGGGAGAGGGGGGGACAGGTGGGGTGGAGGAGATGAATAGTTGAAGTTATTCATTACCAACATTTTTATTCTTCTTTTTCAACCACTATGGACACTGAGCAGAGAAAAAACACCACAATGTAGTCACCTCTGGGCTCAGCTCACACACAGTCATCCAAGACCATTTATTGCATTTTGAGAAAAGCTGGGAACAGTAATGTGTCAGAAATTTTTTTAAGATTATATGTAGATATCAGTCAAAAAGACATAAAGATATGACTTAATGTCAAAAAACAATATCTCACTTCTGCTTACACATTCATTTTTCATCTACTCAGGTAGAAAAGTTGTCGTCCTTTGGTTGAAAGCTGTCCCACTGCTTTGAATCTATCAAGCAAATAGTTGGCAGAGTATGTTGTATGTCACCTTTCAGTACTGACCTATCTGACACTATCAGGACTGATGATGAAGCAGAGCAATAATATCATTTATGGTGGACATTTGAAACGTGTTGTGTTTAATTTTTCTGAGAAGAAGTACTACAAAAGCTCAACTAAAGAAGACATAATCCGAATTGTTAGAACATTAGCTACACGAAGCAAAACAAATGTGTTTATGCTCTACATTACTGTCTAATTGACTTAATGGTATGTTGTATTTGTAATGAGCAACATGCACAGCTTTTTTTGGGAAGTTGTGGAGGACATAAAATTATTTTATAAACAGCCTTTTCCCTTTTTTCTTGAAAGCCACTTGTGAATTTGTCAGTTGTTGTGCATTGAGATGAAACAGTGCCTTAGCTGTCAAAGTTTTCTTAGAGGAGATTAATAAGTTATTTTTCTCTGGTGAAATGAAGTGTGAATTGTCAAAATACAACATTTCATTTGAGTTTCCCCTAAGTATACTCGGATGGAAATCCAGATATTGCCAATCATCATCAACATCATCTGTGCATTAGCTTCCATAAATCTACTGTATTTGCTGCAGAATGTTATAGAATAAATAACGTAACAATAACAGGCATAAATAAGAATTGCAACTACTCTGGGTTTGTTGGTAAGTATGTCTGGTGCCAAATATTATGGTGCACAGAGAGGAGAAAAGAAAAGAAGAGAGGGAGGACATTTGTGAGAGAAGTGACATGAAGAGGGAGGACAGAGACAGAAAGAGAAAGAAGTGAGTGCTCATAAGGAGGAGAATCATAACAGGCCCAGATCAATGTGGAGCTCTCAGCAGACTGTCCAATTAGACTAATGAGTTTGGGGGATTAGCAACAACTCACTCACACACACTTGCACAGTGCATACAGTGTACGCACATACGCAACCTTTAAAAACACATGTTCATCCAAGGCAGCTCATCCACAAACATCTCTTAACCTTTTAGATGTTTTAGAAGACCCAAAACAAGTTAGACAGAAATTCAAATGAGAAATTGTGTGCGTGTGTGTGTGTGTGTGCGTGCATGTGTGTCACTGGTGTGGATCTGTACTTTCCTTTAAAGCCACTTGCGTTGCTTTTTGCTGCCTCATGCCTTTCGACTCAAGCGGCCTTGTAAAAGCTGGGCCTATTGCGCTCAACGTCACTCTGATCTACGGCCACGTTATACCCCTGTTCTAAGACACCTCTGTAGGTCAACAGCGAGTGTTACCCTATTCTCAGACCATTTTATAGATCAGTATAGATAGTCTTGAAACACACAGGGAGAATTCACAATTTGGGAATAAGATAGGTGAGTAGGTGGATGAGAGAAATGAAAAGGGCTGAAAGGGGAGAAAATGAGAGTGGGCCGAGTTTAGAACTGAAAGCATACAGTAGAGGTGCAGAGAGAAAAGCAAAAGGAGTAAAAATGAATGTGGAACAAAAGAGGATGATGGGAGAAGTGCACAAATAACTCAAAAGAGAGCAAGGGAGAAGAAATATAGGAGTGGTGGGGAAAAAACAAGTGGAGAAGTAAACCTCCACAGAGACAGGGAGAATTACTGATGATCAGGCTTAGCACAATTTTTGTCTTCCATATTTTCTGTCTTTTATCTTTCTCTTCTGCATCCCTCCTTATTATTTTCATCTCTTTAAGCTTTTATTTTCTACTTTTTATAAATATCGCTAATGTAAATAATCTGTCTCATCATCATTCATCTCAATCATTCTTCATGAATGAATGAAATTCTTGCAGGTATCTCAGTGTCCAGTATGATCCAAATCATCCATCCATTATCTTAACCACTTATTCTCTGAAGGGTAGCAGGAATGCTGGAGCCTATTCCAGCTGTCACTGGGCGAGAGGCAGGGTTCACCCTGGAGAGGTCGCAGGTTCGTTGCAGGGCAGACACACAGTGACAGACAATCATTATGATCCTATTTATCAAAATTAGTTCAGTTGTATCTGTTTTCCTGGTTTAACCCTCCATTGTTTGTTTCTCAGATGAGGAGTTGTCGGCTGCCATCATTTGTTGATCGTGTATTGCCAAGAATTGTTATATAGCCATTCATGATAGGATGAAGCCTCTGGCCCTAGAGGACCCACCGACACAGCTATCTATAATATCTGTGTGTTCCATTATAGGTCAGAAAAGGAAAGGCCTTCCAGGGTGCAATGAGTCCCTCAGTCAACATTTTTTGTATCCAAAAATGAAAACAAAAACCAGTATTGCCTTAAGATACTGTAGCTTAAAACAAAGCAGATAATTACGGAATCCAATATTATCTGAGTATAAAAATGTGAGCCAAAGATATTTGCAAACGGCACAAGGATGCCATAAAACAAAAAAAGTAAATGGCCTGATCTTAATGAGTCACCTGAAATGAGAGATTGTGGACTCTTCAGGATCGGTCATGATTAAAGTTTGTAGCACCCCCTACTCCCTGATGATCAGGTTTCCTATCCTTCTGCAGTACCCAAGAGTCTTGCCTCCAAAACGTGCTTAGAACCGGTTTTATTTTTAAATGCTTCTATTCTAAGAAAACGTTCAGACGAGGTCAGTGTGCAGCTCATCTCTCATGTTTACTACTGTACATGTTCTCCCATTAAACTCGAGAGCGCAAGCATACAGTCTTCCCTCTCAACGAATTCTTAAAGTTTGAGAGGCAGTGTAAAGCAGGGTGGTGATAAGGGCAGAACAGCTATAAAACCCTCCGGGTCTTTGAGTGTATCAACAGACACACATTGACACTCCAGACATTATACACATTTTCCTTCACAAATCAATGTCCAGATCTTGACTCCATTGTGCGGGCACTGAGGAGGGCTCTCCAGGCAGGCAGATTGTTTATGTATGTGTGTGCGTGTGCCCTTCTATCCCTCATGGCTCCACCCTCCATCGCTGCAATTTGCTCCTTTTATCGCCATCAGGGGAGCAAATGGTTTCTATAGCGACAGGCAGTAGGAAATTTTCGGTTTTGAAGCCCCAGGGAGTGAGATGTGAGTGTGTGTGCCTGTACTGTCAGCCAGTCAAGTTTATGACCATATTTCCTTTCTTAGTTCTTCACTATGATATTTGTGCATTTTTCATTTTGCTATGAAAGTATTTTCAGATAGAATGTTGTCGCTTTTGTTTTATTCATTTATTCTAGGTTTGTTTGTATTTTTTATTATCTCAAAATCTCAACATCCTTCTGTGCACATAGACACACTTGACTCGGTTTCAGGCTAATATAACATGTTATATTTTCACTCTGCATGTCTGCCCAGAGGTGCTAAAATCTGCAGACAGAACAAGTTTTTTTTATTAGGATATGTCTCATAAGACCTCGGCAGATGGACAAACACACACTCACACAAACTAACATGTTGTAGCTCCCTAAGAGGCATACATGTCCTCTCTCTGTCTGTCTCTCTCTAGTGTTTCTCCCTTTTATTTATTTTTTTATTTTTCCTTCTCAAGCCCATAAGAAACTAAAGTTTGTCTGCTTCAATATCCCTTATATTATCTGCATTTTGATTAAGTTTTAAAACTGTAAACGTCAATTCTGACTGTCCTTTAGGTACATTACTGTTACTTAGACCTGATCTTACTATTTTCAAACATGCTGTTGAAGTCGTGAAAATGCAGCAGCAAGTTTTTCTCTTTCCCATTCAGAATCAGGCCCTGCTTCATAGATTCCTAAATACAGTCTTACAAAATATACACATCTCCTGAGACAGCTATTAATCAAGGAATAGATTTGGCTTAAGAGAATTTGCATTATTCACTCAGAGGCTTTGGGGCTACACCTTCAACCAGTCATAGTTGATGATCATAAATAACACATATTTTATGGCAGTAAGTTTTGAAATACAGTAGCTGCTGGAGGACAGAGAGGATACTGGGCTTTTTGGATAGCTGGATGTATTTGTAAAATGAGTCAAACAGAGCCATATTCCAGCAATATTATATGAAGACAAGATGCAGTGCACTTGGTGTTATTAGCACCTAAATGACTCCATATACAATTTGGTGCAATACAATAGATTAAATGCTTAGATTGAGAAGTTTAGCTTCCTCTGCTTCAGGTGCCTCATCTTTTTTTCTTCCCCTTTCACTCTATGTCAATTGTGCTATTAGAAATATATACATATATTTGCTTGTGTGTGTGTGTGTGTGTGTGAGTGTGTGTGGTCATGAGTGTTTGTGGATTCCCCTTTTCAGATTATTGGCTGTGCTATGGAACCTGAACTCTTTGGTTGTGATGCAGATCGTGCCCACATAAGTGTGTGTGTGTATTAGAACTTTGTGAAAATGAAGTGCGCACTGAAACACACACACACCAAGACCAGCTGCTTGTGCTGCTTCAAATCTGCTTTGTCTTCTAAGAGATGGATTGTAGGTTGTCACTCATGTGTGTGGGATGGAATTCCCTGCCAAGGCCTCCACTGGCTCTGCTATAGGGAGATAGGATAGAAACAGACTAACACACTCCCTCACACACATACGCACACACAAAACACGGACACTCCGATACACTACTCTGCATAATACCCTTTGCCAGCCTCCCCATGTTGTGAAATGGCTTTGCTCCAGCCGTGGCCACTCTACACAGACACACACACACAGAGAGCACTCAGCAGACGGTAAGCCAGGCTCCCTGCCTGTAACGTAACCCTGCTTGATCCTCCATCATACACACACAGACACACACACGCTCAGACCCTCTCCAACCTTATGAGTGGCCAAGTGCAAGCCATCCACCTCTTGCCCACTGACAGGGAACAGCATTCTGTTAAAAACATCAAACAAGGCTGGCTTAAAGGTCCAATCCCCTCAAAAACCTTTTCTGCCGAGCCCACTAACAGACAGTGTAAAGGACTCAGGCTGTGGACTGATTTGAAATGGCTTCCCCTCCTGGATCCACCTCAAAGTACGCACTCTGTAGGACTCTAACTGGCCTTTGATTGTTGGATATCAACAACATGAAGTGGTGTTGCCATAAATGCCTCTTCATGCTTCAGAATAAAAACTGGAGTTAGATGAAGAGGACTTGAGGTATTCATGGGTAAGAGATGCTGTTGTAGAGTTGGTCAGCATTAGCAGCAAAACTAAAACTAGCATCCTAACATTTGTTAATTAGCACTGTACAACTGATATACAACCTGAAAGTCATGAGGGATTACAACTGTGTCACTTTCTAACCCTGTGTAAAAATTACAGAATCACCAGAGTCGTTAAAGTGTGTCCTTTGGGCACCGTGAATGTGGGATTTCACTGTGGTCCATCCAGTATAGATTGCACTGGAGGAAAAGCCATTTTGGTCAAATATTTATCCAGTATTTGTTATGTAGTTGTTATGTTTCTGTCTGAACCAAAGTGGGGAACTGACCAACTCACTATCCAAAGATCCATGCCACTAAAATGGCTAAAAAGCTGTCTTACTTGTCATTCTGCCTTTATATCCCTCTCTCTCATATCATCTTGTTTCTGTTTCTGTTCCAGATTATCTTATGAAATCATGTATAAAATCCCACACAGCAGAATAAAGCTTTCCACTTTACTGAAGTATTTCCCACTCACTGTGTGTGCGTGTGTGCAGGCCTGTGTGTGTGTGTCTAACACGTACCTCTCACTAAATGTCACACACCCCAGGATTCATCTTCAGTGTCTGTTAGAAGCCGAGGCTTTGTACTACCCTGAAAAAGTCAATGTCCATGAAACTGTGCCTAGCTCTTCCTGGAAACTGCCAATATTTCTGTCTCGCTTAGCATCTGTTAAGCTATTTGCTCTGTGCGATTAAGGAAATTATGCTGCCTCTTCACAACAACACAACTCAGCACTAAAAAGCTGGTAAATTACAATACTTACAAACTATGACTGATGAAAAGCTTCTCTTTTTTATTCTTGTGTAAAGTGGCAAAAGTCAATGGGTCTATTCATCTCTCACACCGACTACAGCCAGAACATGTACATTGCAGCACCATTGACAGGCTTTTACTGCACTAACACCACACAAAGGCTACTACTGGTTTTACCTGAGTTAATTACCCACTTTCACTCATTGTCTGATCAATTTTTTATCCCATTTGAGATGTTCCCTAGGAAAAATACCAGGTTTATTTGGGCAGCATGAAAAAACATTGCAGAGGAGAAATACTACTGAGCTACAGTGACTTAGACTGACCTGACCCAGGTTCATCTGAGGTGGCAAAGATGGACTGCATTCTTTTTTTCTTTTTTTCTTTTGTAACTGAACTAAGGTTAGGCACAGATTGAAGAAAACACAGAGAGAGAAGCAAAGCTGTTGTGCTCCTCTCGGCCTGCAATACACAGTCCATCCACATTAGTTCTGATCACTGGCTGCCTCTGGGCTATCTCTCTCCTTCCATCCTTCCCTCTCTCTCCTTCCCTCTCTTTGTTTACCACGTAGAGGTTGATTTATGTCAGCTGCACTTGGCAGAGTTGGGTGGCGTGGGCGAGATTCAGCAACTATAGGGGGGAGAAACGGAGAGTGAGAGAGGGGGGGGCTAGCAGGAGTGAGGAGAAGAAGGGGAAGCAAAACGAGCAAGGCCGAATCGAAGCGATGTATCTGGGGAGAGGAGAGAAAACTGAGCAGAGAGAAGGAAATGAGAGACTAAGGGATGGACGAGAATGTTAAGCAAGAAAGGAGAGATTAGAGGATGGAGGAGGAGAGAGTTTGGCTGATGAGACGAGTAGAGGTGTTGGACTGGCCTCAGGTGTCTCAATCCAATTTGTGTCTTTTATGATACTTGTTGATGTCAGGACACACGTTCTCTTCATGCCGCAGTTCCTCCAGCTTGGTTGTGTCTTCCTCTTTCTCTCATTATGTTTACTTGTACATTTTGGTCTTATCACTAACAGTTAGGGTGAGGATAGGTTAGATTTGAACTGATTATATTACATAAAACTTTAATGGCTACAGCTACAGTACCTGGCTGCCTTGTTCACAGAATGGTTAAAAGGGGGAGCAAAATTTGGTATCTAATAAAACATATGTTTACACAGAGATATTTTTAAAAAGTAATTAGAAAGACTAATTCATAAAAACAATTATATGCAGATATCAGTATATGCAAATGACGAGCCCAAGAGAATGACCAGATCTTATCAACCCTCACTGAGCAGTAGTAGAAAGCCGAGTCCCTCGAATATTAAGTAATTCCTTGTCTTCTCCAAAATTCAGTTTAAATGGACTATGACAAGTTCAGGGGATCACTAAATTTATCACAATTCCTTTCAGGGGAAAATGTTCCAAATTTCATCAAATCCATGCCATATGTTAACCAAAACCACTTAAAACCATGAATCAAAATCCAGACATTATTGAAGTGTTTAAATCTGAACCAAGCCCAACAGACTGATATGACTGTCTCTATAGCCGCTAAGACAGCTAGAAATGTGAAGGAAAAGACCAGGTACATTAGTTATCATTATCCTGCTATGTCCTGCTTTGGCTACAGTGTTGAATAGTAAAGGCTACATCATTTTAATGATATTAAAAATTGCACATTTTCTCTCTCTTCCTTCCGGCAGCCGGTCAGCTGAGTCAGTCAGCTCACTTCTCCCTCCAGCTGCCCTACACTGTGCTGGGCCTCGGACGCAGCGCCAACTTCTTGGACCACCTTTATGTTGGCATCCCCCAGCAGCCTGGACAGACGGTAAGGAAGTGTGAGAGGGTTATATTACCTGGACTGTCCTACAGAACAGGTACAGCTACAGGCTACACAGTTTGACAGAATATTTGAAGGAGATTTGTTTATAGAATTATGTGCATGCTACAGCAGCAGACGGTGAAAAGTAAGGACGGGTACTGAACAACCAAAGTAAACCCATCAAGCAGTTGAGTGCAAATTGCATCAAAATACTTCATAAAAAGGATCATAGAACATGTACGCTGCCAGTCATATGACAGATCAACTCATTTCTGAGCACCCTAACCTGTCCTAAAAACATAACAGTGCATGGCATGCGTGTCTGAGACATTTAATGTCTATGCAGTAAGTCAAGGGAAAAAAAGCCAGTGTGAGACAAGGAAAAACAGCCTCAGGATCAAGATGTTAAGAAGCAGAAAACAGTCCAAGAAAAATATCCAATGATGGAGTAATTTGCAGTTAAATAAAACAACAATTTAAGCTGTTTTAAAGTTCTTTTAAAGCGTTGTAATTTCCCTACCACTCAGGCTTTTATTTCATAATTGGCTGGATGTGAGGATTGTTTGAAGGGTATTTTGTGAAAATTCAGAGAAAGGATTGCCTTTCTTATCAAATTAGAACTGCCGAACAGAAACTGCAGTGTCTCTCTAATCTTGCTAAAACATTTAATGCTCGGTTGAGGTTGTTTTTTGTGTGTGTGTGTGTGTGTGTGTGTGTGTGTGTGTGTGTGTGTGTGTGTGTGTGTGTGTGTGTGTGTGTGTGTGTTTTGTTTTGTTTTGTTTTGTTTTTTATCCAAGCAGCTATGCAACAAAATACGTGATAACCGGCGTTTATATCAGCTGTCTCAGAATGAGGTGTTCAAAATGTTTGGAGTAGCACATAATAACAAGACATGAGAGAATCCTGTAATCTCCCATCTTTTCTTTTTTTAGCTGCTTGTTAAAGGACTCATGAAGATGTATTTACTTAACACAAAAAACAATTTAGACTTACACAATGCTAATCAGCTGTTGGCTCTCCTCAATTTTCTACTCAAAGTCTTTGCTTTGCTTGTGTATTTATGGATCCTGTTAATTTTCTCCATCACAAGCAAGTAGTATTTTGTTTCTGTAACAGGATTTTCACTGTTTGAATTCTCTCAGTTCTCCTTCCTGCTCAGAGAGGCTAAATTAAGCTGTGTTGATAGCAGTCACTTCTCAAGAACCATATTTTGCAGTCATCACCCGTAGGAAAAAGTCCACTTTTGGCACAATAAATATGCTTAGTGAAACACAAGAGGCATGACTGGACTGTAGAATCTAGGTGAGAAGTTTGTTTTCCTTTATCCATCTGCGAATAAAGAGGTAATAAGTTGCTTTATGACAGATAGATTCCACCACCAGCTTTTAATGTGTGAGATGAGTGACGACATCGCCAGCTCCCCACTGAAACAGAAATTCCCAAACTCCAGTTTTTACTTTGTGCTTCAAACACGTAGAGGATGTATAAATGATTCTCTGGAAGCAGGCCGTGTATGCCTCCTGTCACTCTAGAAGCTAGCGTTATATTAATATAGTAAATAAATGATTGGTTATACGCTTTAAATCTATTCGTGAGCCACAGTTCTGCATAACACTGCCTCAAAAGTCAGTGCTCCCGCTGTCTCTGCATTCCTCTCAGTTTCTGTTTTCTCTCTCTCACACGTTGCACTTGTCACTCTGAATATTAGGCACGACAGGGCCCTTTCTTTCCCCCTCCCGTGTGGTGCCGAGGTCTTCGTCAAGCAGCTGATTAGAATTTCAGATCGGCCGGTCCACGGCAGCTCCGAAGCTGTAGTGCACCACGAGTACTCATCTCCTACAAGCTGCTTTGTTGTCCCCTTTCCAAACACTGTTTTTCTGCAAAAAAAAAAGCTCATTCGCTGTACAAAGTGAATTAATGAATGTCTAAAGATGCGGTCCATTATGCCAAGTAGATTTTTTTTCCCCAGAGGGAGCGCGGAGTGGAATAACTCAAACTCAAATCTACCTGTAACGAGGAGGAGAAGCTTTGGAAAGCTCTTTAGGAAAGAGGGAGAGGGTGTAGGAGCCCTGCCTCTTTCCCCTGGCTGCTCAGGCGGCACGTTTGGATCATTCTGTTTGTCAACTCTCTTGATCCATCCTTTTTTTTTTTGTTCCCTCTCAGTCTTTATTTCTGTCCTGCTCCCATTCTCTCGCTGTCTCTCCTGCTGTGCCCTTTACAGTTTCCCCCTCCACACTGAGTGTTACTGCCTGCTGTTTCACAGGAGGAGAGGTTTTGTAAAATCTACTTGGATATCTTCCATCTTCTGTCCAATCATTCCTCTCTTTTATTCACCCCCCTCCCCATCTTTCTCTGTGAGTCTCTCTCCTCCTGTTCACTTATCTTCCACCCAGGGGATTCCCTTTGCTGCTCAAAGTGGTTTACTTCACTAATCAGTCCCCTACTTGTCGCACTCACTCTCTCTCTATCTCCCTCACCATCCATCTCTCTATCTGTCTCCCTCGCTTTCTTATAGTGTGCCAGTTTCCCTGGCTTTGAACCAGTGTCTCTCTTTCTCTCTCAAGACTTGGGAACACTTTTCTCTTCCAAACAGCCAGATCGGATCTGCTCCCAGGCAGCAGTAGTGAAGGCTGACTCGTCTCCAGCTCTGCTCCCCCGCCAGTTGCAGCACCGACAGCAGCGCTTTCCAAGAGCTAAGCGACAATGGCTGGCGGCGAGAATGTGCTCGTTATGTAAAAAGCACTACCGTTGTTGCACGCTTATTCAAAATAGCTGCAAGATGTGGTTCCTTTCAATTGATGAAGAACAGAGAGCCACGTTTAAAGAGCAGTGGCGCTTCCAGATCGTGCCAAATGTAGAGATGGAAATGTTCATTCCTCCCAGCTACAAGCATGATTACAGCTTTTAAATCATTGATATGATGCCCTCTCTCCTGTCTGAACTCTTAACCCCTAATGAGCCTAAGCACAACCTTGGCACCTGAGCAGGGGCTGAACCAAGACACTAATCAGACTGGAATAAAGGTGGAAAAAAGACCGACAGAAATGGATAATGAAGCTGGGCTTTTCCAGAAATGAAAGCACTGTGGTGTGCAGATGTTAAATACAGTCTGTGTGAGGTCAGATCACATCATTGGATGTAGAGCCTTAGGCGGCAGGCTACTAACAATGAAACTTGAACTTAAAGTCAAGCTGCTGTCAACCACTGTGCTGCCTCCTCACGACAGTTCAAGTTGTGCAGGTTAATTACAACAAGGTACTTTTTAAATTTTTTTACATTTAAAAACAAAGAACATCTTTGCCGCCTTTGAAGCTGTTACCATGATGGCCCGTTGAATACTAACTTCAGCTGGTTTTGGAACGACAGGGTGTGACTAAACTCTGGGTTGCAATATTGTACAGTAAATGGACTGGGGGTTTTTTTTCTACAGTAAACAACAAAATGCATATGTGTAACAGATACTGATGTGTATAGTGATAGTGGAAGATACTACAGAAGGGTGGAAAATAAAGGAAAATCTTAGATAAAAAGTGTCTTAGTAAGGAGCCAGAACAGCTTCACTGCTCGCTGGCATTCTTCCAAAAGTTATTTCCTTATTTTGTTGTTTTGAAAACACTGGTCCAAAATCTCCCACAGGTGTTCAGTTGGGTTGAGATCTGGTCACTGCAAAGGCCACAGCATATGTTTCACATTTTCACTTTCAGAAAATTATTCAGTGAGTCTTAGTGTGCTGTACAAATGTATCTGTTGTTGTTTTCTCACTTATTTCTATCTGAAGAATCTGCGCTGCACCAGTATGATGCTCTTCCAGTGTTTCATCTTAGTCTTCATGCACAATCCTACATTCTCCAGTCACATGAAATCGTTCATTCATTAGCAATCAGCTGGATTGCAGATCTCTCCTTCGATGAAATCTGACCTCAGTGCTGAATGAAAAAGGGAAATTGTTATTTTGTCAAGACAAAGACTGAGGTTATAACTTTTGTGGGTGGGTGAACCCGCTCACACACAGCTAAAGATACTACACGGTGGGTACTTAATCATACATACAAACGCCTAGATGCACGCAGACATACACACACAACGAAAACAGGGAGCGTAATTTATTTAAAGTAGCACAGTGTCTGTGTCTTAAACACAGCCTAAAATAGCCACTGTTCGGAAGCTAAGGGAAACCATGGGACCCTATTAGTCTGCCCCAGAGGACTTAACATACATATTGTGAGTTTGTGTGTCACTTATGGAAATCTGCATATGTTTGCATGTGTTGTTACCATGTGGTGTATTATCATGTACAGTATGTATTTGTAGAAACTCAGTTTGTGTATTTTTTTCTACCTTTCTAGGAAATCAGGAAGCAGCAGTGGACAGCCATCATTCCCAACTCTCAGCTCATTGTCATCCCCTACCCACACAATAAACCTCGCAGGTACATAAACTATACGTAAAGAAAACAGTATCATTGGGTCATAGGTGACCATGTTCTTTGTACACAGCAGTGTACTCCGCCGGGAAACCTGCTGTTGCTATGGATACCTTTCAACGCTTTAGGTACCTCATCCGATGCCACTTACCGACACTTTTCGTGTTAACGTTACCCGAGCCGGAGACAAAACAGTGCCCAGATGTGACTCTCTCTCTCACACACACTCTCTCACCTCGCAGCATGTGTTCTTGTGTTATCAGGACATTGTTCACATGTAGCTCAAACCCCAGGAGAAGCTCCAGATGGTTATTCAACACAGGCAAACACACACACGTGCAGCCTCCTGCATGTAGCCAAATAACACTTGTCTACTCGCCAGGGTTGCTAGACTATCCATCACAGACACACAATATGAGTGAAGCTCTAACCAGAAAAACACAGGTGCCTTTGTATCGTAGTTTAAGTTCAAGCCTAGTCTAACATATTGTGAGATGGTAAATCCAGTTTATCAGTGAGGCTTAACTGCCAGAATTGCATAAATGTGATTGGAAACCACATTGGAGACAGAGCAGAGCTTTGTTCTGTTTATCTGTGATAAGAAGTTGACGGAGCTGTTCATTTATTTATTTCAACTTAATTAGGACACAATTTGTGCTAATGTGTACCATTTGGTAATTACATTGTTTCTCTACAACTATGATTAAACATAAAACAACATATGGCAAATCCTCATTTTTATTAATGCACACGCTCTCCCCCCACTCTCTCTCTCTCTCTCTCTAGTTGGAGCGCTAAGTTGTACCTGACTCCTAGCAACAGTGTGTTGCTGACGGCCATTGCGCTCATCGGAGTGTGTGTCTTCATCCTCGTCATTATTGGCATCCTCCACTGGCAAGAGAAGGTCAGGACACACACATATACAGACGTGTAGTTAATGTTGGCCTCTTCCTGGTGATTTACTGCTTGTGTGTGTGTAAGAAAGAGCAGATTGGTCACAAGCAGCAGCAGATGGGTACCACTGTCCCTGTCCTGTGGTCCTCTAGCCTCCCACTGAGACACACATACACAGTCTCTCTCTCTCTCTCTTTCACTATCTGTCTCTCTCCCTGGGCTACAACCTGGAAGGACGTTCAGCTGTAATTGCCTGCTTCTGTCCTTTCAGCACGGCAGATCTGCTCTTTATTGCTGCTGTAAATACGCCCTCCAGGGAGTCAATACATGTTTTCGTTTGTGTTTTGTGCCTCAGCTCCTCCTGGTCCGGTTACTGTTTGAGTCACACACACACAAAGTACGGTGACCGCAAAATGTACCCCGAAATGTTACGGTTGGGAAAACACACGCACAAACATTATTTAACACTGATTCACGCAAAACTACTTTTTTTCTTGTTTGTTTGTTTTTTGTTTTTCATTTTCGTTTTTCATCTACCCACACCGTGGTAATGCTGTCTGCTGGGCTGGGTGTTGCAGTAAGTTGCTGGCATCTCCACCAAGCCATCTGCCGTGCACAGTGTGCGCACTTAATGTGTGCCTGGATGTGTGCGTCTGCATGCAGGATGGCATTCGTGCATGGTTACACACACTGAAGTGCTGTAATTGCCCTCTTTTTGGGAAACGTGGGCGTGAGCATCAGGTACATCTGAATGGACTCTGCATTCAAAAATAACATGGCTGGTGCCTGAACCGAGTATCTAGATACACCTAGCAGGATCAGGTGGTTGGGAGGACATATGTATGTGCCGGTGAAGGCTAAATAGAGTGTCTGAGGTCATGAGAAGAAGAAGGAGGACAATGGGAAATAAAACCGCTCACTCACTCATACGGGGTGGCAGTACACTTCACTTGAAATCAACTCTGACATGTAGGCTTGACAAAATAAGAGACTGAACCCACAAACAAGAGATGTATTTAACTTTAATCGCTGTAGTGTTCTTGGGCTGATCAGTCAGAGTGACCTGTCCACTGCTCCTACAGACGTGGAAAAGATCGTGTTATTCTCACACTTGGATTTGGGCAGTTTTTCCCATTCTTCCAGACAAATTGTCACAACTTCTATCAGATTAGATGTGAGGTGCCATCTACAGGTCTCTACACAGATGTTCCATAGGGTCTAGTTCTGCAGTTTGACTGGACCACTCAAGGACAGCCAGAGATGTCCAGTGCAGCTTTATGCTTCAGGTCATTGTCATATTTAGAAGGTGAACTCTGGAGCAGGTTTTCCTCAGTTCTGACCTTTATGTGAGAACACAAGTGTCCAAATTCATTGGACCAGACATGAAATGAACTCTGCGCTGCCAACTCCCCAGTTCACAGTTTGTGTCACGTCCGACTGAGCCCATGTATGAATACAGCAGCGAGCATGTGGGTGTGGTTGACAATGCTATTCTGCGACTGGCTCGTCTTCTGTTTGCCGTAAACAAAACACTGATTTCAGCAGCATCGTTTTTGTCACGTAGTGCCTCCTGTGAGCTCTACCCAGGCACCACCTCTCACCTAAACTAGAGTGTTTTCAGTTGGTGAGCTGTGTGCTACATATGTAAAAGGGAATTCCCAGACAATGTCCCGACCTTATTTTCCAGATGTCTGAAGTTCATGGGAGAAAATGACTTCCCTGTCCTTGCTGCAGAGAAGCCCCCCGTGTAGCACGATAGCCAGATGATGAGCAGCGCCTGGTGTTTGCCAGACATAATGCTTGGAGTTGTGCCCACAGAGTTGAATTTTGACGACATGGACGTCCAAAATATCTCTCTCCCAATTCACAGTGCCAGTCTCATCTGGGGCAGATGAACAGAACTATAACACACCAGAGCGCTGTGTTCAGAGTATTCGACTGATCGTATTAACTGAAAAACACATTTTGCCCAACCGGCTAATGTCAGAGAATTAAGACTGAGGGTGAGTTCTGTACACCAGTCGCTAACATCCTCTGTCATATTTCCTCCTTTCCCACCTCTTTTATGGCAGGGCATCCAGTAAGGTCAGGGCGAGCACACTGATTGACATTTGGCATTTCTGTGTTTGCGCCGCCGCTGGTATTTGCTCTTCTAATAACAAAGTCAGGTAGAGGGCAGGTGCACAGGGGCAAAGATGTGCTGTACTGCCTAACAAGCTAACAGGGGCTTTTACACGGCTCCGGTGAACTTGCAGGCGGTGAAATATTAGTTGGGGTAATAATGTAAAAAGAGAGAGGAGCATCGCTTTTAAAATGTGATTTCTGGCTTCACTATGACAATTTTGGTGGAATCCTCTGGATACCCAGGCTTCAAACACAAAGCAGTGGATCTCTTATCCACAGGAAAGAACATCACTTCAGTCCATCTGCTGCTTGAAGGGATGTTGGCATAAATAAAAAAAAAAAACACACACACAACTTCAGTCAACGTAAGGCGATGGTGTCTTGGAAGATAGATGAAGGCCAAAAGCGAAAGGATAAAAAAACACGTAGTAAATGTGTAGCTGGCCATCATTTTGTGAGGCAATATAGTCAACATCAGGGAGCACTTGGCTGCGTTTGAAAAGCGGACAGTCGTCTCTGAAAAGTCTTTCTGTTGTACTGAGATTGGCCTCAGTGCTTCTGATACAAAAACATGAGCTGCTTCACTGCAACTTTTAGACAAACTGTTGGAGAGATGAAATAAACGATTTGATTCAGATACTTTCAAACTGGTTCAGCTCATCACTGATGTAACACATCTAAATGTATTATTGACTTCGCTGTCACCAGTTCAGGGTGCCGACTTTTTTCTCAGGCTCAGTTACTGTCAGATGGCGTCGTCTACAAATGCACGACAACGTTTTTCACTCCTTTTAATACTGAGTCCCATCGAACCCACTGTTTTCTTAAGCAGCTATTAAATAATGTCTGTTTGTTTCTAATCTGTTATGAAATTAAGGTTCAAAGTTAGCATCAAATTTTATTCTGAGGTACAAACATGAGGACAAAGATAAACTTATACGGTATGATGCATTTTACACATAGATGTACATAAAAACGTGTAGGATTGTCTCCCTCTGGGCAGTGAGGCATGAGACAATCAGGAAGTTAGAATAGTGTGTTTCTGACCTGTTTAGACCTTAGCTACAAATGATCACACACGGCCGCCACCACCTTCATGTGTTCAGATAGAACTGTCGACAGTCTGTGCTCGCTAAAACTACCAATTACTTTTTATGAGGTTTATGAAATGTAGCACGGTGTCAGCGGTTAGTTCACAGATGTCAATAGAAAATAGTTTTTAAAAGGCTGCTGTGAGATACAGTAAAGGTTTCCTCACTGCACCGCTTTTTTTTTTTTTCTCTGCGTGTATTTTTTTATGTATAATGCTTGAGCTGGTTTATTGTTACAATATCCTCCACATTTCCGTCTTCGTGGAATAATTCTGAACTCAATAAGACAAACAATTTGCCAAGATGATAGATAGGATTTTTTTTTCTAGCTGTCGCTGTAATTAAATATTAAAAGGTTAACTTCCTGACCAAAGGACTAATTGAACACTTGCTATCTGTCCTTATGTTCTTGCAAAATAAATGTAATAGTCACACTAGAATAAGTTCACCATCTTTTATTATTTCTTTCCCCGATGGCTTTTTTAATTTTTAATTTCACTAATTGGTGGTTGTTGTTGTTGTTGCACAAACATGGGTGGAAGCTAAATTGGTGTATTGGTGCTTGTGTGTTCCTACCAGTGGGTTCATTTAACTGAGCATTTAATGAAGCTATGCGGCCCTGTTTAATCAGTGAATATCATAGTGGTGGTAGTCTGGCCTAATATGACTGTGTCAGTTTGAACTTGTCCAACTGAAAGTGATGACAGAATGACTTAGAGCAGCTTGTATGTCCAAATAAAACACTGTACTTACATGAATACACTGATGTTGATTTTTGATTTGGTCTTGAATTTGTGCTTCTTGTCTTCTTTAAATTACTTTTAAATTAGCTCATGGTCCACTAACAGCACATTTCTTTGTCATTAATACATCCACCAATCGATGATCTGCATTCATTACAGCTGATGAGATTGAAGGTTTCTGTCACTGACTATGATCCATAAACCAGAAGAGGCTGACGGTTTGTTTCTGTGTGTGTGTTTTGTTCAGAAAGCGGACGACCGGGAGAAGAGGCAGGAAGCCCATCGTTTCCATTTCGATGCCATGTGAAGACGGAGAACTGCATCCTGGGAGAACATCGGCTCCTGTTCTGCTCCGCCTGCTCCCCGCCCCCCCATCTTCACACGTTTTTACTCAGTCTCATTTCAAGGGCCAACAAAAGGATCCTCATTTGCCCCAAAATGCTTCTTTTTGATATTTTTCAGTCCTCGAGTTAGACGTGAAATATTTATGTCCATTTGATTTATTCATTCCAGTGTTAGAAGTACAGGAGCTACAACAAGGCTTTGGAGACGCAGAGAGAAGTCCTGATGGAGATCACTCACAAGTGTGAAGCAGGGATTTCTTGGGACTGGCTGTATTCAGCAGAGTGATCGTTAGTTTGTTAACTGTTAAGTGTTTTGACAAAAAGACACATTTCTGTCAATGTGTTTGTAAAATGTTCAATTTACAAATGTGTCCACTGGAAGGGGAAGCACATTAGGCACCAGGTGTTGTGTAAGTTACTTGAAATTTCTGTGCGTGTGTGAGTTACTGTCCACTGTCTTTGCCGAGTTGGCTCAATTCTTCTGTTTATTCAACTGGAATATTGTAAAGAAATTCATCCACATTTATTACTTAACATTAGACTGAATTCAAGTCTGAATCTCAGCATGCAGCTGCAGCAGCAACTGTTGCGAAGCGAGAACAAAAGAATGGAAACATTACTGATTGTGTGGAATATTTTCCAGCTGCCAGTTTCACCAAATGTGATGAGTGATGTTCAGATTTGCTGAGTGCAAATTCATCTTTTTTCTCACTTGATTGTGTCACGGTGCATGATGGGAGTGCCAAAATAAAGAGACGTTTTGTGTTGCATTCTGACAATGTCTAAAGCTACTGCATCAGGGCTCAGCAAATAGCCTGAACACTAGTCGCCCTGCTGAATTAAGCGTAGTTTATTTTAGCTTGTTGTACATTAATTCCAGTTGTTGTTTTTTTTTAAGTTAATTAGTTGCAGCGCTCTGGTGTGTTGAGATACTTATTTTACAAGGATAAGCATATGCCTTTTCCAATGGTTAGCGCTTTTTAACTAATGATTAACTGCGGGCATGTGTAATTTATTTTGTTTTGTGGATTTGATTTGCAAATGAATGTTCGAGCTACAAATTGTGTTTACGTGCAGGGGTTGAGAATAAAGGTTTCTCCTGTTTAAATCAACTCTGGGTTGGTTCATTTATGGATTATTACACTTAAAGCTGCTCGTGAAATAAACAGACGCGGCTCCATAAGATTTCTTTTTAACAGGGTGTTTTGTTTATTTAGAGAAGCTAGAGGGGAAGCTGCACTCCAAATAATCATCTATACTTACTCTCATTATCTAAATTTGTAGTGAGTGAAGCAGCAGTGAAATTAAACTGTGTTTAATTTTCTGGAGGACCCCTGGAGACGCCTTTGAGCACCCCGCTGGGCCCTGCACCCCACTTCAGGATGCACCCTGCTAAATAATGCATGGAGAGAATAAACCTTTCCTGCAAGGCAAATGAGAGTAAGTCTCAAGCTTGGTAGCCTTCAACTGCTGCAGAGCATGGGAGGGTGACATCAACGCTTCCTATTGACTGTCAGTCGTTGTGTGTGTGTGTGTTTGCTGGTAGAGAGACAGAGAGAGAGATGAGGGGGGGAAACTTAAAGCAAGGAGGAGGTGGGGCGCTACGTGCTGCGTTAAGAGGCACAGAAAACCAGAGCACAACCGGAAACGAGGAGGTTTTGCCATAAAAATAAAAGCACAGAAACACTAAGTAATTGAGGCAAAGAGTTGAAAAACTAAACCACACAGTCGAAACTAAAAAACAAAAAGTGAACAAGTGTGTTGAAGGCTGCGTTCTTGAAAATAATGTATTTAGTTACTCATAACAAAAAAATAATCCTCTGAGCTTAATGCTATTTAATTTAAACTTTAAAATAGACAAACTGAGAACAAACATCTTTTTTAATATCATTTGAAGAGCTTATTCAAAACCAACATAAAATGAACATAGTTAACCTGTGTAAAGGTTAAATAGGAGTGTTTATCATTTACATCATCATCATGTGAGCTCCTTCCACTTGTGAAACAGTTTCCATGAGTTCTCCGATAAGGTTTTATTTTGAAAGGCGAGAGCGGAGAAGTGACTTCCTCGGTGTGTCTGACTTGACGCCGCTCACGACGAGCGGCTCATTGATGTGAGCGGTGCCCGCGGCTTAAATGAGCCTCGTTCAGGAGCAGTGCTCCTTAGTTCAGACGAGACTCGGACTCTCCTCCTCTTCCTCCTCTCTCCAATCCATCCTCCATCCGTGTGCGTCTTTTGGATACCTACCTCGACTAGTGCGCCACACTCCGCACGAGTCAGCCCACCTCCACATGCCGCCTCCGCCGCGGTCCCACTGGATGCTGTAGTTGCAGAAATGGTGCCTGGCTCAAAGGCTTGCGGCAGCGGGATCGCGGAGTGAAGAGGAGCTCGGCGCGGCTGTCTTCTTGGTGCGTGGCTCTGCGTAATGGATCATTTACTGTTGTCGGAGCAAAGTTGGATTTCGTGAAGAGCCCGATTGGAGCCTTAAAATGGACAAAACAGGAGGGCGTTTCTGAAAAAGGTGCTTCTGGGTTTGGAATCACACCGTGAGAGGAAATGCACAGAGGTGAGTTGTGCGCGAGCTGCCCGAGCATCCGTGGAGCGCGTCAAGCTCCGGTGCCTTGGACTAAAACACTCCCCAGTTTATTCTCAGCTTGGATTAAATGCGTTTACCTGTCGATCTCCCCTCTGTCTCTGTCCTTTTAGCAGACAGCGCGTTGCATTTGCAGCTAATTTGCATTTCATACAAATCAACGAGGGTGATTATGAAATCAGAAAATAGTCAGTGTGCGTCCTGTTGTGTTTGTCTTAAAGTCAGAGAGCTGGAGCAGTTCACAGGTAAATAAATGCAAACTCTCTTCTGTGACACGTCTCTATCCGCCTCCTTTAGTATTAACTTCCACTCTTGGGACTGATTATGGTAAATATCTCTGATTTATCTCCGCCGATGATCCACGTCGAGCTCCAGCATCAGCTGCTCTCTGTTTGCCATTTTCAGGCGTTCAGAAAAAGCCAGACTGGTTCTTCTGGGTTTGGTTGGTTTGAACCGGCTACAGCCCAGTTATTATATGTAGATATTTTAAAAAAGTAAAGTCAAATATCCAAAGACTAAATGGTTCCTCAACGTTGATCTGATCATTCATTACTGTTTGTTAACATCCTCCAATAAGACGATGTAAATGGACCAGAACCAGCTGGTACTGTGAGGTGTGTCTCCTTTCAGTCTGCTTCATTGTGACTGGCAGCAAAAGTCAATCAGTGTTGAAATTGCGCTGAAGACTGAGATCAAACCCGTCAGAGGACGTGTCCGTGCTTCCTGTGAGCAGATGTCTGTCTCACATACTTCTGTCTCCGGGAAAGTGGCACAAAGACGCACGTCGGGCGGTTCAGCTGCCACCATTTCTCCGTCAGTAGCTCGACACTACGACATCATTTAAACTCCAAAGCGGCTCGTTTCGCTGCTCTGGACCTACGTCTCGGGTCCCTGGGTGAGACACTTGGTCTCCGGTGACGAGGACAGCTCTCCGCGTGTCGCCGCGCGCAGGCTGTATGGCAAGCCGTAAGGGCCATAAAACGCCACTTTATAGCACGATTTACCTCCTAAAACGCCGCTTTTTCCGGCATCTAACCTGTCATGACGCCGTTTATTGCGGCGTCATCAAATGTACCGCCGTCAAAAGCGGCGAAAAATCTATTATAAAAACGGCGCTTTTTACAGCGTAAAGGAAACGCCGTCCAAAGCGCTGCTTTAATGAAAACCGGAGCGGCGCATTCGACGTCACTTCCGGTCGCGTCGGACGCCGTCGAAAACGCCGCTCTACTATGGTATAATGATCTCCGCCCTCAGGTTTTCACAGCCTATCATTTAAAACTTGAGTGGCCCAATCACGGCTGAACCAGAACAGTCTCGCCCAAGTGAACACAGATATGCAAAGATAGAAAGTGATGCCAAGGCTGTGTCTCATCCTGTAAGCTGTCCATTACATATTATTAAATCTGTGTGAAGCCTGTTAGCAATTCACTCGCATGGTATTTGTCTTTCAGAAAGTCAAACTATATTTTTGCAATGAATGAAATGGCTAACGATATACTTTAAAAAAAATAAACAACCATTATTCACCGGGGGCATCTGCGTATGCCTGTGCTGGACTCTACATGATAAAAGCTTAAAATTACGTCCCGATGATTATTATTATTCTTACACATTCACTGTTCATGTACTGTTCTTTGCTTGTGTAGAGCTGCGTTGCGAGATGTCATGTCAATTGTAAAAAGGGCTATACAGATTAATTGTTTCTAAAGGAATAGTTCGACTCTACATAATAAAAGCTTAAAACTACGTCTGAATTCCATCTGCCTGTATAGCTCACCGGGAAGGGCGGAGCGCCGGGAACCCGATGGTAACGAGTTCGATTCCCAGTCGTACCTTTTCAAATGTTGTTATTCACCATTTTACTTTTTGGTATAGGAATTGTGATAAAACATTTAATTACATTGTTTATCAATGAATATTGCTAATGTTAACTTTTATTGTACTCCTCATTTATATCTTTGCATCCTGTGCCATTTTAAATAATATCATGTTTATGTTCTTTTTCCTCAAACCTTCTATCTAACCCATGGTCAACTGGCAGCGTGTCGTTGGTGACTGCGCGATTCAACGGGTGTCGGTCATCACAGGACCATAAATTCCGTCTTCTAATTAACTGCTGATAGGGTTTTTACACATGACACTGGGTTTTTACACTCTTCTCCTACATAAGAAGACATGCATCACATTTGTATACTTACAACTTGATTGTTGTAATCAAGTTCAACTTCCTATTATAATTAATATTCATAAATAAACAATTGTTGTGTACCATCATGTTTTAATCGTAGCGGTATTTTGGAATTTCTGGGCATCTAGGAATAGTGTTTAAACAAACCATGCACTTTGTCTCAATGCAAGTGTACACCTCTATGAACAACAGTGTAACTACCCGAGTGCCTCATCTAGCTTTCTCCCATATCTTCCCTTTTGTTTATCTAGCATCTCAAATCCCTCCACCAGTAAACAAAGTAATTTGGACTCACTAATTTTTATAATACTTACTTACATTGACCTGTCTGTCTGGCTGACCACTTAATCAGGTCCACTCCATCATGCCATCCTCACAGTTCGTTTTTATTACTGGGTAAAAGAATGGTTGTTTCACCATCTTGAAAATGAAGGCATCATTGACCTTGAGAATGAAGTGCACCTCTGGGCTCTTCACTACATCTACATACCAAGGATAAACAGAGATCTGTCGGACTTCATGAAGCAGTGGAACAACCATGGCTTATGACCCCACTGCAATTGTTTGTCAGAGGCTGTCTCGAACAGCAAGGCAGACAATCCACTGCCATGCTAGACATCTTTGGGGCTCCTGGTGCTGGTCCACTCACTGCTTCAGCCGACCCAGTCTTGGTGGCTCCGCCTGGCACTGCTCCTGCTACTCCAGCTTTGGTGGCTGCTACGGATGCTGGACTTGCCTCTACTGAGGCTGCTACTTCTTCTGCTACTGGAGAATCAGCAATGTCACTAGACTGGCCAGAGAGGGTTACTGTGCCTGCTATCCAGCATAACTTGGACAATGCCACAATGGAGCAGATTCGAGCACAGTTTGACCCTCTTAGCGGTAACAGAGGACAACATGGCGTATTAACCCTATGTGACCTAATATCCTTCTTGGAGTCTAGGACACAGTGAGTTACAGTGAGACAATGAGTCTTTCAAACATTTAATTTGGAATACATCAAAGCAGGTGTTTGTAAAGGTTGTTTCACAATTGACAGACTTGGAACTATATCAATATCTTTTGAAATGTTTTATTCTTTACAAGCAATTCAATAAACATCTTTAATGCTTTTACTTCGTACTGATTACTCTTTCTTGTCTGTAGAGTGCTGTACAGCTGAGTGAATTTGTTGAGACCGTATGGTACATGTTTTATTTTGGCATACCGGGTCTAAGTTAGTATGTCACTTCAATACATATGTAAGTATACAAATGTGATGCATGTCTTCTTATGTAGGAGAAGAGTGTAAAAACCCAGTGTCATGTGTAAAAACCCTATCAGCAGTTAATTAGAAGACGGAATTTATGGTCCTGTGATGACCGACACCCGTTGAATCGCGCAGTCACCAACGACACGCTGCCAGTTGACCATGGGTTAGATAGAAGGTTTGAGGAAAAAGAACATAAACATGATATTATTTAAAATGGCACAGGATGCAAAGATATAAATGAGGAGTACAATAAAAGTTAACATTAGCAATATTCATTGATAAACAATGTAATTAAATGTTTTATCACAATTCCTATACCAAAAAGTAAAATGGTGAATAACAACATTTGAAAAGGTACGACTGGGAATCGAACTCGTTACCATCGGGTTCCCGGCGCTCCGCCCTTCCCGGTGAGCTATACAGGCAGATGGAATTCAGACGTAGTTTTAAGCTTTTATTATGTAGAGTCGAACTATTCCTTTAGAAACAATTAATCTGTATAGCCCTTTTTACAATTGACATGACATCTCGCAACGCAGCTCTACACAAGCAAAGAACAGTACATGAACAGTGAATGTGTAAGAATAATAATAATCATCGGGACGTAATTTTAAGCTTTTATCATGTAGAGTCCAGCACAGGCATACGCAGATGCCCCCGGTGAATAATGGTTGTTTATTTTTTTTAAAGTATATCGTTAGCCATTTCATTCATTGCAAAAATATAGTTTGACTTTCTGAAAGACAAATACCATGCGAGTGAATTGCTAACAGGCTTCACACAGATTTAATAATATGTAATGGACAGCTTACAGGATGAGACACAGCCTTGGCATCACTTTCTATCTTTGCATATCTGTGTTCACTTGGGCGAGACTGTTCTGGTTCAGCCGTGATTGGGCCACTCAAGTTTTAAATGATAGGCTGTGAAAACCTGAGGGCGGAGATCATTATACCATAGTAGAGCGGCGTTTTCGACGGCGTCCGACGCGACCGGAAGTGACGTCGAATGCGCCGCTCCGGTTTTCATTAAAGCAGCGCTTTGGACGGCGTTTCCTTTACGCTGTAAAAAGCGCCGTTTTTATAATAGATTTTTCGCCGCTTTTGACGGCGGTACATTTGATGACGCCGCAATAAACGGCGTCATGACAGGTTAGATGCCGGAAAAAGCGGCGTTTTAGGAGGTAAATCGTGCTATAAAGTGGCGTTTTATGGCCCTTACGGCTTGCCATAAGGCTGCTCCGTGCGGCGCCGCGCTCGGCTGCGGTGCGCACAGGTTCGGACGCTGTGCGTGGACCAGCGGGTTTCTGGATGTGGTTCAGCGAGAGCTCACTGCAGATGGTGCACTTGCTGTGAACCGTCCTCCTTCTTTACGTCTCTGCTTTTCCTCATCAGGTGTCGTCTGAGCTCAGTGAGGGCTCGGTGCCTCCATCCTGAGCTCCAGGGGTCACTTGACTTTACAGATGGTGGCATGTGGTTGTTTAATGACATTTAATAGACTGTTGTCTAATCTGTGGACCTGCACTCTGAGGCCTCTTCACTAGACAATCAATACAATCACACAGCAGCTCTGCCATGACTTCTGCTCTTACTGGGGATCATTCGTGCGCTTTAGAGTTCATTCATTCTACTCAGTGTTTATTATTGAGGTCAAACTGGGTGATGGAGTAATTTGTGGCTCTCATTTATGTAACTACAGAGTTAAAGCTCTTTTGTCTGAGAGCGGTTTTGCTGTTGAGGTCAGTTTCTAGAGGGATCTTTAGTGATGCTGGACCCACCGTTTCTGGACTTAAGTGTGGTCCAAAACTCACTTTACTGTGTAAAGATGCTGTTTACAGTCACTCACGTCCCCGTGTCAGCGGTGTGGGATGATGTGTCTTCATCAGATTATGATGAGAGAGTGGATTTCTAATGGCAGAGAGTCCCCAGCCTGTTGTCTCTTGCTGCTCAGTCACTTTGCACAAATGATGCTACAAATACCTGCATATTCTGAATTGTGCACGTTCTGCTGCAGCTCTGTGGCTTTTTGTTTTTCCAGGTAAATCAACCATGGTCATGAACAAAATGTTTGAGTCAGTTTCATTAATATTTGGAACCAGAACATCCCCAGAAACTGAGAAGATCCCCATTTACACGTAGTGCTTCTGAGGGCCAGCAGCAGTTTACAGTATTCCTGTCATCTATCTGTTCCTTCTATCATTTAGAGACTGACTTGTAATCTGAAGAGCTTCACTGAGCGCCTGCAGCATCTTTAAGATATTTGGCTCTTGAGCATGGGTGGTCTGTTCTCGAAAAGTGCCTTTGGTACTTCATACTCCCACCTATGGTGCTTCATTGCAAGATAATGGAGATAGAAGTAATGAGGATTGTGGGGCCTGAGGGCCACACGTGTGTGTGTGTGTGTGTGTGTGTGTGTGTGTGTGTGTGTGTGTGTGTGTGTGTGTTTGTACTTACTACATAGTGAGAACCAGCTCGGGTTTTTAACCAACAAAGTGAGAACATTTTTGGGGAGTGAGGACATTTTAGCCGGTCCTCGCTTCTTTTGTATTAAAATTGATCCCTAAACCCACCCTCTCTTTTTTAGACAAAGTCCTCACTTCAGTCCCAAGTTGAGATTTTTATACCTGTCTGTTCACACGCTTTTGCTCTAGAGCGACCCATATCGTCAAAAACGTGATATTACACCTATTATGTAACTCTGTGCCGCTTTTGCTCTAGGGCGACCCCTATGGCCCAATGTGATATTACACCTAGTATGTAATTCTGTGCTACTAAGGTGAGCTTAGAGGTATAGCCATATATATAGCTTTTAACATGTTAATAAGCCTTGTGTATTCAAATTTAACTCACTTCTGTATCCCTAAAAGCCTGAACAGTGTCATCAAAACTGTCATTCTTTAAAGAGAGAAAGTGTTATTTGTTATCAAGATTTAAAAATAAAATTAATTCCAGAGGGAATTTGTTTTGTCTTGTTACAGTTGCTCTCAATTCAGACAGAAAGAAAAGGAACTACAACCAGAAAAGATTCACACCAACACAAATACAAAATGGCATCAATAGAAAAAAGACAAAATATACACAAAATATGTAAAGATGGATGGAAATATGTCAATAATTATAAATCTAGGTAAAATGCTAACAAATATGATAAATAAATGAATATGAATAAACAATGTGTGATATATGAATAAATATTGATTCTGATGATAGTTCACCTCCATCTTACAGAAGGGGTAGGAGTTTTACAGGAGTTCTATGGCCACAGACAAAAAGGATCTCCCGTGGCACACTTCATGTTGATCAGTTTCTGGCTGAATGTGCTCTATGTCCAGAAGCACACTGCTGTGAGTCAGAAGGATTGTCCAGGATTGAAAAGAGGTTGGACAGCATACTGCTCTCAATTACAACACATAGAGGGTCCAGCTCCACATCTAGATTAATTATTTCAACCTGTTAGTGTCTGCCACCTACATTTTTCTGCACAGAAGACCACTATATGTTTGCTTCACATCAATTTTATTGTAATAGTAAGACCCCATGTTGATGTGATAAAAGAGTGTCAACGACAATGGAAGAAAAGGTGTTCAAGGCGGAGATGAGATCAGCAATGCTGTACAGCTTTGAGACAGTGGCTCTGAAGAGAAGACAGGAGGCAGAGCTTGAGGTAGCTACTGGCACTCATGTGGTCTACATTGTATAACAAAATGGCCTTTGCCTTTGTATTTGACATGTCATTAAACTTGCTAAGCTGCAGATTAATTCATTTTGTCAAATGTAGTCATAGTGATTAACAATGTGCATCGTACATGGTTAATAAAAAAACATGGAGAGGGCGGAACTTCCAAGAAGCCCCTCTGCCTATAATACAGATCGCAAAAATCTTAATAGACAACATCATTACACATATAATTAAAATGGTGATGTCCGCCTTGGCACAACATGCTCTAGTTCTTGGCGTGGAGAGGAAAACTTCCTTTTAATGGAAGAAACCTCTCGAAAGAAAGAAAAGAGAGAGAGATTATTTGTTTAATCTGTAACTATACTAACTGTATAGTTATTGAATGTTGTATACTACTGTATATGTAGTGTGTAGTGCTTGTCTATAATTAAAGAACAGTGTTTATATTGGCCTGTACTGAGAGCCACAAACACCTGGAACCAAATTCCTTGTGTCTGTCAATATACTTACGAATAAACCTTGATTCTGCATCTGCTCATGATTAAAAGGCAACGAAATCTTTTACTTTGAAATTAATGGGTTTCCGGTGCCGTGCTTTTATTTTGTACCGCTTCCTGTTGCAGAGCTATTTACGGGCAGCTACTTGACAAAACAAATTCGCTAGCTCCAGGACACAGCTAAACGCTACATTAACTCTGAATATGTGATATCATCATAGTATAATAGCAGAGTCGGTATCAGAACAAATCATATCGGAGGTATAAGTGTAATTGCACACAAAACTTAGAATACACATCCGCTCTCGCTGTCTCTCTTATGCGCATGCGCGCTCCGTAGACTACGGTGCACATCAGTAGCGCAGCATTGTTCCAGGTGTTGTCATAGTGTTAATTAAACATACGTCTTGTGTCAGAGTGGATGATAATAAGAATCAATTAGTGCGTTTCGCTGTGGCTGCTACAAATGTTGAGACACGGAGATGTCTGCATATTAAGATCTGGAAAGTAGTTTATATAAGTTCACCAATCATGTCTTCACCTGTAGCGCAGGTGAAGACATGATTGGGAACTGATGTAAATGCCGTCGCAGACCGTTATATATAGGACACCAGGACACAAACCTTTCTCTGTTATGGTGTAAAATATCCGAGCACATGTAGACGCATTTCTGTCGGCGACGGGACATTTGTAAACGGGAAATTACTAGTTATTAATCTTTTGCACTCTCGCGATCTAAAAAAGAAAAAAGCAGATGGCTTATTAATTGCAATTGTAATTTTGTCGGTACCTAACTGTGAGCTTATGTGATGACCATCAGTTGTATACTTTTTTCAATTATGTTTATTAGCGGTGAGTCAATACCAAGACCGCGTTTTCATAGTTAGATTTATGTTCATCCCCTGCCTTTGTCTTTGACAAGTCATTAAACTTGCTAAGCTGCAGATCAATTAATTTTGTCAAATGTAGTCATAGTGATTAACAATGTGCATCGTACATGGTTAATAAAAAAACATGGAGAGAGCGGAACTTCCAAGAAGCCCCCCCCCCCCCCCCCCCCCGCCTATAATACAGATCGCAAAAATCTTAATAGAAAACATCATTACACATATAACTTAAACGGTGGTACGATGTGATTTTGCTGTCACTGGATTGGCTAATAGTTTTACAATTTCACATTTGTGTGTGGAAAGCGGAGGGCACCGTCAGTGTGACGTAGTGCTATGGATGCGTTCGGCTCCTGTTTGGACATTCCGCCGTAACTGGGCTGCATTCCATTTCAAATCACGGCAAATCTCTCCCAATTACAAGCGACTCTTTCGGCAGAATTGTAAAAGTTGCTTATTTGTTAGGTTTCCAGGAGGGGTAAATGCATGTCTGAAGATATATAATGAAGAATGAGTTTATCTAAATTTACCTCTGTATTTATTTATTTATAATACATGGATGATAACATGAAATTATATTTCCCAGGATCTATTAATCATAAAAATCTAAACATTTTCACACCACAGTGGAGTAGTAACAAACATGTCGACAATCACAATCTATTATTTATACATTTGAATAATACATTTACACTACGGTTAGTAAAGCATTTAAATTCTTATAAAATCATAAAAAATCATATTGTTGGTGCACTTCCTGGACTATTGATTTATTTATGGATTATATACAACATGTAATTGTGTAAGAGTGGGTCTGTAGCCCTGACGTTAAACTGCTGGCTGTGGGACTCTATCCACATAATTTGCTCAGAGAGTTTTCACACACCATATCAATCTGTTTATATTCCTCCATTCACGAACGCAGCTGCCAAATGTGATGTCATACAGATGTTCACAGCCAGTCTGCAGACTGGCTGCCTTCTTCAGGTCAGAGGGGGACAATGTTGCCCTGCAGTAATGCTTTAAAACTGGAGGACTCTCTGTGAGTTTCATGATCAGGACATTGATGGACTGGCAAGCCTGCATCACCGACCACACAGACTTCCATGTACCACAGGGGATAATTCTGCCTCCCTTCCTCTTCACCTGTGTAGCTGAGAGGAGGATGTGGTCCAAACTCCTCTCAATCCTTGACAATACCTCCCACCCCACTACACAGTGTGTTGGCTGGGGAGAGAAGAATTTGATCAACATCAAGTGCTCCACAGAGAACCACAGGAGATCCCTTCTGCGCGAATCATGTATGTATTTTAGATTTTTAAAAAATCATTAATCCCAGAGTGACATTGGTATTCCTAATGGAGTTGCTCTCAGTTCAGACAGAAAATAAAGCCATCAATCTGTACATGTGTTCTGTACTGTTTGCGGTTCCTTTTTTTTTCTGTCTGAATTGAGAGCAACTGTAACAGGAATAACAATGTCACTCTGGCATTAATGATTTTTTAAAAATCTTAAATACATACATGATTCACTGATTTAAACTGATTTTCTTTAACCATTATTTAATTCTGTGCATTTCCCATAGAAATTAAGTCTCTAACATTCTAGCACATATTGCTAAAACAGATGTGGTTATGCAGCACAAAACACTGATAACTTGCTTTGCAAAATGTTTGAAATGTCTGGAAAAAAATTGCTTCTTTTTTCTTTCCTACCAGTACATCATAGCTACTGCTCTTGGCAACATACAAAGACAGGCAGCTGTCAACAGCCCATGTCAGATGTTTTGGAGATAAAGTGGGAGGCCAGATTGAGGTGCTTTGTTCCGAGGAGAGATGGGGAACATATGGATGCAATGTTGGAGCTGCCAGGCAGGAGGTCTAGAAGAAGACCAAAGAGGAGATATGTGGATGTAGTGAGAGAGGACATGAAGTTAGTTGATGTGTGAGAAGAGGACGCAGTGTCCGAGGTGTATTCATTCAGCTAATCTTTTTATTTAATATGGACATCACATATACATTGGACAACCAGATGTATTGCTTAGGTGTGTTAGCACATGTGCTAATTTTCAACACCAGTCCATATGGGGCTTTTAGAAAGGATAGATTACACAGTACAAAATACCATTTTAAAATGTAAGACAAATACTACTACTAGGCTCGAGTGGATGGTCTAAGTGAGCTCTGGCGCCTGACAATAAGAGCTTAGAACAGTGGTGACACATGCTTGTTCACACATTTAAAAACCAGTTTCAATATACTAAAATTAACAAAGTTTTCAAAGGTAAAAGCTTGTGCTTCTTTATTGTTTCACAGTTATGCCACCTAATAGGTTTCTTATCTAATACTTTGATGGATTGATTGTACAGTGACATAACTGTCTTTAGATTAGAGAGAGAGACTTGAGACCATGTTGTGATGCAATATGAAAGATGGGAAAAAATCATTGCATGTATATACAACAGAGCCGCTTGATAAGATAACTCCCTTCTGATAAAATGAAAGCAGTTTAAGTTTGATTGAACTTTTTTCATGTTTTTCACTTGACTTTGAAATTTAAGGTTTTTATCAATAACAATGCCCAAATATTTTGTTTCACTGACTTCTGTGATTTTTTTCATTGTTTAAATGTACCTCAAAGTTACTGTGAGAGGGTCTTGTAGTTATGGAAAAACACATTGAAACTGTTTTTTGGACATTTAAAGTTAGGTGCGATAATTCAAGCCACTTTGAAACATTAAGTAGGGTCTGTGTCAAGCATTGCCCGGCAAGAGTGGGAGTTTTGGCAGACACATAAATAACTTTGTTGTTAGCGTGTCAATTGCAAGCTATATGCTGATGACAGTCAGGCAGGTCATTAATGTACATTGTAAACAATAGTGGTCCCATGTCAATAGGACAGAGATTAGATTTAAGTCCCCCAACCTTAACACATTGTTGCCTTCCCTCCAGGTAAGACTGAAACCATGAAAGAGCTGGAGATGACATTTGAAATTGTTTTAACTTCTGCAGTATGATCCACAGTGTCAAAGGCTTTTTTTTAGGTCCAGGAACACTGCACCGACAACATGACCTTTGTCAAGTGAGGTTGTCACCTTGTCCAATAGGTAACAAGTAGCTGCTTCTGTGGAGTATTTTTGTCTGAATCCAAATTGCTGAGGCTGGAGTAGATGTTTTGACTCCAGGTGTTCTATTAATTGTTCTGCAACAACTTCCTCCAATACTTTTGATACTACAGGAAGGATGGCTATAGGCCTGTAGTTACTTCAATTCAATTCAATTCAGTTTTATTAGTATGTAGCGCCAATTCACAACAGAAGTTATCCCAAGGCACTTTACAGAGCAAGGTGCAAGTTTAGGACCTTACAGAAAACCCAACAATCCCATCTGAGCAAACTATAGGCAACAGTAGAGAGGAAAAACTCCCTTTAGAGGAAGAAACCTCCTACTTGCAAGGTCTTTTTCACCTGACTTGTGGATTGGTGTAATAAAAGCAGTTTTCTTGCTCTGTGGTAATGTGTTTTTTGTATTGAGAGATTTACTAGGTGGGTGATAGGTTTTAATAAGTAACTGACTTTTTGAGGGCAAGATCTTGTTTTTTCATAATATGCCAGGTGTCATTGTTAAACCATGGGAGAGAGTACTTCTTTGGTTTACTTGTCCAAGTTTTGGTATGTTTGTTTGTCAGGTTGCTTATTATAGTGATGCCATAACAAAAAAAAAGATCATTCTATTATTATTATTTCTCCTGTAAACCTTACTTTTGATCACTGCACTGCCAAATTGTTTAAATCCTTTCACTTTTTGCATAGTTTCTGTGTTGTACATTTTTGTGCTGGAGTGTCTTTGTGTGTTTGTTTGACTCGGCCCCTTCTAGTCCAAACAAAGCCAAGTATGGGCTTTGGATGGACTGTCACAGGACTCCTGTGGAGAGACCTGTATATGGTCACAAACATTTTCCATCCACTGTAATAGAGCTGTATAGGATCTGCAGTTGTAGCAATTTATTTATTTATTTCATTGTATTTTATGGAATAAATCGTGCAGCTTGTTATTAATAGTTCATTATGAAATGCATTAATAAGTAGAGCTGAGAGACTGGAAGTGTGAAATGTAGATGCCATAAAGTCTGTCAGTTTGGTTTGTGACTCCTGCCTGTCACAGAACTTTCACAGAACAGCCCCTGTTACTAGGCAGAAGTTTGCTCCCCCGTCCCCCCCAGACTGAATGGCCCATTAGCCAATTATCCAATCAGAGCGCTCCGTGAGTTAGCAGCAAGGTGGAAAGTTCAGCTTGGAGCAGAAGTGCAGCTCTTACAGCCTGCATGAAACCTGAGACTTTGAATTTAAAAATAAGCTCTGAGGATGTTCTACACGAGATTTTCTACATAACATTGGATTAGGGATGTAAATATTTTTTTAAATTCTATTTTCTTTTTCTTTTTCTTTATGTAACATCTCGTGTAAATCTGTAGTGATAGTTAATTATCACATGCATTAAGAAGTGGAGCTGTAAGAGTGGAAGTGTGAAACGTAAATCCCTCAAAGTCTGATACTGATTTTGAAGTTTGGTTTGTGACTCCTGCCTGTCACAGAACCTTCACACAACAGCCCCTGCTACTAGGCAGAAGTTTGCTCCCCCCTCCCGTCCCCCCCAGACTGAATGGCCCATTAGCCAATTATCCAATCAGAGCGCTCCGTGAGTTAGCAGCCAGGTGCGAACTTTAACTTGGAGCAGACGAGCAGCGAGTGTGAGAGCGGAGACTGGAGACTGGAGAGATGGAGAGATTTAAGAAAAGAACTGGAAATTTACGGACTCACCACGATAAATGTGAACGAAGATTTGAAAAAGCTCAGGTATGTACTTTTGGTTTATTGATACTAGAAACATGATGTTAAGATAAATGCTGTGCGCTTATTTGAGGCCTTATAGCGGCGTTGTGTTGTGTGATAGCAGACAAAACTGTTAAATGATTATTCTTCTGTACAGTTTTTTTTAAAACAACATTAAAATATTAACATTACGTCGCGGACATAACGAGAGCTAGCTTGAACGGTGACGCACGGTGAAATGCGTTGAATCAGAAAGGGAACGGTAAAACTGTCGAGGCCCGGGTGGTTTTTAATTTAAGACGAGAAAACTGAATTAAATTTATAAAAAGTAGTTATAACAGATAGTGGTGTATCAGACCGCAGTTTATTTGTTGTCACCCTCCACGGTTGCGGAGGCAAGTGAACCGGGGATTAATCGTCAGGTTTAGCTGCCATAACGTGACATACAGTTATTCCCTGCATTAACATGCAGAGTTGCGGCGAAAAGATAAAAATGGCTGTGTGGTCAGGCAGTGGTGCATGTTAAGAGCAGACGACAGTGTCCGTCATGGCCTGTGTGAGAGGGGAAACATACGAACCGTCATCATGCAACCTTTAATGTTACAGTATCATGATGACGGAAGAAGGCTGGTGGACAAAGTCGTTACAGTACGTAGACATGACGTGAGATAGTAACACGTCGTGCATGGCCACACAATTAAAGTGGTTTAATTAGTAATAGTGCATGTTAATAAATAAAGCATTAGCATAAGCATTAACTGCAGAGAAAAACTGTATCACCTGTGACACATAGATGCAGTGTGTGGGAAGCAGTGTATTTTAATATTTAGCTCAGTGTATAAATAGACCTTGTAATTCAAGGTTGCTTGCAAAAAAAGTTGCATGTGCTAATTAAGCTGATACATATTGTTTATAGCCAATATGTGTTCCCTTGTCATGTAACGTGTAGTGTTTGACAATGCACAATTTATAGTATCTAATGTCACACTGTAAGCCATAAAAACAGTAATTACAATTTAACACTGGTCTAATAAAGGGATTTCAACAGTAATTTGCTCATCCTCCCAGAGTCTGGGAAAAGCCATTAACCAGCTTTAGGGGTGGGTATCTTTAGGGCTATTACTAAATGATTCTTTAAAACCATTCATAAAAGAAAAGTACCATATAGAACATGATTAGGACTTATTTATGAACTAAATAAAACTAAATTAAAGCTTTAATGTCCACTTCTGCATAGTCACCATAATCATCATAATGCTTGGTGAATATATTTCATATTGATCAGACGTCCGTCAATATCACTGATTCCTCCTATCCTGTCATCCTGATTCTGCTGTTGATGTCACCACTGCCTGATAGTTCCACTGTTAAGAGAGATGACATTTTTTCATTTGTCTCAGAATTACTACTTTTACAAAATATTTCCAGGTATTTAAAAAAAATTTAGGGTGAAATAAAATAACCAGTTGTGCTACATACAGTTAAATTTCATCCTAAAATTTCACTATTTGCATAATAATGAGCTGTTTGTGTAAAACCTTCTGGAAGAGTGCAAAACGTATCAATATTGCTTTTTTTGCATGCTTGTTCGATGGGTGGTGGTTACTGTCCTGTTTTAATGCACATAAACTAAGCATGGTTATTGTCAACACAGTGTCCAAATTATCTTCACTTTAACTGTGCCCACAGTGATATGACATCAATATGTTGCAGCCTATTTTAAATAGAGGTTTTATCTGTGTACTTTTGAATGTAAATTTGTTTTGGTTGGTAAATAATTTGATTTCTGACTTTTATTTTTCAAGGAGGATTTATGCAGCAAACATGAGGAAATGGAACCACAGTTACTGTCATCAAGCAACAGTGGCTCTGATGAAGATTACTACCCCTCACAATTACCCACACAATCCTCTGATGAAGATGAGGTGGTCCCAGAAATGTCAGGTTCCTCAGGCCACAGTGATTTAGAAAAAGACTTTCCCTTATCTAGTGAACATAAGGTCATAAAGGGCCAAGCAACAACAACGTCAATTCAGACAACTGAGCAATCAAAAATAAGTAAGAAAAATAACCCACAAATAACTGTGAAAACAATTAAAAAAAAAGATGGAGGAAGAGTCTGGCACAAAACCCACTATTGTTTATACTGTAAAGAGGCCAATTTGAAGATAGCTAGACATTTGCAAAGAAAACACAAGGATGAAACTGATGTTGCCCATGCCATCAGTTTCCCACCTGGCTCCAAACAAAGAAAGACTCTATTAGAGTCCCTTCGCAATAAGGGTGACTGGCAACATAATGTTAAGGTTTTTGAAGAAGGAGATGGTGAGATAGTGACATGGAAACGGCCCTCTAAGAAAGTTTCTGTAAAAGACTACTTGCCATGTCAACATTGCTATGCAATGTTCAAGAGGACTGAACTCTGGAGACATGAAAAGTCCTGTGGCAGTAGGAAAGGGGTAAGCGAAAAAGGTAAAAGAAGAAGAGTACAAAAAGTTTCCTCACAACTCATTCCAACAACAAAATCATCTGAAGGAATTCAAACGGTCATTCATACTATGCAGCAAGATCATGTAACATCTCACACCAAAAGTGAGTCTGCTAGTGCTCATACCACAATGGAACAACGGAGGTGGAACATTCAAGAGTGTGTATCTTTGACAGAGGATGTTATTACTCTGCAGAACTACTTGAGAAAAATTGAGGACGGGGCTAAAGCAGAATTAAGCAAGCATGCAAGCACAGCAACATACAAAATGCTGAGTGAGAGCCTTCTTGCCCAAATAATAGTGTTCAATAACAAGCGAGAAGGAGAAGCATCACGTTTAACATTGGAGACATATCTAAATGCAGACACTGGCCCTGTGAATAAAGACATTTATGAGACCCTGACACCTGTGGTAAAACAACTGAGCCATAGGCTGACACAGATAGTGACACGTGGAAAGAGAGGAAGAAAAGTGCCCATTCTTCTCCTTGAGCGCACAAAATCCTCTCTTGATTTCCTGATCACAAAACGAAGTCAAGTCGGCATAACTGAGAAAAATCCATTTCTATTTGCCAGGTTTGCCACAGCAACCAACATTCGTGGCTGTGACTGTCTAAGGAAGTATGCTGCAGAGAGCAAAGTAATCAACCCAAAGCTCCTTACGTCAGCAAAATTAAGAAAGCACGTTGCCACCTTAAGCCAGCTTTTGGAACTTGATATTAAAGAACTGGAGCAAGTAGCTCGTTTTATAGGACATGACATAAGAGTCCACTGTGATTATTATCATCAAACAGACAAAACGTTTCAGGTGGCCAAGATTGGAAAACTTCTCTTTGCAACGGAGCATGGAGCTGGGTTGCTTAAAGGCAAGAGCCTGAAGCCACTGGACTCTGTGGCCTTTGGTGTGTTCATTTATAATTTTCATTTTTTAGTGTTTTTGGTGTATCATCATATGTTTAATTAACAGATCCATCAGACTGTGTGCATTTTTGCAAGAGTATTATGTCTTCTATGTCATACATTTCTAATGTTGCCTATTGTGCACATCTACATAGGTAAAGGACATGATGGCACCTCAAACAAGGGTTCACCAGCAGTCAAAGAGAGAGAGACATCAGCTGCAGACAGACTGCCAGGTAAGAGTAGTGATAAATGTACTTTAAATCATGATAATGTAAATCTAACAAATTCCATCTGAGGCTGTTGCAGTTCAGATTTTAAGTTCTATCTGGAAGTTAAGTCATGGCATCTGGACTTCCTTCTTGTTAGGTTGAAACATTTTGCTACTCATCCAAGTAGCTTCATCAGTGTGATGAAGCTACTTGGATTAAAAGACATCTTGTGAGAGAAGTAAATGAGGCTCAATGTTTATAATTGTGCAAGTAGGCTAGGCATATTCTGTGAACATTTCTCTATACTAATCTATGCCGTTTTAACAGACACAGAACTGCCAAGCCAATCTTCTGCCTGTCAGCAGATGACTTTAACTGACAGACAAGACAATGAAGATAACAGCCTTACTGATGGAGGTAAGTCCTAGAAATGTAAAGAAAATGATCAGTAATTGGTATCAATTTTCTTGCAGTGCAGTTTAGCACTTTCATGCTACTAAACTAATCTTTCACAGGAGAGCAGGAACAAACCCCCACAATACCACCGGTTGAGGGGCAAAAAAAGACAGCCAAAAGAAAGCATTGTGAAGATGTGATTTATAAAGCAGGGGGTAAGTAAAGCAGAAGTGATTAATATTTCTGAAAACAAATTTACTTTGGGCTAAGTTGCTCTATTAGAAGCTGTTAGAAATATTGGTTTAATTACAATGGATTTGAGATGTCACTGTTAAGTATACTGTAAAGCACATTTCCTTTGCTGTATCAACCTTACTCAGCATATCTGGAGTTCAGTGGCTCTCTTTTCTGACAGACAACATTTTCAACATAAAGGGTTGCAGTTTTGAAAAGGTAGTGTCTCCCATAGTATTACTTATACAGACGTTATGCATACAAAATTTGTGGGAAAAAAGGGTATACTTACTGAAAACTCAATACAAGGTCAAGGGTATGTTTAAGACAATGAGTGGGTTTATTTACAATTGTTAAACTGGCACAGTACAGGAGTCCAGTCCAGCCCTTGCATAAAAGTGGTCTACGATAGCCAGCCTGAGGTTGACCAGTACAGAGGTACAGGCTCAGGTGAAGAGATTCATCCAGCTCCATTCACTACCTTCATCCCAGTGTTTCCTCTGTTACATCTGCACTTGCACCTGCATAAGTCTGAGACTACAGATACAAGTGGAGCCACACTGGTATCTGTAGTAGTCGTTTTGGTTGCTGAAAAAAATTTAAGCTGCAAATATACTTTTACTGCCTACGAGATATTAATTTTAGGTTCTTCACTAAACCAAGTAGAATCTCATCATGTGAACCTGGCTCAGTCACACACAATATGTCTTTTATATCAATGAGGAGAGGCTATGTACATTGTAAGGGGCCCTTATATCACTACAAATAAAGCAGACTGTACTTTATTTAGCAGATTTAGCAAAAACTAATACCAAACAATAAGTGTTTAAAATGATAAAAATCAACAATACAGTAAATCAATCATATTGGTTTATTCTTTCCCTATCATAACTATCATTCTGCTCACAACTCCTTGGTAGTGGATGAATAAGGCTGGTTGAACAGCATAAATGTCCAGAATGCAAAAACTGATGGTTAAAAGTCTTTGGTTGAAGCATGATTCAATCCTCCAGTTCTCATCACCTTGTTGAAGTCTTATCTCCTGGCCTGATGGTCTGGATAGAAAATCTGTGAATTCAGTTAAAAACTCAGAGTATGGGACAGGGGGACGGTACACAATAACAAACAGGACTGGTTTTTGACTTTTCCAGTCAGGATCAGGGAGGCTAAGAGTGAGGCTCTCAAATGAATTAAAACAATATTTAGGTCTGGGGTTGATTAATAAACTTGAGTGGAGGATTGGTGCTACTCCTCCACCCCATGTGTTCTCACAGCTCACAGCATTTATACTTGTGTCTATAGGTAGGGATTTTGTAAATTCAGAAATAATGGAGACCCAGAGCTGCAGCAGAGCAACAGTGTACTCTGCTGTGGGGCAGGTAACATGTTGTCTGTATTTGATAAGTTCACAACTGAGGTCTGCCTATTAGTCACCTACAGTAATACAATAACCAGTGTTGCTGGTGTAATTTAAAACGGTACAGTGATCCTCTCAGAGAGCGAAATAACTTCAGTCTCTGAAAAATAATAAGTCGGGACCAGATTTTGAACAGTAAGATTGAACATTTTGTGATTGGTATTAAACACTGGAATCCTAGCAGCAGCATATCATCTGGGGTAGCTGCCACGTCTCAGTGGAATGGAAGGCAACAGAGAGAAGCAGAAGCAGAAACACACCACTATCCCTCTCTACATTGATTATGTGAGTTGATTTCACTGTAATGTGTCATTTCTCAGATGAAGAGGAGAGCCCATGTGAAACGACAAAACCTGACATTAAGAGGCAAAAGAAGACGAAACGGAAGTATGTCGATGATGATGACGACAATTATGGTGATGTTGATAAAGGTGAGTCCAGACACAAGTGTTCTCAATCTTTGTATTAGTATTTTCACTGTACAAGTTATATTATCTTTCTTAGATGAAGAGGAGCGTCACTCTGCCACAGCACTCCCTCTCAAGGGGGAAAAGAAAGCTGCACATATAAGTGTACACAATGACACTGATAAGATGAATTTCTGTACACTAGTGTAGTTACATTAGAGTACTGTAGTACGAGTGATGCACAAGACGGTGATTGACTACATTGTTAAAATGGTGTTGCAGAGTTATTGTCCTAAAGTCTTACTATTTGCTTAATCCTTGTGAGTTGCATTAAAGTTGCTAGGTTGGATGTTTCAGGGCTGTTTGATTACTATGTTTGTAGCTGTTGCAGGAGTGTTGGTATGGGCTGTGATATTAGAAGTACTTATTTGTACTAAAGTTACAAATAATCTTAATATCTGCTAGGGTAGTTGATAAACTACTTGAAGTAGCAATACTAACTGTACTGTTGGTGGTGCTTATACGTGTAATATATAATCAAGTCTAGTCAAGATAAAAACAGAAACATGGCATGAGAAAGCTAGACAGACTACTGTTTGACTAAAACTAATGATTTAAAGTTTCTAAAGGGAGGAATTGAGAGATGATAGGATGACCTAACCATAGCGGTAAACAGTGATGCATGATGTAGGTGGAGACAGGCACAACAGAATCTAGAACCAGAACTCATAGATAAACACACAGAAGACACAACCTAATGGTTATCATAACTCATATATTTATCACACTCATTTTAGGAATAAGTTATTAATTGAAAGGTTTAAATGAGGTGAAGCGGACTTTGCAGTAGCAGATGTGAGACTAAGCTAATGCGACAAATTAATGTTGGTGAAGATTCTGTAATTTAGGTAAAGTTATCTGGAAGTTCAGTCATGGCAACTGGACTTCCTGGACTCATCCAAGTAGGTTCTCCAGTCTACCTGATGAGTATTGCAAAATTTTGACCTAACAAGGAAGTCCAGTTGCCATCACTTAACTCATGTTTTCAGCAGAATTCCATTTTCCATTTGAATTCCCATTTTTGAATAGGAGATTCATTATAATCAAGTATGTAGCTAAATATTATGGAAGTATCACTAAAGACACAGACACAGACGCAGACCACAGCCTCGGGTTTTCTCCTGAGGTGGTCACATTCAGCTTTAGGGACAACAGCTTTGTTCAGACCACTGATGACAGCTTGACCCCAGCACTTTGGCAGGACACCCTGTAACTCTGCATCTAACTTAGTTTTTTTTTTGGTTCATAGGAGTTCCAAAAGTAAAAGGAACAAGACCCTGGAGTGAGGAGGAAAGGACTGCAGTCCAACGATGCATGGCAAAATTTGTGGACATGGAAAGACGTAAAGTACTTTGCAAACAATGAGATCTTCAAGATCAAAAGGAAGCATCATTTAAATTTTTTCCTGTTTGTTGTTGTTTTTTTAGGAAAAAAACCTCTTGCTGCTAAGGACTGTACTGCACTGCACATTTAGAAATTTGCACTTCTGATGTTACTTCTGAAGTTATCTGGACGTTGAGTCATGGCAACTGGACTTCCTCCTGGACAGCTTGGATAAGTAGCTTCTTCAGTCAGAAGAAGACTGTCCAGAAGGAAGTCCAGTTGCCATGACTCAACTTTGAATTTGTTTCTCTGTTTACAACAGATAAGCTAAGGACTGTACTGCACTTTCAGACGTTTCTGAATGCTGATGCTTGTTTGAATACTAAGTACATGTTTAAAAAAATAAATAATTGTGATGATGATTACAATCAGTTGTAACATATTACATTTGTAATTACAGAATTTTATTTATTTATATACACATACATACATAGATACATACACATACATATATGTACATACACAAACACAAATTTGTATAGACCATTCTCACAGCCGTAACAGTATACTGACCGTACAGTTTAACTCAGGAGCCCCGCCCGGTCCTCAAACAGATGGTTAGAAACTTTTTTTGTAAAACATGGTGATCAGAGTTATCTAATGGGGTGTGTTGGTTAAGATTGCCATCTAGTGCCTAGAAATGTTATTTTGGGGTTAACAGGAGTAGTAGAAATGCCGGTTCTCACTTTGTCGGCCCTTTGCCTCGGTCCTCACTGCGTAGGAAGTACAAGAATGTGTGTGTGTGTGTGTGTGTGTGTGTGTGTGTGTGCATTTTCATAATGAGTCAGTTCAAACATGCCTGTTCACTGGTGCGTTGTATTCACTGCTTATGTTAACCATGCTTTCCTCTGCTGCCCCCTCTCTCTCTCCCTCTCTCTCTCTCTCTCTCTCTCCTCTCTCTCTCTCTCTCTCTCTCTCCTCTCCTCTCTCTCTCTCTCTCTCTCTCTCTCCTTCTCTCCTCTTCCTCTCCCTCCCTCTCTGTTTTTTTTACATCCCTCCTTTCTGGATGCCATTATGCCAAGTGCCAGGCTCACGTTCGCTCTCTAATTCGATACGAGTGGGCCAACCTATTACAAACTCTGTGGGGCTCAGGTCTGTGGTAGCTTATCAGAGCAAGGCAGTGTCAGGAGCTGCAACATGCTCACCCCCAGCACAGATAGCATTGTAATAAAATAGATTTCACCTATTGTCTGTAACCGTGGGCTGCACAAATGCCTGTCTCCTCATCGGAGCTGTACACCCGGGAGCCTGTAATCCTCTTTTTCCTGCTCATGCTTTATGTTTCTGGTGCCGAGAGGCTGCAGATTAGTAGGTTAGCATCTTGTGGCTGAGATGAGAGTTGGTGGTTTGAAACTATCTGTGATGAACTGCTTGTTGTTTCTCCTGTTACCAGTGTTGCCAGCCAGTTCCCTCCACACAGCTACTTTTGTGCTACTTTTTCAATGTTCACTGCTAATTTACTGCTCTTTTCAAGTCTACCTGCATTAATCCTGCCATACCTAGAATTAGTAGTACTACTTCTGCAGGTATTCAATCTAGGGTTACTACAGGTCACGAACCTATTACTATCGCGAGCTCCTCTGCAGATAGAAGCTCCCTAACAACTATTCTAAATATGCACTTTACAGCATAAATTGGACCTTTTCTGTTTCTGCTACTGAAGGTAACAAAACTACTGCTTAGACTCTACTCAGTATAAATCAGCATGCTTCACAAGCTTTAATGCTACTGTAGCTATTAATATGCTCCTGCTACTGCAAGTATCTGGGGAATCAGTCTTTGTTTGAATCTAATATTGGGTCTTTTTTGTTATTGCAAAACTGAAACAGTTAATTCATTAAATTAAATTTAAGTGCTGCTCTGATAATGAACCAATTGTTTTTCTAGCAAAGATAAAACACTTCCACTGCTTCTAGCTTCTCGGTTTTGAGACTTTTGCTTCTTTTCTTTTGACAATTGTTTAGACTATTTTTCAAAAATGTAAAAAACAATTTGAGGATGTTTTCTGAAATATAAAGGCATCTTTGCTATTTTCTAACTTTTTATAAACCGACAATTTAACATTTTATAACCCGACATTTTATCAATTTATCTGGAAATAAGCAGTGTGAACCACAGTGAAAATAATAATTATCAGCAGCCACAGTTCAGCCAGATGACTAATGCCACAAAAGCAAAATCGAGAGGTGGATAATAACAATTCATCTGTGTGGTGTCTCACTGTCTGGAGGTTTGTATTTACTTCATCAACTCCAATTGAAGAATGCATTAACAACATTCAACCATATGATATGTGGCAGTTTATGGCAACGAATCAGTCCTCAGTGATCTTAAAGTTGAAATATGAACTTTAGCAACTGCTACTATACATCTTCCCAGCTCAATATCTCTTTCAGTCCTGTAGCTCCATCATTGACAGGATGAATTATCACTGAATGCCACTGCAATATTTTTCAGCATTGCTCTTTCTTAACAATGACGTGGTTACACCCTGAACATACAGCAGTATTTTAAAGACGTGCATATACGAGTAACTTGCCATTATCTTTGCTCTCACAGGTTCCTTCCTATCTTACCGGTGCATTTTTTTATTTACAAATTCAGCCAGTGATTTACTTAGAACGTGTATTGATCTGAGCTTTCCTCACTATTCATCAAGGTGAATGAAATCAATACTGCAGCAGATCACACATAGTTACTATATGGTTGTTTAGAGATTTCCAATTTTATTCTTGTTGAACATAAAGATATAATGTAGTATTATGTCACCTGTAACTGATGTGTAATATCTCTCTCTACAGCGTGGATACTCTTCTTTCTCATAGAAGAGGGTTTCGCTCTGGCACAGAGAACTAAAGGTAAACTAGAGCTCAACTTGTTTTGTGTTTTATAAATGTTGTTCCCTGTGTGAACATTTATTTCTTAATTCTGTCTCGCCTTCCCTCTCTCTACATTTCCTGACTCTCTCCTCACACCAACCGTCCTTCCAGTCGTCCTGACCCCCAGTCATTCTCTCATCGATCCCCAACTCAATAACCCATCTGTCTGTTCTCTGCCTTTCTTCTTTCAGATTCCCAAAATGATCACGGCGGCCAGAGCCCCAACCAGAACGACTGTGGCACCTGGGTCCGCAACATCAATGGCGGGGTGTTCACATCGCCAAACTACCCCAACACCTACCCACCCAACAAGGAGTGTGTTTACATCCTGGAAGGTAAAGCCTTTCTCCACGGGAGCGCTTCATCTTCTGCTTGGTAGAACAGCTGACATGGTTTTCCTGCTTTCAGCTTATTCCGTCCTTATGAGAGAGCGAAGGCAGGACAGAGTTAAGAAAGACATGTACGCACAGAGACACTGGCACTGACATTGTTTTATATAACCTTGCCCTCATCTGATTTTCTGGTCCTTTTGCTGACAGGAAATCAGCCTGACATTTTCCAAATGAGCCATCCCCAGTTTGTTCCGCCACAAAGTTATATAGTGGGCCCTTGAAAATGATGGAGAGTGGCGCATTGTGGGTAGCCCCTGACTTGTGGCCTAATCAGAGTAGTGCTGTGTTCATCTCTATTGGCAGGTTGTGCCAGAAGCCTCTGCTACTGAATGAAACATAAAGGAGATGAACATCTGCTGCACTACTGAGCTTTGGTGGCATAACAGTCATTTGCATCCTCGCATCTTTGTCAACACTTTAGTGTTTAGCAGGAATAATGGCATCCATCAGTGATATGATGGCATGCTGCACGGGAAACATAACAGAAAGCATCATTGTCAGCTATAGGAGATGAGGTCTGGGATACTGGTTGACGTGTTTTCATAATAAATTGATGAACTGTTTCGTGCAAATGAGATGTGTGTGTGTGGTACCTTTCTTGCCTTGCTGGGGAATAGATGTTACACATGGCTCAAGGGCTCCCCCTGTGGACAAAGCAAGCCCACGTCTGCTGTCGATGAATCGACTGTGACTCCATCTCTAGCTGGTGTGTGCAGTAGTAGATCCTTGGGTCTGGGAAGCAGCAGATGGAAGCTATCATTTGCTATTAATTGGTATTGAATGGCCTTAGTCATATTCATATCTGAGCTCGTGTTGGGCCTGTGTCTCCGCTTCTCAGAGAGACAGAGATGCTCACGTTTGGCATAAGTGCTAATCAGATAGCCTTGTAATCATAATTTGTGGTTAGTGAGGCTCATTGATTGTGTCATGTTTCCCAGTTCATCAGCTCAATAGATCGGATGATTATACATTCTGCTCTTTCTGTATCAAGCTGTGTGTGTGTGTGTGTGTGTGTGTGAGAGAGAGAGAGAGACAAAAAGTTACAAGAGAGAATAAGACTCAACACGCCAAGGACTGAACACAGATTGTAGGAGGTGCATGTTCTTGCTGACTCTTGACCTCTTCCGTTTTTTCTCTAATGACCCCTTGCTTGGCTTTTCCATGCCTGAGATAATTCAGAGACACACACCCCCCTTCCCCCCCCCCCCCCCCCCCCATCTCCAGCATCTTCACTTAGTGCAATTCATCTCCCGAGGCACACATGAATTGGCCTTGTTAAACACTTCCTCTGTGTGTGTGTGTGTGTGTGTGTGTGTGTGTGTGTGTGTGTGTGTGTGTGTGTGTGTGTGTGTGTGTGTGTGTGTGTGTGTGTGGTAGGGTAAGGTTATTAGAGGTCTCTGTCCATTCAGTTTACAGATATACTCTGACCAGATCTGGTTCAGACCAGATTATATTTCATAACCAATTTATGCAGAACCCGACCAGGAAATTGCAAAGAGAGTCATTACTTTACACATAACAGAAAAACATGTGGACTTAGACTGTGACTCAGAGTCAGCAGTGCTGACGTGCCACACTGTGTCTCTGTGTATATTTGTGTGCATATCACCTATTTGTTTAGGTGATATGCACCCAAGGATGTAATTCATGCTTGCATGTGCATTGTAAATACAATATTATTATTATTATATTATTATTAGTTTCAAACAATTCTACTGTACTTAGTGTTTGCTAATGCTTCATGCAAACATAGTTTACTGATGCAGAAATGATCTAATAAGGCTGTTACTGTTAACCACAATTGGAAAAACCCATAACATAACATGCAAAAGCAAGTCTGGAAGAACTAATTAGGTTAAACACTAATTTTAAAAATGGTCACAGAGGAAATAACAGTTATTTCGTGGGTTTCTCCAGCGAAGCTTTCGAACAGGTTTAACTGAATTTTAGCATCAGAAGAGCAAATGACCTCCTCCTGTGGAGCAAGCATCACTTGAACTCACACTGGTCATTAGTTATAGCATCAAAACAGTGAAGTCGCATGAAGCCTGCTCACTTTAAAATGTGTGTATTTCATGTTAGGTTATCAGCACTGCATAGTCTGCAGCTAGGTCTGAGCCAGCTTCTATAAGGTTTGCTCTCCACACAGTAATCGGGGGGTTAGAAGTAACATCCTGATGAAGTACTTAAATCACGTCCACATTTTTCTTTGTCCTGCAAAAGCAAAATTTCATTTTTTTCGCTTTCGTTTCCTTTCTCTCTCCTCCCCATTGTTCGCCAAAGCTCTTCCCAGACAAAGGATTCAGCTGGCTTTTGATAAGAATTACTACATCGAGCCCTCGTTCGAGTGCCGCTTTGATCACATCGAAATCCGTGATGGGCCGTTTGGATTCTCTCCACTCATTGATCGCCTCTGTGGGGGGAAGAACCCCGGCCTGGTCACATCGACGGGACGTTTCATGTGGATTAAGTTCACCAGTGACGAGGAGCTGGAAGGCCTTGGCTTTCGCATCAAGTACACCTTCATTGCAGGTAGAGCCAATCAAACTGTATATTTGCAGTGAACATAACTCTGTACACTGTGCTGAGATCTTCATCTGACTAAAACCTCATTTCTCACCATTGTCTGTCCTGTTTGTGCTCGTTACCAGTAAAAGATGACTGGACATAAGAGGCTGGACATCCACGAGTCACCTATGGGGTCTCCAATTTTCCAAACATCATAGACTTACTTCCTTCACTTCTTTTGCTTTTCAGCAGGTCAACATCCGAGCCTCGTGAATCTGAAGCCAATATGCCTGGAAATCAGCGTCTCCCATCAGGCGACAGATATTAGCTTCAAACAGACCCCTTTCTGCTTTATCTGGCCGGCCTTAATGGGATCTTATCTTGTGTTCCCTGCTTACCTATTGCTGCTGTGTGGATTGAGAGTAATGTGCCACCCAAATCTTATCATTTCAGACCCTGATTTCCATCTGCACGTGGGTGGACTGCTAAACCCCATCCCAGGTAGGCTGTTCACTATTTTGCCGGTGTGTGTTCTGTCCCTTTTGAAGAGCTCCTCTGTGCTCAGAAGCTTACCGGAGGCTGCCTCTGCCTCTGACATGAATGCTGAACGCCAAATGTGCTTTGACAAGCACACAATTGTCCATTAAGCGAAAGGATGTACATACATAAACATGCACGCATTTCAACACGTGAAGGAACACACGTTTCTTTTATGCTGCTCTCCGCTTCCTGTCTCACTGCCTTTGTCTCTCTGTCTTCTTACTGGCCTTCGTCCTAATCTGCTGTGCTCACTTCAGTTCCACCTTAAATCCTTTACCTCTTTAAATACAATCCTTCATCTGTCCCTGTGTTTGTCATCCTCCTCTTCTCATCCTTCTTACACTGCTTCCTTCTTATTGTCTCCTCTTTCTACTTCCTCTCTTTTTTCTCATGTACCTCCAAATGACTCCTGTCTCACCTCCCTTATCTTTTACCCCTCTCTTCTCCTTTTTTTTTTCTCGCCTCCACATTTTGTCTGCCTCTCTACAGACTGTCAGTTTGAAATCAGTGGATGGGATGGGATTATTCACTCCAGTCAGGTAGAAGAGGAAGAGCGAGTGAAGCCTGGTGATGCTCTGGACTGTATCTGGACTATCAGGGCTCCCCCTCAGTCCAAGGTCAGTACAAGAGACCATATTAGTCATCTGAAGTAATGGCATTCATTGCTTCTTTCCTAACCTTCACCAAATGTTTGGCACTTTCAGATTTCTGTAATATAAAATAGCTACAATCTAAGGTCTGGTTCTTTTTGGATGATTCATGTTCAGAACCATTTTAAAATATGTGACAAAGGCACAGCTCACTGCACATTAAAAAGTAGTATAAAGTATTCAAGCACTTTTATTCATATCTCCTGTGGGGATATATAGTGAACTCAATGACATTGTCTCCACTGGACAATAATAGTTCGAGTTATGTTCTACCATTTCCCTGTGCTTGACACTGACAGATATTAAACTATTTGGGGCCCATCTGTCTCCGTGCGCCGTGGCAGCTCAGAATATTAATGTTGGACATAGAAGTAATGTTTTCTAAGTCGTGTGATGTCACTGTAAATAGCAAACGCTTTTCCTTCATGTCATCTCGCTGTCGAGCACACAGCCTATATACAGTACATCCAAGAAGAAATCTGATGAGAGACTGTTTAGAAATTCCTCATGAAGACTCGCTGTGTGGACTGAGTTTAAGTGAGATGATGTTCTGAATGTAAACACGAGTAGGAGCAGCTCTGAATTTCTAAATAGCCTTGGAGTCAACTCAACATCTGTCTGTTCAGTGTCTCCCTGTCTGGGAGTGGAGTTGCTCCAGCACTTCACCTTAAGAATGTTTTCTGTCTTTATGTCAGCAGATGTTGTGTCACTGCTTGTTTTGGGGAAATTTAAGTTTCAACTAATGCTAGTTTCTCCTCTTTGTTTCAAAGCATCTCCTTCTATCATCTGTTTTTATGTCATTGGGAAATACCCGTCCAACCTGCTGCGTCCCACAGAAAGTGTTTTTCCTGATTTAATATTTTGGATATTGCAACATTGTGTGTTCCAGTCACTGAAAGCAAAATCCTCTAGCGCTCACGTCTGTACTGTGTTTGTAGTTCAGTTCATAAGGGGTTGTATTATAAATACACAGGGAAAAGGCATGCACGCAAATCACATCTTTAAGATGCAGCTCTGGAGAATCATGAGTACATTTTAAAGCCAAGAGTAAAAGTCTGTTCTTCTACATCTGATGTGTGTGAGTGGATTTCAAAAACTATGTAATGCTATGAGCTATGTTAGCCTTGATTCACTGCTGTTCTGTTTCTCCTGTATGACTAAATGAGTCATCAGCACACTCTTATACTGCTCACTGTCCACATTACACCAACACACACACACACACACAGAAATTCATGCACATCTAATCAAGTATGAAACAGCAGATGCACACATACAGTCACAGATTACATAATATACGGTCTCTTACAGTATTTTAATTACCACTTGAAATCATTCACTCATGTATGTATAATATTTTATAAATAGGCGTGGAAACACTAATGACTCACACATGCACCATTTAGCTTCAATCCCACACACAGATTACTCCCTGCAGTCATTTCACTGGACCTACATGTGTTGTGTGAGGCGGCAGTGAAGGAGATCTGAATTTAGCAGCAGCACTGAGATGTCTGACCAGATATTAGCTCAGTGAAGCAGAAGGAACAGAGCAGCACACTCAGCAGCTACATAAGATTAGCTACTTAACTTCTGCACGGTTACAGGTTACAAAATGTGCTGACGTTTGATTGTAGGTTGTTGTCCTCCAGTAGATGTTATTGTGTCATTACTGCTGAGTTGCTCAATTTAGAGACATTTATTTTGTAATTTGCAAGTTGGACTATAAGACCTATGTGTGTTAATGCAGACTAATGAGCAAACAAGAAGCTGCTGTGCAGGCAGGCAGATGCTCATGGAGATGCTCGTGTGAAAGTGGGCACAGTGCAAACCAAATGTTCTCATCAGGAAGAGCCCGGGTGTAAAATAAAAAAAAAAACTAACAGGGCTGCTGTCACAGCGGAGGTTTAAGGATAGTCCCAGACAGTGGATGTGGTCAAAGCAACGTTTTTTACACTGCATACAGAAATCCCACAACAGCTGGGCTGAGCAAAGACATAACAGAGATCATATCTACACAGGTGGGACGGTAGAGCAAATGTCTGGATTGTTTAAAAATCAATTCCAGTGCACAACACACTACGTTTCAAGACAATAAGATGTTGCAAGGTAATCATTACCACTACTGCACATCTAGCTGAAGCAGCATTACCGTTCTGATCCTCCAGTGGAAGATCAGGCTCCAACAGGTGTGCCTGTAGCTGAGGCAGGCAGTGACAAACGAGGACCTGCACCCAGATGGTTTCACAATGCAGCACTGCGGTTAGATGAGCTGCACTGAAATATGGACTGCATTAATCTGCTTTGACAGGGTTATGTACAAATTAAAAAATAAAGAGTGACTAAACCAAGGCTGGTTTAAAATGTAGTTCAGATACTTACATAGAAATACTCACACTGATGAACGTCTAAATGAGAACGCGTATGATAACGACTGGTCATCACGAGACTCTCATCACTGTATCTTTTCTGGATCGTAACTCTCGCTTCATGTTCAGTTCAACCTGTAGAAATCTCATTTTCTTCCTTCAGATAAGCTCCACTCATGAAATGATCAGGCCGACTTTTCATGCATGCTTCTCTGTGGAAAGGTGGGGGCAGCATCTTCTCTTGGGGACGCTATAGCTGAAGTGGAGCTTACACGCTGTCACTTCTAACCTGTTCAGATACCTTTCTATCTGTGAGGATAGTGATTTAAACAAGGCCCCCCCTGCTTCTTTTTACATATTCTTCGCGGTGTGGTTTATGTACATACTGTATGTGCTCCTGTTTCCTGCACACAGGCAAAAGTCATGTATTTTTAGTGAGAAATCAAGGAGTTGTTCTTAATTTTTGCCACAAGAGGGAGTGTACCCTCTAGCAAACACATCTGTCAAGCGTGCGCACCGCACACATTGTAATGTAAGGTGCAAGACAGAAGCGTGTTAACAATGTACCACTGTGTGTGTGCATTTTCAGTAAGAGAACAAATTGTTAGAATTGTTAGAAGCACAAATAAAGTCACGTCCACACAATGAAAGAAGAGAGGAAATAACTACAAACAAGGGAATATTCTCCACTGGTCACTGGTGTACGATCCAGGAGTTGCTGCTTCTCTATTATTCCAGAAATCAAATCACATGTATGTCCTTGTGTCTGTCTTCTGATTTCTTAAGGATCTTTCATAAAGGTCTATAAACATTACCCATTACATTTTAGTTGCAGTTTATTGCCCACCAGCGTTTTTTTTTTTCATTGTCCTCAGTAGCAGTAGTATGATTTGTTTTAGTTACATCTTTTCATGCTCTCCAGTTTGTTTGTTTTTTTACTAATTCTGATTGTCTCTGTTGTTTAAGTTAAATTAGTCAGATTAAGACCTAACTTACTATAAACTATGTTTGTGACACTGACCTGCGATGGCTGAATTCCATTTGGCTGCTTGACCTTCAGCTTCCTGCTGTATTGTAGTTATCGGCTCACATTCACGCTGACACGACGTATATTGAACAGGTCCATAATTAATGGGATTCATAACACCTCTGCTCTTCCTACTATACCAAGTCAAATCCTCTGCTGTTAGAAGGACCTCTGTAGAAACAGTTCAGTAGCTCAACATCTCTAGGTTAGATTTAGGTTTATTATTATTAATAACATGAATCATTTCTTTCAGCAGTTCCTGTTTATTAGCTGGAATTAATAAACATTAATGTTACTAGTTTCCACTAGGACCTTTCCTGTTATCTCTTATTAGGTTACAATTTTTAGTTTAATATGAAAATGTCACCTTCCAAGCACTCAGTTTTAACATACTAGCCTAACTGAGAATAGAGATGAGCATGTAAGACAGGACAGGCAACGCCATGACAGCTAAGACTGATTCGGATTAAGTTTCCACTTATCACTATATGAATGGTGCTTGGCTCACAACTTAGATTTACTGTTATCTATTACTGTCAGTGTATTTTCCATTCATCTTATTAAACTGTTCCTGTCTTAGCATCAGGAGAGACGAGGTTGGCAGATCATCAATGAGACACTGGATACTTCTATCATATAATCCATTCTATTCTACTCTGCTCATTATGTGTTTGTGAGCTGTTGTGGATGTTTGCATTACTGGTTTAATGCAGAATTTAATGCATTTGTCTTAAACATACCGTTTGGCTTTCTGCTTAGACTGCTGAGTGACAAAGCAAAGGTTTGCTGAGTAGATTTTTGTTCTCCATCTCTGTCTGCAGATCTACCTGCGCTTCATCGAGTACCAGATGGAACACTCCAATGAGTGCAAGAAGAACTTTGTGGCCGTGTACGACGGCAGCAGCGCCATCGAGAACCTCAAGGCCAAGTTCTGTAGCACTGTGGCCAACGACGTGATGTTGGACAACGGTGTGGGAGTCGTGCGAATGTGGGCCGATGAGAAGAGCCGACTGAGCCGGTTCACCATGCTCTTCACCTCATTTGTTGACCGTGAGTGTCGGCCTTCACAAGAGCATAACTTAGAATGGAAAAATAGGAACAGTGACAGAGGTAGATTTAATAGTTTGGTCTGAAGGCAAAATGATATTCTCGTTTCCTTTTTACATTATGGTGGTGTAACTTGCTATTATGGACTACGTAAGGCGCCATAAATCAATACTTTACTACAACACCAAAGACCTACATTTCCTCCCACACACAGAAAACAAATGATTACTGAGGTCCCACTTTCTGTCTGCATCAGTAGATATTAATCGATGATAAAGTGTTGTTTCAGTAAAGAAGACAAAACTAATTACACTGCTCCATGTTTAGCATGTATCTGCACACAGATATACAAAAACCAAGTATTTACTCCAGCAGTTTTTGTAACAACTGAAGGCATCAAATCATTTTTGATTTGCGTGACACTGCATTTAGGACACTTACCACAGGAATATAGGAATTTATTCTCTATTTTAGTGAAAATAAATGCTACATATGGTTAATGTATATGCATGGAAGTAATTTTACATTAAGCTGCAGCATTATTAAAAACAAGGAAGTTTCAAACAAATGCTAAAGATGGCAGATAAAGTAGAAGAAATGTCCAGGCAGGGAACAGTTTTTCTGTTAGCACACCGTTATGTTTTCATTAAATGCCCGAATAGACTGAGATATTAATTGCCACATTCTCCTGCACACTTTCCAAACCCTGGGTGAATGCTAATGTTGTTTTCACCAGCAAACCCATAACCATGGCAGTCAGAACTTAATGGCCTTTTAAATTCAGGAAGGGTCTCTTTTTTTTCACTCTAAGAGTCCTTAAGACCATTTGGATCCTCATTAATTCTGATCACACAGTTCATCTCAGAGAAGTCTGTCTCTTGAGTAACTCCCAAACTTTATTTGGTCAGAGTCAGGCAATGGCTCAAAGTTTACTTGGAGGTCAGAGGGAACCATTAATCTTTGTCACTCATAGAGCAAGATGAGTTTTGCCTTGTGCACTCCATCATCCTTAATGGGCTCTAATCTTCTGACAGAACCCCCTCTGACATGTAAACCACACATATTAACAATATTCCTAAACACACACACACACACACACACACACACACACACACACAATTGCATAGCGTACACTCAGACATACAGAGTGTGCTTGTGCATGTGCATGTATGGCAGAAGGGTGGGAGTAAAAGGTTGAAGCAGTGTTGACATCCTTTGAGAAACTGCTCTTTGAAGGCGGAGGACACGTAATTGGTTTGGAAGTAATCGCAGTGTCAGGGGAGTGACCCCGTCTACTGGCTCACTGGGAGACAGATGGGGAGGACACTCCAACACACACATTTTATTACACAATGCTGTACACACATATACTACATGTCCCTTTGTCAAAGATATTTAACCCTGAGGCAGAGGAAGTACTCATGGGAAAAGGATGCGGAAGCTCAGAGCTTCCATCACAGTGGACCTCAGAGCAGGGGTCGAGTTGGTGGACCACATCCTTTAACTGTGAGGAAGACTCAAAAAGCATGTGTGCTTCTGCTAAAAACTGTGGGAAAGATAAATATATTAGTGAGCACGTGTTTTTTTTCTCTGTCTCCATGGTGGAGACGACTTTCATGTGATTTACTATTTGGCAGCAAACAGATTATGATTTGGATCATGGTTTGCTGCTTATTTGATTGATTAGCTCCATTTTCATGTGTTGTATACTATACAAAGAAGAAAACATAAAACTCTCAATTCTAACAGCTCACTGGTAAATTAAATGCCAGCCTTTTACACATAGGGCCGTGTTTATGATTCCTTGGGGCCTGTTGGAAAAAAAAAAAAACTAAAACATCAATATAGGACACATAGAAAATACAACCCCTTTCCCCCCGCTTGTCAGCCAACCTCCACTTGAGCCAAATCACCCCAGATCATCTATACCAAGACCCAGGCATCAGCATCTTCCCACAGCTTTGCAGTTCTTCCTTCTGTCAGTGCATCGATCTCCTGGGCCTAGCAGCCAGCATCAATTACTAGTCATCTCTGTCTCTGCCATCTCCGCCTTCTTGCACTAACCATCACATTCATTTGTGGCGTCCCACAACACCTGCCTGACCATCTGCAATCCACAATGGCTCAAACCACATCTACCTCCACCCCACCTCCTGCCTTTTTGATTTTTCTTTTTCTTTTCCATACTCCTCCTCTCGTCCTGCTCTTAGTTTTCCAACCATCCACACACCCTACTCTTCCATCGCCTCTGCCCCCATCTCTTCAACTCCCTTGACACGATGGCTGCAGCTCAGTGAAGCTGCCGTCTCCTCCGCTCATCACCCCCTGATGTGGTGTCTGCAGGAAATGATGATGTATGGCCTCATGTGGACCGTCTCCATTACAGCTGTAGTTTCAAGAAATAATGGAACATTTTACCTTTTATCACAAACCTCTTTAGACTTTTACAGCCAAATTATTGCTCTTTTATTGTTATTATCAAAATAGCTTGTGGTCATTTTCAGTGTAATCGTCTGTTTTTCAGATGTGTGGGTTGTTTTTTCTAAATTGCATTTTCTCTGTGAATTACCTTTTGCCTGCAGCCCCCTGTTCAGCCAGTACATTCTTCTGCCACAGCAACATGTGTATCAACAACTCCCTGGTGTGCAATGGGGTTCAGAACTGTGTCTACCCATGGGATGAAAACCACTGCAAAGGTGATTGTCCTATGTTGTTGTGAACTGTTCAGCTAAAGTGTAGAGTTGGTACACTGTTTTCCATTTTGTTTCTAGCTTTTCTTTATCATTTCTATTACTTTGTTTATTTCTTTCTTCTCTCCTCACCCTTTACTTCTTCAGAGAAGCGATCCAGGGGGCTTTTCCATCAGATCACAAAGACCCATGGCACTGTCATTGGCGTATCATCAGGCATAGTACTTGTTCTTCTTATCATCTCCATCCTGGTCCAGATGAAGCAGCCAAGAAAAAAGGTAACTTGCCCTTTGTGGTCAGAGTTTTGAGCAGCTGAAAAGCAGCCTGAGCCAGAAAATAAGAGGGTGGTAATTGAAAGCGACTGTGGTTTTCCAGACCAGATGGGTCCATCATATGAAAACTAATTCAGTGTATCGCAGGAGATGTGTTTTAAAATAATTTTCTTTTTAATATGACCACTTACTATTACCTATTTAAGTACTACTTTACCTTGTATTATATTTGTAATATAAAACATAGCAACTCATTCAAATGATTTCAAATTTTAGGTACTTTTTAAACTACCAATACTAAGCTATTCATAACTACATAAGCAATGATCAAGGTTAATATTTGGTATCTGTCTGTGAAGATTCTCAGACATTCAGGTCAAGGTTATCCTAAATTTACTGTCCAGTTTGGTAGAAAGAAGCTTTTGGTTTGTGATGGTCAGAAGCAACATAAGCAGCAACCCACCAACTGTCATAGATTCTGATGACAGGTGGTGTGTTGTTGTGGTTGGATTCATTACTAATTTGTGATCAGTGCACAGAAGTATAACACATCCACCAGGAAGAAGCTGAGAAAATAGACTTTCAGGATCTGTAAAGTAGCTCATTTATTGTGATAGTTATAAGTCTTAAGAAGGTTATTCTGTCTTGTGTCTGTATAAAAACCAGTGGGTTCCAAACACTAAATGTCATGTCTGAATGGATCTTCTTCTTTTCAAGGTTGTCGCTCGCCGTCCTGGTGTTTTCAACAAGGCCGGATTCCAAGAGGTCTTCGACCCTCCCCACTACGAGCTCTTCTCTCTGCGTGACAAGGAGATATCTTCAGATTTAGCTGATCTGTCTGAGGAGCTCGACAGCTTCCACAAGCTTCGGCGCTCCTCCACCATGTCCCGCTGTGTCCATGAACACCACTGCGGCTCACAAGCCTCAGTGGCTACTGCTGGAGGCAGTATGAAGCACAGCCGCACCACCCTGAGCTCTATGGAGCTTTCCTACCACAACGACTTCTCCAAGCCTCCGCCCATGAAAACTTTCAATTCCACAGCGAGCTACAAGAAGAGCTGCTACGGCTACAAACAGCACACACAGACTCACGACTGCGACCAGCAGGTCATTGAAGACCGCGTCACAGAGGAGATGCCATGTGAAATCTATGGCCGCGGTGGAGGAGGAGCCACAGGAGGAGCAATAGGAGGAGCATCTGGAATAGCAGGAGGAGGGATTGGAGGTCCAGCAGGAATAACAGGAGGATTAGCGATGGCTGGAGGAATGGGGATGGGAGGAGGAGTGGCCATGGCAGGGCCTAGTGGCATTGCTGGAGGTATCGGTGGCGGGATGGCAGGAGCCTGTGGAACCCTCAGCATCCATGGGAACAGCGCTCGTAACAGCACCACCATAGTTGATCCACAACAACGCTCCATGTCCATGGACTTCTAGGTGGAGAAGGAAAGGAAAAAAGGCAGACAGGGAGCAGGCAGACCTAGTTCACTCATCAAGAGAAAGAAGCGAAGACAGGAGACTCACTAATCTTAAACTGGCTGCTCCTGTGTCGTCTCCTACCATTGTCCTCCAAACAGTATTAATAGCATTGTGGGTACCTGTTAGGGAGCTTCTCCTCTCATAGTTTCATGTGGAGGTTTGGGATGAATAGGACACAAGAAGAGACCAAAAGTGAAGAAAAACAGAGAAAACGAAGAAGTGTTTCTATTTTTCAGGATACTGAACGTTTTAGAGGGAAAGTAGTGTGGAGACATTGTGTCTCATCTTCAGCATTATACTAATTTAATCTCTCCTTCCATAAAAGACTTACAGACGAATGTTGTCGCATGCAGACCCAGAGTTCTCTCTGTCTGAGTGCCTAAAAGACTGGGAAACCCACTCAGATACAGAGGGACAGGGAGACTGAGTTTTACATTTATTCACCTGCAATGCACACATATACAATATATGATATATAGTGCGTCTTCTAATAATTTATTTGAGTGTTTATTTTTGTCAGTGTATTGTACTGTTACAACCAGTATATATCCAGCCTCATGATGATGCGTGGCTTTTAACTCCAGTCTTTTCAGTTGTTGCACAGATGATTTTATGAAATGATTTGATGCGTTGTCTTCACGATGAGGACGGAGTTATTGCTGAAGTTGCTGTTGTTGATAACGATCAGAAATATGATGATGATGATGATGATGATGATGATGATGATAATGATGATGTGATGTTACAATAACAATTATGTAGTTTTCATGGTTACCTCACAATTACACAGAAGGTATGCTCCATTCAGTCTCTCCTCAGGAAGAGCACATGAAGAGACGTGTTTTTGTTTTTTTTGGTAAGAAATAGAGTTTGGGCATTCAGGCAGTGAGCAATCATTTTTGAAATATGAAATGTTTGATTGTGAGGTCTGGACTGAATCGAAATAGCAACCACCACACTCCCAGACCCCACCTTTACCAGGAGAAAATATAGTTTCTCCATGAACTAAGTGTGTAAAACAAGCACAATCTGTTTCCCCTAAAGACACAGACATGTAGCCTATATGGGACACATTTATGATTTTAACCACTGGTTGTATAATTTCATTCTGTTGAATTAAAGGAGAGCTTACCACCCTACTTGTGTGAGCTTTTCTGTTCATTATAACCAAGTCGATCAGAAATTGCAGTTTGATCTGTTCTACTTCAAAGCTTATTGAATAAAAAACTGTAAAGTTAGGCCAGATCTTCTTGAATGCTGAATATAAAATAAGGTAAATTAATGTGTGCAGCTTTTCTGTCTGTCACCCACTCTCTCATATGCACATATTCCACTCAACCTTTGTTTTGCTCTTATGATGTATTTCTCCTGAGGTCTTTCAGATACTCACAGCCATATGCATTACACTGCTGTTCTGTAGTGTAATCAAAGTGAGTTGGTGAACAAACAGTTGGGTTCATACAAACAATTGGAACGATTATGTCTATTTGTCCTGTGTACACTGACACGTTATATTTTAAATAAAACAATAAAGAGCAAGCAAAATATCTAAGTCAACGAGAAAAACATTTAAGTGTTATAGGAAGAAATGTTTCCATTTCATGAGGTGCAAGTCTATTTTTTATTTGTATTTATCTTTTTCTTAAAGATTTAAGTGCACAGAAAGTTGTGGATAGGTTCTGTATTCAGCAGATTTTTTAAACTGAGTGAGGCGGCTGAGTTCAGAGGTTGGTAGCCCATTCCACCATCATGGAAGTGTCCACAGAGTATCAGCCATATATGCCCATGCCATAACACTCCTTCCACCGTGTTTGACAGATGATGTGGTTGCTTTAGATCAGGGGTATTCAACTAAATTTTAAAGAGGTCCGGTTACACACATTTTTTGGAAGCAAAGGTCCAGAGGATTATAATGTAACTATTTACTGCAATATATTATTAAGTAACCTGCATGTAATCAATACTTGACTATCAAATCAAATTAATTCAGTACAATTTAAAAACCTTTTGACAAATTTATTGTATTGTAATGTCAAACTGAGCATATATTTACAATGTTATCTAATTTATGAAATAAAAGCAGGGATGCTTATCAAAATAAGCAAGAATACAAATTTTCAAATAAAGTGCCTAACTTTGAAAAAATAAAATAAAGGAAGGAAAGGCATAAAAAACTTCTCTTTTACATCTTGACTCAAAAGTCTCAACCAATTTAACAGGTAAAAAATCTGAACATATCCCAACAATTGAACAGTTTTAGAGGCTCATATTTTTCCCCTCATATATTTAACTCCCCCACTTTGTTGCTCAGTGAGAAAATTGAGCTCTAGCTTGTCCTGCTAGAATTTTAAACCTGGGCTTGAATGGAGTTAGGGCCATTCTCATACACACGTGGAGGTGTTCATTGGTTAACCTGGAACGATATTTCGTCTTGATTATGTTCATTGTAGAGAAAGCTGCCTCGCAGTTGTGTGTGGAGCCAAACATGGTCAAGATGTACAGAGCTACTTTCCTTAGATCTGGGAAAGCTGTCTCAGGGATAATTTGAAGCCAGAAAGTGAAAGGTTCAGTTCCCACAATCTGCTCTTTCAGGGCCAGATCTGCTTGGAGATCAATCAGTTGTATTTGGAGAGGCCCAGCATTTGCCCATTTAAAGTGCTGTGTGACTTCCTTTGAGAACCCCCTGACATCTGTGATAAGAAATGGGTTCTGAATGAACATGGTGAGCTGCTGTCCAAAGCTGAAACTGTCAAAGCGGTTGCTGAAGTTTATAATCATGTTATCAATAAAGTCAACAAAAGAAGACACATCTCTCTGTCCCTGAACTTGCTCCTGCACTGCTGGAAAGTGTTCACAGTCTGCCTGCAGGTCTTCCTTGAACACCTCAAGTTTCCTCTGAAAGGAGCGGATAGCTCTCAGTAGCTCACAGATTGAATTGTCCTTGCCTTGTAGCCTCAAATTCAGTTCATTCAGATGGGAAGTTATATCAACCAAAAAGGCCACATTGTCCATTTGTTTCTCATCTTCTAAAAAGACAGAAAACTGTGCTGCCTTCTGATTTTTGAGCTGTGCCAAAAAAGATGCTACTTCCCTCCTAATGGACCAAAAACGTGCCAACACCCTGCCTTTGCTGAGCCATCTTACATTGTTGTGCAGCAGAAGATCATCTGCATTGGCATCAACTTCCCTAAGGAATTCCCTAAGCATGCGATGCTGGTACGAAGAGGATGCCCTGAGAAAATTGATCATTTTCATCATTGTAATCATCACCTGGGCATGCTCGTCTGACAGGGAGGCACACAGGACAGATTGATGAATGATGCAATGGTAGGCTATGAGCTCAGGATTGTCCTCTTTCAGTCTTGCTACAGCTCCCTTCTCTCTACCTATCATAGCAGGGGCTCCATCTGTGGTTATTGAAACCACTTTTTTTGGCTCTACTCCTCTCTTTGCTAACATCTCTTTAATGGCCACGTAGATGTCTTCTCCTCTAGTACTTGTCTTAAGGGGAGTCACACCTAACAGGTCTTCACAGAATGCTTTCTGGTCAGTGTTGAAAAACCTGACATACACTAACAGCTGAGCATTGTCACACATGTCAGTGGACTCATCCACAGCCAAGCCTACACATGGTGCCTTTAGCATGGCTTCATCTAGCTGGGTTAACACATCATATGCCAGAATTTCACTTTTCTTTGTAGCAGATGATGCTGACATGGGTATTTGTTTTATTTTATCACATAGCTCCTGTTGATTCTTTCCTTCAAGTAACGTTTCAGCTACTGCACTCATGCATTCTTGGATAACCCCTCCATCAGTAAATGGCTTTTTGTGTTTACCCAAAATCCAAGCGACTCTGAGGGAACATTCGTGAGCACGTTGTTGTGCAGTGAATGTGTGGCTCAAGATCCTGGTGGACTGGTCGTATTGGGATCTGAGACTTTCAACTTTCTTTGATCGCACTTCTGATTTCAGTGGGTACATGTGTTCAAAACCTTTGTGTTTTGTTTCATAATGCCGTTTGACATTGGCACTTTTAATAAGAGCCACACTTTCTGAACATATCAGACAGACAGGTTTAGTGCTCCCAGTAGGTAATATGAACAGAAAGGAGTCTGTCCATTCCGGATTGAAAACTCTATTTTCACTGTCCACTTTTCGCTTTTTTAACATTTTTATATTTAACTCTTCCTTTTTCAGTCTCACCGTCCCTTTATCAACTGTCTCCTCTCTGTCGTCTGTATCTCTCTCCTCTCTGTCGTCTGTATCTCCCCTCTCTGTCTGTATCTCTCCTCTCTGTCGTCTGTATCTCCCCTCTCTGTCTGTCTCTCTCCTCTCTGTCGTCTGTCTCTCTCCTCTGTCGTCTGTCTCTCTCCTCTCTGTCGTCTGTATCTCTCCTCTCTGTCGTCTGTATCTCTCCTCTCTGTCGTCTGTATCTCTCTCCTCTCTGTCGTCTGTATCTCTCCTCTCTGTCTGTCTCTCTCCTCTCTGTTGTCTGTCTCTCTCCTCTCTGTCTGTCTCTCTCCTCTCTGTTGTCTGTCTCTCTCCTCTCTGTCGTCTGTATCTCCCCTCTCTGTCGTCTGTCTCTCTCCTCTCTGTCGTCTGTCTCTCTCCTCTCTGTCGTCTGTATCTCCCCTCTCTGTCGTCTGTATCTCTCCTCTCTGTCGTCTGTATCTCTCCTCTCTGTCGTCTGTATCTCTCCTCTCTGTCGTCTGTCTCTCTCTCTGTCTCTCTCTCCTCTCTGTCGTCTGTCTCTCTCCTCTCTGTTGTCTGTATCTCTCCTCTCTGTCGTCTGTCTCTCTCCTCTCTGTCGTCTGTATCTCTCCTCTCTGTCGTCTGTCTCTCTCCTCTCTGTTGTCTGTCTCTCTCCTCTCTGTCGTCTGTATCTCCCCTCTCTGTCGTCTGTCTCTCTCCTCTCTGTCGTCTGTATCTCTCTCCTCTCTGTCGTCTGTATCTCTCCTCTCTGTCGTCTGTATCTTCCTCTCTGTCGTCTGTCTCTCTCCTCTCTGTCGTCTGTATCTCTCTCCTCTCTGTCGTCTGTATCTCTCTCCTCTCTGTCGTCTGTATCTCTCCTCTCTGTCGTCTGTATCTCTCCTCTCTGTCTCTCTCTCCTCTCTGTCGTCTGTCTCTCTCCTCTCTGTTGTCTGTATCTCCCCTCTCTGTCGTCTGTCTCTCTCCTCTCTGTTGTCTGTATCTCTCCTCTCTGTCGTCTGTCTCTCTCCTCTCTGTCGTCGGTTCTCTCTCCTCTCTGTCGTCTGTATCTCTCCTCTCTGTTCGTCTGTTCTCTCCTCTCTTGCTGCTCTCTCTCTTGTTGTCTGTCTCTCTCCTCTCTGTCGTCTGTCCCCTTCTCCTCTCTGTCGTTGTATCCTCTCCTCTCTGTCGTCTGTATGTCTCCCTCTCTCTCCTCTCTGTCGTCTGTTCCCCTCTCCTCTCTGTGTCTGTCTCTCTTCCTCTCGTCGTCTGTCTCTCCTCTCTGTCGTCGTATCTCTCTCTCTCTGTCGTCTGTCTCTCTATCCTCTCTGTCGTTGTCTCTCCTCTCTGTCGTCTGTTATCTCTTCCTCTCTGTCGTCTTCTCTCTTCCTCTCTGTCGTCTGTATCTCTCTCCTCTCTGTTCGCTGTATCTCTCCTCTCTGTCGTCTGTATCTCCCTCTCCTCTCTGTCGTCGTCTCTCTCTCCTCTCTGTCGTCTGTATCTCTCTCCTCTCTGTCGTCTGTATCTCTCCTCTCTGTCGTCTGTATCTCCCCTCTCTGTCTGTCTCTCTCCTCTCTGTCGTCTGTATCTCTCTCCTCTCTGTCGTCTGTATCTCTCTCCTCTCTGTCGTCTGTATCTCTCTCCTCTCTGTCTGTCTCTCTCCTCTCTGTCGTCTGTATCTCTCTCCTCTCTGTCGTCTGTATCTCTCTCCTCTCTGTCGTCTGTATCTCTCTCCTCTCTGTCGTCTGTATCTCTCCTCTCTGTCGTCTGTATCTCTCCTCTCTGTCTGTCTCTCTCCTCTCTGTCGTCTGTATCTCTCTCCTCTCTGTCGTCTGTATCTCTCTCCTCTCTGTCGTCTGTATCTCCCCTCTCTGTCTGTATCTCTCCTCTCTGTCGTCTGTATCTCCCCTCTCTGTCTGTATCTCCCCTCTCTGTCGTCTGTATCTCTCTCCTCTCTGTCGTCTGTCTCTCTCCTCTCTGTCGTCTGTATCTCTCTCCTCTCTGTCGTCTGTATCTCTCCTCTCTGTCGTCTGTCTCTCTCCTCTCTGTCTGTCTCTCTCCTCTCTGTTGTCTGTCTCTCTCCTCTCTGTCGTCTGTATCTCTCCTCTCTGTCTGTCTCTCTCCTCTCTGTCGTCTGTATCTCTCCTCTCTGTCGTCTGTATCTCCCCTCTCTGTCTGTATCTCTCCTCTCTGTCTATTATCACCGTCTTTCTTTATTAATTCCTTTACAACCTCGAACTTTCTCTCATCTACTGTTGAATCGCTAAATTTACCGCCTGTGATCCACAGAATCGATTGGCCAAGTGAAGTCACGTGGGATGGCTTAACTCGCATTTAATTGGCCAATGCGTATTCGCGTCCACTAAATATCTACCGTAAAGATCGCAATAGCTGCGCCGTCTAAATTTAACGTGTCCCGCTAGATTTGGAATCAAATCGTTCGGTTTGGTCTGTAGCTCCGGGTCCGTATGGGACAGTTTCTGGGTCCGGATCCGGACCGCGGTCCGCCAGTTAGTGACCCCTGCTTTAGATCATGAGTTGTTCCTTTCCTTCTCTATTCTTTTCTCTTCCCTTCATCTAGTACAGGTTTATCTTGTACAAGAGAATGTTTTAGGCTTTTTAGGTGTTTTCTGGCAAAGTCTAATCTTGTTGCACCTTGTTGTGAAGCCCCTGTCTTTACACTAATAAACTAGACAATGAAACGCCTACTTCCTCCAGAGTGTTCTTGACATGGCTAGATGTTGTGAAAGGGTGTTTCTTCACCATGGACAGGGTCATACACTTTATTTTCTTTGTAAGAAAGAATTAACTGGCAACTTATATTGCCTGCTAGCAGTGTTTTTACTATCTCTCTGTGAGGGGTTGATTTAGTATGGTGGTCACTTTCACTTGCATAGACACCTTGTTGGACTGGAGTTCCAGTGAAAACATACCTAAAGCAAATGTATGACATGGCCACACTTGGTCATGCATCTGCTTGTCAGCCATTTGTTCCATTATTTATGAGCCATTGAATGCATGGGCGTGTGAATGAAAATGGCTTTTAGAGTTAATGACAGACCTTTGTCCTTCAATTAAAGCTGACACTTCACTCACATCACAATTTAAGTGTGGTGATGTACAAATGCCAATAAACATTTGCATTCTTATATTTATACATCTAAGAGCACAAAGTTCAACAAGGATTAACACCATCTGGATATTTTAATGTTGTAGTGGGAAGGGGTCAGCATGAGCACTCTGACTACTCTAAATCTGCTCAGCCTTGTGTTCAGACATCTGTCGATAATGGCCATAATTAATTCTTTCCCACGTCGACCCCCTGTCCACCACAATGTTAAATCCACCAGGTGGTGTTAATGTTGTGACTCATCTGTGTACATCACTTACTTAATACTTCCTGTTTGTCAGTGTTAATGTTTTCAATTTACAAATTACAATAAATTTCAATTTACATGATGAACTGCATATTACTGTAAAGGACACGCTGTGCATTTTTACAGTAATCTATAAAGGACAATAATGTGAAGAAAAATAAACATGTAAATGTTACATAAATGTCTCAACACAAAAGTGCAAACAGAATCAGAAGCACAGAACAAACCGGAGACATGAACGGTTTGTACCAACATGCACAAAAGAAACCCCTAAAACATCATAGTCACCCAATACAGTTACATTTTTATTGAATAAGGGATCTGGCTGTCTGCAGAAGTGGAAGTACACAACAAGTACACAAACTTCAAGCCAAGAGAAAGTGTAAGTAAGTATTTGCCTAAAAAAAAAAATCTGCTGCTACAAGTAGAGGAACCAATTCAAAGTGGTTGATGTAGTCTACAAGCTCTAAAACATGTACTTGTCCAGAATAGTTTGAAAGACGGGAAAGGGTGAAAAATATGGAAAACTAAATATTCATGGGAATAATTTAAAAGGAAAAAAAAAAGGACAAAGTGGAGCCAAACTAGCAGCTGGTGGACTGGTGTGTGGACTGACAGGTGGTTATTCATAATAATACATCATACAGAGGATTATTGGACTACAACTCTCAACCTGCACAAAGTAACACATAACGATGATGACTGATGATCTTCACACACATGTTTGTGTTGGTGGATGAGATCAGCAGCACTGCAGCACACCAGCAGCCTGGAGGCAGCAGCGGACACTCAGAGCATCTCTCCGGAAGCGGAGACACGAGGCGAGCAAAACATTTTCCACCGGCTCTTTCTCTTTGTCCATCCACCTCCCTGCTGAAGCACCAGCCACAGCAACACCATGGCTAATGTTGTCGATACAAAGCTATACGACATTCTCGGAGTGTCTCCATCCGCGTCCGAGAATGAACTCAAGAAGGTAATTATGGAAGAGAGGCCATGGGAACTGTGAAATCACATTATGTGTGTGTTTCAACTTTTACTGTGTCAAAAATGCTACAATCAGGAAATGCGTTGCTACGCGCAGCTAGCTAACGTTAACGCTAGTCGCGAAGTGGGCTAGCCTGCTAAAATGGAAAGCTAGCACCAACTGGCCTAAGCTAAAGCTTCATGTGATGACGCGGCTGTTATTAACAATTATGGACTCTATTAAATTGTTTAGACGCGTATTTACACACAGTCTCACATTTAATCATCAAGAGCGGGACAGTTAATGTGAACAATATTAACCGAAACGAAGGTTCATTTAGTTAGCATGAACGAATCAAACGATTGACCTCACGTTAGCTTTAGCTCATGTGTTCGTCCTGTAGTTTGTTAATGTTAGCTAAGTCCGCCGAAGATTGTGGAAAAAGAGAGTTTGTGGTGTAAAAAGACTGAAACTAATCCACACCCAGCTACAGGTAGCCGACAGACACACGTTGCGTATATGTAAGGAGTGTGACAATAGGACGATATCTCGGTGTTGATCTTTTGAATCATGGTTATTTTGATTAACATCAGCGTATTTGTTGTATCTAGTAACGTCACTTGGACGTTAGCTTATTGTTAATGTTGGTCGGTGTAAGGGTAGTCTTTTTACTGTAATCATTGTAGTGGAGGCCGCTATTCCCTTTTACTCCCAGATCTGACATCCAGCCAACTCTAAAGGGTCATGTTAAATTGTCAGTGCTGTGGCCGGTTTTCGCTAGCATTAGCTAGCTGGCTAAACACTACACACTCTTCAAACATTGGTGAGATAGTGTAGGTTTGACTCTAGAGTCACACGTATTTGATGTGAAGTATTTAGACAACTACATAGTTATGTGCCAGGCTCCTAAGTTGGTTCACTTTAACAGAGTCGGTAGGCAACGCTTGTCCTATTTGGTAACGGCGTTAGCAAGAGATGCTAATTAGCCGCACGTTTAGCTGTTACCTACTCGTTAGCGATTAGTTAGTTAAATCGTCAGACATTTTGAGCTGCCATTTTTGACAAAAGGGAAATTCCGGTTAGAAAAGGCTCAACATTAGTGACCTACTGATAGACATTTAACAGTAAACCGCTGAAAATAAGCGCCACCTTCTTTAAAAGCTTGTCGCAGCCACAGGTTGTGTTTTCCTGGCTGTTAACATCTGGTTTCCTCAGAGAGGCTCACTGTCACAGATCAGGTCCCTTCACGTGTGTCTGAGTCACGCTGGAGTGTAGTTCCTGTAAAACCCACTATGTTTACAGCGATAGTCGTATTTAATAATAACACTCCATCTATTGTGTGCTCCTAGGCTTACAGGAAACTGGCAAAAGAATATCACCCTGACAAGAACCCAAATGCTGGCGACAAGGTAAGACTTGTGACAACCCCTTCTCCTTCACATGTCAACTTATATTAGTCACTACATATGTTTTTAATAGAAGTTGGGTAAAATAATATTACTAGAGCTGGCAGCAGATTCCACAGAAAAATCTGAAGTTGGCCGGAGTAGTTCTTGTCTCGTCAAAAAGGGCTTAAAGAAAATAGCTTGGATGGGGTGAGGGGGGCAAGCTTTTTCCCAAGGTACATTTTATAATCAGTATTTGGACGAGTTGATGTCTTACAAATACTGATTTGTGTTTCCTTTAGTACTGACTGTGATCTGCACAATTATTGACCATTTTAGCTTAAATTTACTTTTGCAATCAGGCTAAAGTCATTAGCTTCTGCTGTTATGTAATTTGTTTTGAACATGAAGTTACATTTCCTGAGCCCTCCTACAGTACCAGTTCAGACCTCCCACAGCTCCACATAATATTATCATTAGCTTCTAATGCTTCATTTCTAGAATATTAGTAGAAACGTAGACAACTAAAGCATATGTCACTCCTCATATGGTGAAGTGGCATTTTCTTAGCTGAGGATTTGTCAAAATTAAGCCTGGAGGTGGTTAGGTGTAATAAGGAATAGACTAACATTTAACAAAAAAAGGTGTGTGTGTGTGTGCTCATCCTTTTCTCGTGTCAGTGAGATGGACACAGTCCTGTAATTACTAATGTTACCTCTTTCATGTAAGGCTTTATATGCTGACTGTTTAGTAGTTTTTTTTTCTTTCACTTTCTTGTGATTGGCGAAACTGTTAATATCACATTCACATCATATATATCCATAACACAATGCACAGTAGCTTACTGCTTATGGGTCTGTATAACCGGAGAGCCACCTTTTTAAGAGTATTGTGGTTTGTGAGAAGTTGATCGACAGGTATGTAATTAGGTGTGGAATGACTGTCATGTAAAAAGCATGTTGTTGCTTCTATTACCACCAAAGCTGAGATCAATGAGTAATGGAAGGTCTTGAAAGGTCCAGGGTGTTTCCCACAGATTGGTTGGTCCTATGTAAAACGTATTTATCTTTCAACCACTTATAATTGTCCTTGTGTTGTTCCCCATTGTTGCGCCTCTAAGCAAGGTGAAACTACTAGTAGATGTTTTGTTTACACTTTGTGTCTAATTACTTCTGGCCTTCTGACAAATTGCCTCTTGTTTTTTTTTTTTGTGTCTATTTGTGTGTTGCTGTGCTCTAAAAACATAGTTCAAAGAAATCAGCTTTGCGTATGAGGTGCTGACCAACCCTGAAAAGAAGGAACTCTACGATCGCTATGGAGAACAGGGCTTGCGGGAAGGAGGTGGAGGTGGCCCAGGGATGGATGACATCTTCTCCCACATCTTTGGTGGTGGACTCTTTGGTTTCATGGGTGGTCAGGGGAGTCGCTCCAGGAATGGAGGTCGAAGGAGAGGAGAGGACATGGTCCATCCACTCAAGTAAGACCAAGCTTGTACATTCTCATATAGACTACTAGACTTAAAACGTTCTTCAATCCTTTACAGTATTTAAACAGAACTTTTTTCTTTTCTTTTTTTTTTTTTACTGTAGGGTGTCACTGGAGGACCTTTATAATGGGAAAACAACTAAACTACAACTTAGCAAGAATGTACTGTGTAGCACTTGTAATGGGTAAGTAACGCAACCATCATGGTGTTAATCACCTTAATGTCATGTTGATTAATTTTTTGTTACTTTTCATCAATTTCTAACTGTAAATCCCTGGGTGTGTGTATATATATGTAGGCAGGGGGGCAAGACAGGTGCTGTACAAAAATGTACAACATGTAGGGGGCGTGGAATGCGCATCATGATCCGACAGCTGGCACCAGGGATGGTCCAACAAATGCAGTCTGTGTGTACTGACTGTAATGGTGAAGGTAAGGGACACATTGATCCAGGCAGTGATGAAGCATTTTTTGTGTGTGTGTTATTGGTTTAGTACCTGCTCAGATCACTCACTCTGTTATCTCTCACCCACCCCAGGTGAAGTAATCAGTGAGAAAGACCGCTGTAAAAAATGTGAGGGCAAAAAAGTCGTGAAAGAGGTGAAGATTCTGGAGGTTCATGTGGATAAAGGCATGAAGCATGGGCAGAAAATTACCTTTGGAGGGGAAGCTGACCAGGCGCCTGGCGTCGAGCCAGGTGATATTGTCCTTGTTCTGCAGGAAAAAGAGCATGAGGTAAGCAGGCCAGTCTCCCAGTACTGTAGCCATATTTATCTTGCTGTGCTCAATCCAATGTGCAGCCTGTGTCACAAGGGACTTTTTTTTTTCTTTTTTTTTTAAATCACGACACAGTTTTGCTTTTATCATAGTTTTGACAGTTAAAATGTATTACCAGCTCACAGAGATTTGACCTTAGTTCTAAGCCAACTTTCCTCACCTGATCACAACTATCCACTGTCCCCCTGTGTTTATTGTGCCTGTGAATTGCATTACAGTGTCATGTAGGGGTTTTGCTGACAGCTATATTAGATATGGGTGCACAGTTACCGGCCATGAACATATAGTAAATGTACAAGAGTTAGTTTTGATGCTATTACTTTCTTAAATACTAAAAGTGGTTAATAGTCATTTGTCATAGCAGTTTAATAAATGCAAACAATGAAATTTCAAAACCAAGTTCAAGGTCGGTATGATTGTATTAGGACAAAAAAATCAACAGATGTTGAAATTTAGATTTATAGCAATTCACGTTAAAATCTCACTGATACTGATAAGGCTGCAGAATTTGGTGAAAAAGTATTGCAGTAATGCATTATTTTAAGTATTAGGAACTAGCTTACCCTGCTAGTATGCGTGTGTTTGTGAAAATACAATTAAACCTAAATAATCAAGTTAACAAAAGCCAAAGAGATGTTGTTTATAGGCTCGAACAATGGTGATAAATGATTGGTTGTTTCAGCCCATTCACGCAACATTCTGGCTCCTTCTCTGATACACAAAAATACAGATAGTGGAGGAGTCCTAGCCAACATTTACAGAGACATTCTAGCAACTCGCCTCGATGGAAGTAGTTTTTTAGTTTTCTTTATTATTTGTTTGTTTGTTTTTTGCTGGAGTTGCTAAATGGGTCTGAAAGGTCACTAGTTCTAGCGATAGAGGAGTTATTGGAAATGCTGCACACCAGAAAGTCTCATGTGTTGACATGTGACATGACTTCACTCTGCTGCCTAAAACAGTGATTGACTGCTTTATTAGGTTAAGTTAAGTTAATGAGTAAACTGCACACAAACAAACAAAAGGTTATCACATTCACACTTACATGTTTTAAATTTACATTTCTCATGTAGCAGTATTAACTGCAATAATCACAGCTGCCTCACAATAAAATCCAAACTAATAGTTTACTGAGATCATAAGAATTTGGTTATTAACTATTGATGTTAAGATTGGTCTAAGATTTTTTCCACCTAATCCAGCTTAACAAGTTTAACAACTAACTTGCTTTAGGTACAGCTATGCAAGAAAAAACAAACAAGCAAACAAAAAAATCTACTCCAGTAGTACACTTAGTACGACCTTATTAATAAACTAATTATCACCTCTCAGACAGTGAGACTTTGACACTGTCAACATGCTTGGTATAAAATTAAATCCGATTTAAAACATAACACACTACAGCTTTGAATACTGGTGGTGGCACATTAGGCCAAAAACACAGAAATATCAGATCTGAAGGCAGGTATGCCAACACATCGTGAGACCTGTGCAACAACCATTGTGCCCAAAATGTATTTGTTGCTAAAAATATATACTGAAAATTGTGCTAGACCTGAAATACACCTGTGTGAATAATTCAGGAAACAAAGGGCTATGTTAATAACAGAAGTATACAATATTCAGAATGTCAGTAAAAATGATTTAAACCAGTTCAACAAGTTCCTTCAATTAGGAAAAACAGTGGTGTCATAAATAATGTTATAGACGCTGGTTCATACAAGTCAGATTGCCTTAACATTTCAAATGAATTTTGACTAAGCTGGAATAGCAGGCTGAACCATGGAGGTTCCTCTGGCTCTTTCTCAGTCAGAATATGTTGGTGGACAGTGGAATTAAAGTAGTTTACCACAGCCAGTTACAGGAGCACACTGCCAAGCATTCTAGATGTTAATAAGCTGGTGCCTTCTGTAGTTAATATGTGGAAGAGGTGTTACTATTGAGAATTCCTAGTTTTTTTATTTCTTTTGACTATGAAGAGGGAATTATGACTGTCCCGGATAACAATAAGGTTCAAGGTATGTGAAAAGAAGAGCTACACCAAGCTGTCATCAAAGAACTAGCTGTGGTGATGGTTGACTGTTGCCTTTGGCTGGATCAAGAAGTAGCAACAGAAAGTCTAGCATGGATTACAGCTAACAGCTAACTAGCACGTACATTCTGCACGTTTGTGCTGGGGAAAATGGGGCAAAAAATTGATCTGCACTGTTTAATGTTCAGTTTAATTTCGACAAAGCTATTATTTCACCAACAGATGCTGTGGATGTGGAGTCAGTGGTCACCGAACTACTTATTTTCTTATAAATGACAAACTAAAGAATATTGTTAGCATTTACAAAAGGGCCATTCAGAATGTTTGGTATTTACATTTTAATGTTGTAAAATGTCTTAAATCAATATTTAAACAATCTTTTGTTTTTTTGTTTTTTTTCTTTTCCCCAGACATACAGGCGAGATGGCAATGACATATTCATGAACCATAAGATTGGACTGGTGGAGGCACTGTGCGGCTTCCAGTTTATGCTAAAACACTTAGACGGTAGACAGATCGTTGTGAAGTACCCTGCTGGCAAAGTTATTGAACCAGGTAACATTCTCATTATGTCTGTTTCAACTCTGAGATGCAAATTTAAACAGGGCATAAAATGAAACTGCTGAAGTGAGGTAGTAACTTGTGAGTTAATCTCGTTTCTTACATCTTGCACCTTTTCCAGGCTCAGTCAGGGTGGTGCGAGGAGAGGGCATGCCACAGTACCGAAATCCTTTCGAGAAGGGAGACCTGTACATCAAATTTGATGTCCAGTTTCCAGACAACAACTGGATCAGCCCAGAGAAACTTTCAGTGAGTCACAACTATTTTTCATGATGAACTGTCGCGTTTTGGTACTTGGAAGATGCAAACATTCAGAACTGTAGCCAGAAGTCATTTAGAAATGGTTTCAAATGCATTATTTAAAGGCTGTCCTTTAGCCGTCAAAGCTCTAAGGGGGCATCGCCTGGTGGTTTTGATATCGTGGCAAACTGGTCAGCTTGGTGATGTAATGCAGACCATGACTGACAGGTGTCTGAACACAGTACAGTGAATTGCAGTGTGCTGCGTATGGGACCGCAGATTCGTCAGGGTGCCAATGCTACTACTGCTACTGCCCACCGCAGCATTAAAATGGATTTAATGTTGTGGCTAATCAGTGTAGACACAATGTGAACAGACTGTAGCTGTGGCTCAAAGCCAGGGAACGGGTCTCTCACTCTCCATCTTAAATTACCAGTGCTTTGAGTTGGCATTAAAGATTTTCCCGACATTGTGTACACCTCCTTGGCAAATGAATAAAAAGCAGAGTAAAGGATACATTACAGTTTGAGCCCTTATGTTTAATGAAGATACACCCTTCAAAATTATTGCTTCATTTCAGATTCACATTTTTCTGTCAGTCTTAATAGAAACTATCAGTTCTTTTTAAACAAAAATACCCCACAATAACCTGACTTAATAAACTTAACTTAAAATTTGGCTTTTTACTTTCTTTACTAAGATGTCTCCCTGGACTGTGGGAACCTTTTTTTTTTTTAAACATTAGTTGAAGCCAAATGAGAAGTTGTGACTTATGGGTAATTTAATTTTTTGAGAATATTTAATTTATAGGTTTACACAATCAACCAGTGTTTCTTCTCATGTTTTAAATGTTAACATTTCAAGAGTTAAACTATTTTACATGGACTTAAAATAGTTGGATTTTAAGCCTTTTTATTTTACCACACAGTTTTTCCTAAATCCAATAACAGCTACATCCCTTCTATAGTGTGGCCCCTTGGCCTCACAGCCGTGTGACACTCCAGGATGGTTAGAAAACGCGATGAGGCTGCCTGTCAAACCTGTGTTAAGATGAATGCTTTCCTTGTGTAGGAACTGGAGGACATGCTGCCTTCAAGGTCAGAGCCCCCCATCATCACTGGAGACACAGAGGAGGTCGACCTGCAGGATTATGACGTCAGCCAGAGCTCGTCGTCAGGCAGCCGCAGAGAGGCCTACAACAACAGCTCTGATGACGACGACGGCCCCCACGGGTCGGGGGTACAGTGTGCCCACCAGTAATCTCATACAATCTTACACACACACAAACTACATTCTACTTGGGGAGAAAATGTATGAGTTGCAGAGTAAACAAGGAAAATGTTCAGTGGTTTCTCAGACACAGGTCACACTTGATATTGAATCATGGCACCTGGAATTGTTGATTATTATTGACTGTGTGTCTTAATGATTTTGATCTGTGTCTGAAGAACTCACACGGGGGCAGCCAAAGATTAACCACACTGCACCTGACACAAATATAGACACTTTAAATGGCAACTTCAGGTGGAGATCATATAAAATATTTAAGATGCATCAAATCATATGGTTGCCCCAGTGCACACTGTGGTATGTTGGGACTATGATCTGGTGTTCAAGGTGAAACCTCCACCCATCTACTCCTCTGTTCAAGTCCATTCCCCTGTTCTGGTGGGAACACCAGATCAGTCAAAGAAAGGAATGTCTCCTGTTTGCTGAGTGTGTGACTTGCATTTTGTTTTCATAGTATTTACAAGAATTAATTTAAAAACTAACCAATGTATAAACACAGATGAAACAGCTGAGCAATGTGACGTGCAGAATCCTTGAACTCATGTATTCATGGACTCATCCACTCAGTGCCGTTTGTAGGACTTGTTTCTGATTTTTACAGCTTCATTTTCCTATTAGGTTTTTACTTGTTTTTTCTTTTTATTTTAATTCAAGCTGTGTTATTGTGTATATCATTGAACTGGTTGTTGGTAAGCTTCATCAGGTGCTTTATTCAAAGCTGTGTGAGTGTTTTTCCTTTTTTTTTTTTTTCTTTTTCTTTTTTAAAAGAAAAATGACAAGTGAAATAACAAAACCTATAGCCTGTATTTGTGCTGAGACCATGTGCATGTAAAAAGCTTTGGTTCCTGCACTTATCGAACATTAGTCGAATAAAGCAGCACACTTCTTAAGAAAATGTCTATTAAGTTGTTGAATAAATTGTTGAAATTTCATGTACTCTTGTCTTTTCTCTTCATTCTCAGTAATCACAAAAAATCGAAATACTCCGTAGTGCGTTTAGTCTAGTTTTGGTGTTTTGCTGTCACCAAAACACAAAAGGGATGCTCAGAGCTTGGTTTGCGGCAGAGCCTCACAGGAAAAGACACAAACTGTTCCCTTCCAGAGAAGGTTTGTCAGCGATTACACTAATCCACAGATGCCAACTGTTCTCACTGACAGCAAATACCAACTGATGCCATGGTGCTGATTTTAGATGGCCTTTGTGAAACGTTTCCATTATCAGTCACCTCATAAATGTGAATGAGTTCACAGTCAATCTTCAGTGTAAACTGGGTAAATAGACTTTCAGATAAACAATACAGCGGAGAGGTCAGAGGCAGGTACCAGCATCAGCATCTGCATTGTGAATAGTTTTATTAATCTGCTGGGTCTGTTTCTCTTCACTAAATGTTGTAGCTGTAGGTTGAAAATGCCTCCAATATCTTCAGAGATCGCTAATGGTTTCTACTAGTTTGCTTTGGTCATCCAGGTCACTTGGGTAAATATCTCCTTATTTGTAGTCAGTACACCAGAATAACTTAATTTGTTATGAAATGTTCAAAAAACAGGGGAAGGTAGGAAACAAACACTGGGACCCCATTTTAACATCAATGACAAGCTGACCCTTTATAATTTCCTTCGTATATCAGTAGGAATAGTCTAAATGTCCCAAAAGGGTTAATGTGAGTCTTCTTCAAACTGTTTCACACCTAAATCCAGTAGCGAAGTAGATGATGATCACGTTATTATTATTATAACTGATTATTATTGTATCAGCAAGTGTTAAGCACGTTGTCCTGAAATCACTGTTCATAAAGTCCTATTTCGTCAAGGGGACAGCAGCGGCGCCGTGGCTTAGTTGGTTAAAGCGCCTGTCTAGTAAACAGGAGATCCTGGGTTCGAATCCCAGCGGTGCCTTTTAGTTTCACAGCTCTCTGTTGTCGTCGTTGTTTCCTGTTTTAGGTGGTTCAGCGCACATTGACGGACTTTTTGAAAGAGGAACTGAAGGTTAAACCTTCACTATGTTTTCAAAGCGGCGTCCTCGTTACCGGGAAAATACATAATGTAATGGAATGAAGTGCTCGACCGATGTGCAGTACAGCAGGCTGACCACACGGGGGCAGCAGTGAGACGTCAAGACACAATGGAGACAAATGGCGGAAGCTAACTGTGCCTTATATATGAGCTCGTCACTTCAACATGTGCACTGCAGGATGCGACCTATGGCTGCTACCAGCCCGTGTGTTACACTAAACCCCAGTTTGAAGAGCAAAGACGCCCTATAAGAGAAGAATGTAGACACTGAACAGACACAATTATAGCGGAAGTTTGACGAAGTTGTCTTCAAAATAAAACTTGCAATACGCAGTATGTTTAAAATATGTATAATAGAAAACAAAAAACACAACGATCTCTTCACAACAAAATCCTTATATTAGACTCGGTTTACTATGCTATTATTTGTGATACTCATCAACAATAATACTTTACACACATCTGTCCAGAAGCTCAAAACCTACAGCTACAGGTGCTTACATATTGACTTACTGCATTTATCTGATCAATTATTTTGTGTTTGTGTATTGGCCTGATATGCTACATATGCTTACAACAACCAACAGTAAAAACTTAACTCAAATAACATTTGAACAAAATAACCTAACATTTACTGACCAAATATTAAAAAAAAAAAAAAGCTTGAGGACGAGTTTATTTTGAAGATATTAACAGGAAACGGTGAGGTTCGCTGTGTTTAACTTGACCCCTGTGTCTCAGCTCTGCAAAGGAAAGGACACAATGCATTTTCACACTGAGTGCTGTGTCTGAGCTGTAAGATAAAAACAGATGCAGGCGCTTCGCCGGACGACACAGATGTCAAGCAAACAGTGGAAATCGTGTCCGAGATAATAGCAGAAGTCCCCGCCGGACCATGGGACTGACGGTGCCGGTCCTCGGTCTGCTGTGGTTCCGCTCTGCTCTGCTCTGTGCAGGTGAGAAACAACGACCGCATCCACAGTGCTGTCATCTTTAAATGGAGATCTGTGCACATGGTCATGCATCGGTACCGTTAATCCCAATGAAAACATGGCAGCGTGCAAGTGATGCGCAATTATCCAGCAGGAAAAATCAGCATTTAATGTGCATGTTGCACAGTGGTTCGTTTGTCCTCTTATCAACACTGGAGCTCCTGTAGTTTAAGCTTCTTATATCACTGCATCGCTGATTATCACACCCGAGGAGTGGTGTTAGGTGTGATTTTGGCTGGCTGCTCTCGCCTGTGCCATCCCGATGAAGTGATATGATTGGTGAAGACAAAATGTTTTCATTGTTGTGACCAGATGGAGAGAGGAGATGGGGCTATCATTCTGCAGAAGGCTGAGGGGATATTGATCTGTGGTGGCGGGTAAATGATCAGGGTTAGTGTGGAAACATGGATGCTCTTTCACAAATGTGATGCTGCTATCGGCATTACATCACTGCTTCTCTGCAGCCAGTCATCCTCTCTCTCTCTGTCTCTCTCTCTGTCTCACACACTCACTCACTCTCTCCTCTGTTTTTCTTTTATGATATGCTGCACTTTATTGGCATGGAAATAAAGGAGAAGGCTGTCAAAGCAAAAGACAGGATGCCTCAGATTTTAGCGGTGTGTGTGTGTGTGTGTGTGTGTGTGGACTACAGCCAGTTACCACACACACACCATTTAACATACACTGTCCTTAACACACGTCAGTACTTGTTTGATCTATGGCATCTTTTTCACAAAGCACCAGGAGGATCAAAGTGTCTCACACACATGCAACCACGAGCGTTTTTAGACAAGTTTGGTGAGCTTTAGTTAATTCAATAAAAAAAGAAAGAAAGAAAGAAAGAAAACAACACAGATGAAAATTTGAAGGGCTTAACCCAACAATCCAGCAAAATGAATTTAATCCACCTGTTGTTGGAGGCAGAAGCTCAACTTTAACAGTCTACTTGGTCCATTATAGTTATAGGTGTGTGTGTGTGTGTGTGTGTGTGTGTGTGTGTGTGTGTGTGTGTGTGTCTGCATGTGTGCGCGTGCTAAGCGGGCCATGTCCAGGTAGTCGATATCCATCTGAGCTCTAAACGATTCCTCCCCTCGCCTTGTGTTTCACTCTGCTGACTTCACTGATTCATCAAGAAAGTCTGGAACTAACACACAGACTCAGCAGAACCAAGCCGCTGAATGTGTGTGTGTGTGTGTGTGTGTGTGCGCGCGCGTGTGTGTCAGCTTTGGATAATCGTCGTTAAGCTGTTCACCTAATGTTCTGTCTCTGTGCGTCTGGTTAATTAAGAGGCTTGTTAGACGGCTTCTTCTTGCATGTGGTTGATTCCTGCTGTGGCATTAAGCAGTAATGAGATGATTAAACATTGAACTCCTATTTTTCTTGTGCCCAGCAGAAGAAAAGAGAATACAGGCTCTTCCATTAATGTAACATTAACGCATCATCTGCTGGTTTAAAAGTCAAACCTTCATCAGAATACACTCCCTGCACACTCCACACAGAGGCCTGTTCCTCATCCCTGGTCCCCTGTTGGCCACCTCACCCTGTGTGTTGTTCCCTGGAGCCACAGTGCGATGGCAGCGGGCGATGCTGTTGCCTTGGCTGCCAGTTTAATTGCTGCTGCTTGGGTTTTAGGCCCCATGTGATCAGCACATACAAAAGGTCTCCTGAAAGAGCCAACTGTGATTTGTTTTGTTGAGGCATTGTTTCCTGTGTTTTGTTTTGTTTGTTTTTTGCACCGATTAGAGGCAGAAGATGAGAATCCTGAGCTAAACCTTGTAAAATAAAACAACAATTGAATTTATCATAGAAGTAGTGTTCATTCAAAGCCTGCTATGTGTCGTTGTTTGGTGTAACAGAGCTCATTGTCCAATATCCCATCAGTGATGCACACACTGTTTGAAATGATCTTTGATTCTGTGTTCATCTGCTATAAACACACACACACACACACACACACACACACACACACACACACAAGCACACACACTGTTAAGAACTGATTTTGATTCAGTCACACATAACCCATCGTGCGGGACACCTAATGTGTATTAATCCTCAGCTGAAAACAGTTCTCAACAAATGTGGTATTTACCTTAGGTTCAGTTGATTATTTGGATTGTTTTTCACATGAAATGTATATTTATGACTCTTGTTTTTAACAGTTTACAGAAATAATTCATTTTAAGATAAAGCAAAATAAAAACAGAACAAAGAGACCACGTTAGATACATGAGTTCATTTTGTCATGATGCAAATGAAAGCACTTCTTTTAGGTCTGCAGAAACTAACCTCACTTACGTGACGGTGCATGACTTCCAGCTCACTAATGTGCGTGTTCCCTATCTCCTCGTGTCCCTTTGTTCTGCAGCAGGCTGCAGCGAGCGGGTGGAGGTCCATACAGAGCGGAGGGGTGTGATCTACAGCCCTTCCTGGCCTTTAAACTATCCAGCTGGAGTCAACTGCAGCTGGCATATCCAGGGAGGTCAGGGAGAGGTCATTACCATAAGGTAATCTCCCTCCACACACACACACACACACACACACACACACACACACACTTATGTTACACCTGATCAATGCTCTGTGCTCTGCTGTAGTTTCCGAAACTTTGACCTGGCGGAGTCGGGACATTGTTTGGGCGACTGGCTCCTGCTGACGCCTTCGTGGAACGGGGAATCTAGGCTGTGTGGCTCCATGCTGCCTCCTCCCTTTATCTCCACCAGGGGGCGTGTTTGGCTCTATTTCCACTCTCAGGCCAACAGTTCTGGGCAGGCCCAAGGCTTCCGCCTCTCCTACATCAGAGGTAAGCTAAGCCAGGGAGGACATTGAGGTAATCTTTGGTCCAGTCCTTAACCTTGGTGAATCTCTGTGATCTATAGTGATGCAAATGATGATTTAAAGTCAGATTGACTTTCTTTGTCACTGTGTGTACATGTGTTTTGGAGAAATATATAAATTATACAAATAAAAACATGGTACTAGAACCTGTTGCTGATTGCATTTTACATTAGCTGAGTCCTGATATGGGCTGGAATAAACAAGTGTTAGTGATCCAGCTTATCCGGTAACTTGGTACTTCCTGTCAGACAGTAAAGGCCGGAACTCAGTGGGTAGGATATGAGTCAAGTTGGACATGATTTTTTGTTGTCTGTCCTTGATGTGTGTGTGTTTAGGCAGCTGGAAACCCCATTTGATTGTTTGTGATCTTGACATAAAAATACAGTATATTGTGATGTTCCACCTACATGTCAGTTTATGTTAAGCTGGAACTTTACTACTTTAGTGCTCTTACAGTCACTTTCTTTCCTCTGTAGGTCACCTGGGTCAGAGCAGCTGTCAGTCAGACGAGTTCCTTTGCGGGAATGGAAAGTGTCTTCCCCGCTCCTGGAAGTGCAACGGTCAGGACGAATGTGGTGACACCACAGATGAACGCGGCTGCTCCCCTCCTCCCACTGAGACCCAGCCAGGCCTCTGCCCCTTTGGCTCCCTGCCGTGCACAGAGGCCCAGTCCACCCGCTGCCTGCCTGCTGCCCTGCGATGCAATGGAGCGAGGGACTGCTCCGATGGCACAGATGAGCTGGGGTGCCCTGACACCACCTGTGGCAAACGGCTGGGAAACTTCTATGGCTCCTTTGCGTCCCCAGATTTTTTCCGAGCTAACAGGAGTGCTGCGGCAGAGCTCCGGTGTTCCTGGTTGCTGGACACCCAAGACCCCAAGCCCATCGTGCTGCAGCTGGACCTGCAGCTCGGGCCCAGAGACTCGCTGCACGTTTATGATGGCCTGCTGCAGCGGGCGGAGCATCTCTTACAGGTGTTGTCATATCATAACAACAGGCGACCGGCCCTGCTGGAGTCAAGCCGCGGACAGATGAGTGTGTTGTACATGGCGCAGCCTCACAGCCCTGGACATGGCTTCAACGCCACTTACCAGGTAACTGTTTGATTCACTTCCTGTTCTTTGGTTTAAGTCCCTTTCTTCAAGCTTCTCCTACATCTTAATATATTAGTCAATACTGAAAGTTTTCATTCTTTTTCTCAAGCACTCTTAAAGAATCAGTACTTTTCTCACTAGTCTGGTTCATACAAACAGTAACTGCTGTGTTGCAGGGAACACAGTCAGTCAAGTAGACTACAAGTCGTCCCTTTACTGTCTGGACAATTACATATTTTTCCTCCATCCTCCAAGGTCAAAGGTTACTGTTTTCCTGGTGAGCGTCCCTGCGGTAGTGATCAGGGCTGCTATTCTGAACGCCAGCGCTGCGACGGCTACTGGCACTGTCCGTCTGGCCGCGATGAGGAGGCCTGCCCTACATGTCCAGACGGGGAATTCCCCTGTGAGGGCGGTACTGGAGTGTGCTACCCAGCCTCTGAGCGCTGCAACAACCAGAAGAGGTGCCCGGATGGGTCCGATGAGAAGAACTGCTATGACTGCCAACCAGGAAATTTCCACTGCGGCACTAATTTGTGCATCTTTGAGACTTGGAGGTGTGACGGCCAAGAGGACTGCTTAGACGGGAGTGATGAGAGGGACTGCCTGGCAGCGGTGCCCAGAAAAGTGATTACCGCCGCCCTGATTGGCAGTCTGGTCTGTAGCCTGCTACTGGTCATTGCCCTCGGCTGTGCCCTCAAACTCCACTCGCTCAGGAGCAGAGAGTACAGGTATGCACAGAAGACACATGTCTTTTCCTTTAATCAGCGTTTATTACTACTTGCTCTGCTTCTCTGTCTTATCCTCTCTTTCTTGTAGAGCCTTTGAAACTCAGATGACTCGCATGGAGGCAGAGTTTGTTCAGAGAGAGGCTCCCCCATCGTACGGTCAGCTGATCGCCCAGGGTCTCATCCCTCCAGTGGAGGATTTCCCAGTGTACAACGCCACACAGGTTATGCATTCACACACAGTTACAAACTATACACTTATTTATAATTTTCTGAAATGCAGGATTTAATTCACCTACAGACAGATCCAAGACAGATGTTCCCCCCTATTTTCAGACTTTATCCTAAGCTAAGCTAACTGGCGCCCCTTTGATATTCAATTTATAGTGTGACACGTTCAAGAGGCAAAATCAAAAATAAAAAAAAGGAATAAACCTCAGGATTTATCGTTAGGATAGCTGAGGTCTCTTTATCAGGGAGAATGTACCTGACAGTGCATTTCATTGTCTGTCTCTGCCCTGCCCCTCCTCCAGGCCTCTGTGTTACAAAATCTGAGGATGGCGATGCACAGACAGATCAGGCGTCACTCAAGCCGTCGCTCAACCTCGTCTTCCTCTCGGCGGCATCTTGGGCATTTGTGGAGTCGCCTTTTCAACAGCGGAGGGCGAGCAAGAGGCCACGCCCCTCTGCTTGATCCCCCTGGCCCCTCACAGGTCACACTGGGGCTCCATAGCTACCGAACTGTTACGGAGCAGGGGCCTTTAGGCAGGACCAGGGGTTGGCGTGGGGATGAGGTTGGTGTAGCGGGAAGGCCGGGCTCATACTGCTCAGCCACCATGGACCCGGAGACCTGCACGCCAGAGAGCCCTGCATCACCGCTCTCCTCTCAGTCAGCGGACAGTCCAGAAGAGGAGCAACTGTCACCTGACAGCAGGGGAGGCAGCAGGGGTCCACAGGCCGAGCCTCCAAGCCCTGTTCAGAGTGACTCTTCAACCAACAGTGGACTTCCTCCCACCCCTCAGGAAGCCTCTGTGCCCCTAAGCCACCCTCGGGCATCAAGGAAACTGGTCCTGGAGCTTGCAGTTAATCTCAAAGGTGTTTCCTTGAGACGTTACTCTCCGCTAGGGCCTTTGTCCCCTATCTCACCCCCAGTGTTTCCCAGCAACTCACAGATACCAACGACCCAGCGTCACCCGCTGTGTTCAGAGGTGACTTCACCCGCTGAGTCGTTGTCTTCTTCTGTGAAAGCAGAGGACAGTGACAGCCACATTGCTGTGGAAGTGCCAAGCAGGGAAAGAAGAAGCAGGGATGAGAGGAGGAGGGAGGCAAAGATCAGGCTCTGCAGGTTGAGCAGGGCCCTAAGTGATGAGGGGGTAGATTCAGGGAGGGAGACAACGCCATGCTGAAAGGTTTAGGAAGTTATTCTCCAGCACCTCACTCTTTTCAGACCTGGTATTGGCAGTATCTGCTCTGCTGAAGTGTCCTTGAAATGTGTCCCAGAACTGTACCTTTTCATCCATGTGGTGAGGAACAGTATCAGAGCCAGTGAAATATACTTCATTCATGTCCATTTTACACACACGCATCTCTTTTCCTGAGATGAATAAAATCGGAGTTGGTTATTTATATGGTAAATCTCATGCAGGAGCTAAATGTTGACTCCCCCAATGAAATGCAAACAGACTTCACTGTTAACCTGTAAACTCACCGTGAGACTGTTTAAGAGAATCTAATTGAAAATGATCAGCTTCTTGTGTCGTTACCCAGAGCCATTATGCGCCGCTGTATACTGTGAACTGTGAATCGATTGATCGCATATGAATTTATCAGGTTAACGATCCCCTATGCTGTCTTCATTCTTTGAGATCGTGTTAGAATTATCATCGTATGACATTTCTTGAAGCTCGTGGCTTTTTAATTTCGTCAGTCTGCGTTGATTTATTTTTAGAAACGGATAAATGACCTTCAAAAACAACAACAATGGGAATTGTCGGATAATAGATGAGACTGATACCATCCTCATATCTATCTTTTAATTATACAGCTACATCCAGCAGCTGAACCAAGCTTAGCTTTTGCGAGCTCCAGAGAGCCAAGCTGATTGTCTCCCTTATTTTCACCGTCTAATACATGGCAGTGGTATCTCGTATCCACGTGTAACGCTTAGCCAAAGAACGAATAAACATATGCTCCAAAAATGTCGAACTGTTCCTTTAACCACTCACTGACTCATACAGTAGTTCATTCAAACCAGACATTTGTCAGTATTTATTCTACGTATGTATATTTCTTTTTTCGTCACTGATACTTTGACAAACATGAAGGACTTAATTCATTCAGACGTTTCAACATTTAACTTGATCACTATATCACCAGAATAATGAGAAAGTCAAACTTACATGGAGACTACAGTGAAGTCTGTAAACCTGTTCGGATCCTTCCCTTCTCCTCACTTGAATGAATCTGCCTGTGTCTGCTCTGATTTTCATTCAGCAAAGTGTTTTTTATGTGAATGTCCAGTAAATGCTGGGAATGGAAGCTTCACTTAAGATTATTGATTGTTGTGTGAGTCCTCTTCACCCCGTCGGTACCTCTGCAGCGCCACCGACTGCACGTGTTCCACTGCAGACATTTGGACCAGTCGTTTACTTCAGTGGATAATTCAATCTATGCTGTGGACTTTTCTATGACAGAACATTACAGATCTCTATTTTTCAGTCTTCAGTGGAGACTGGGTCTAGGTCTTCTTTAGATTTCTCTTGCTGCCTTGTTAAACGTTGAACTTGAAGAAAACACGCTCACCTTGACTACCTGTGGCTTTTTGTAAAGCTCGTCTGTTCGAGGTTATGACACTCGTCACCTTTTGCTAATCACTGTTTCTAAAGAATGTACCGTCTTCAGTTTTTCTAAACATCAGTGAATTTCTTCCTTACTGCAGGACATTGATTAGTAAGAGCAGGAGCATGAGAAACGACCAAAAGCTTGTTGGTTTCTAGCTGCAGTGTCAGGTTTCTGTAATAAACACACAGTCTTTCTTACTCTTTTTCTTTTTATGAGCTGAATGTGCCATTTTACCATCATGTGCTTCCTTCTTACAGAAGTTTTGTCGGTAACGGCTGCTACATATTATGTGCCATTAGAGATATCACCTTGCTGCTTCCCAAGTAATTCCTGCGCAATGACCTTATCTGATTTCTTTTCCTTTCTTTGAGATCTGGTGAAATCCAAATCAGTTTCTACTGCTTCCTAGTCTTTTTTTTCATTGTACTTTGTTGTCAGCCTGTCAGTCCTAATTTGACTTAAAGTGTAATAGTTAGATGCTGTTAAGTAAGTAAATATCAGCATATTTTCTTGAGTTGTGATGTGCAGACATGTTAGAAGTGTCATGGTGTTGGTTTCTTTGCCTTTGTAATGATCACGGGCAGTTTGAAGAGATTTAAGTGTGTGTTGGAACACAGTTTTATGATGTGACGTGATTGGTGCAGCTCACATTAGTGAAGCTGCAGTGCACTACTGCATCAGGAATCTTGTCTCTGGGATTAGTATGGCAGGAGAGTTAAGGAAAAGGAAGTGTGTCCAGTGGCCTTAATTAAGTGTGTATTTAGGTTTATGTATGTGGTAATTTAAATTACATACATCTTCTTTAATTGCAGAAAACAGGTTTATTTTTGCAGCTAGTTCTGAATAAGGCTACACACAGATACATATGCTGGTTCAAGGCCACTGGACAGTAAAGTTCACTCACAGTCACATCCGCTCTCCTCGCTGTTTGATTTTGCAGCTTCTTTTCAATCAAAGGCTGAACTCATATATTGTGTTTGTATATAAAAGCATTTCTCTCATTTCGAGATGATATTTGTACATTATGTGCTGAAAGAAAAAGGTCACCATGACATTGTGGGTTTTAATCAGAACCCTGTAATGATACAAGTCTTCTGTTCATTCATTGGTTTCCTGTGCCTGCAATTAATAAACTAAAGGTTATCATTGTTCTTGTTTTTCCTGTGCAAAATATATAATGTTATATTAGATGTTGGAAATATTTAAATATTCAATAATTTGAAAACGTTGTACCCTTGAATAAGACTTGGTCTATGTCTACAGCCTTGCTAGCTCTGAGGCTGCACACAAGGTGCTAGATGTCATATTTAACTGTGCTAAAGTGCTAAATTGAGCATATGTAGAAGGTATATTACCCCATACGTTTGCTAAAATATTCAAAGCCCTTTAGTTTTTGCACACGTATATGCCCCTCAGTCTGCATGTAAGTGTGCAAAATATGTCTAAAGACATGTTTTCACATCATCAATCTGGATTATTGAGACTGATGAGCAATGTGAAGAATTCTTGAAACAGTCCTTTTTATCTTGTGTCTTGAGTATTAGTGTATTATCCTGCTAAGATTTGAACACATAACTGAGGCACACATTTTTTTTAGCAAATGACAGTGCTTCAAAAACTGTTTCTGTTTTTCAGAAGTTGGTATATTTAATAAGCAATTACACTGTTATTCTTTGACAACTTTACACTCTTACAAAACACAGTTTTTTACCCATCGATTGTACAGTATGTAAATGAATCACAACACATCTGAGGAATGATCTTTTGTAGGACTCCCTGGCACATTTGTAACAGTTTTTTTCTTTACACAGTATTTACAGATGTCAACTGAGCTACCAGCGCCTGGACATTGCAGACAGGCATACACTGTCCTAAGTATGCGTCCGTGGATTTGATGCAAGGGGATGTTCCAGGCATCTGCTGGCCCAACAGAGGACTGAATGTTCAAGCCAAGTTTCAACCTGCATGTTTACACATGTTAAAAAAGGCCACTGGCCCAACCCTTCATATGTTCTGTTGTATGTACAACATAAACAGCTAATAGACAAGTGCTTTAAGAGATTACCCAGATACATGTCACCACAGTAAATACACACCGTGTTAACATCAGTATGGACTCACTCTGACATCATAATATAGAGGCAAGATAGGATTTCATTTATGCCAATACACTGAGTCAGCAGGACCGTAAAAGGTTGTTAAGGTCCACAGTAGGTCAGTGAGTTTCTAATTAATCCAACCATGTTATATCAAGATTTTTTGTAAGTCAGTTGATCAAAAAAAAAAAAAAATCAGTGGACCAGGAACCATTGGAGTGATGATGCGTCTTTGGGGAGGTGGGAACAGGCCCGCGCATGAGCAAACCACCACTGCCATCCATCCATGGGTCTATATGGATTCCAATACGTTATTGGTAAGTACTGTATCACAAGATCGGGTGAAAAATCTGAAATCTAATTGCTAATCGTCTTGGCAGGTCAAGCACCTTGTGAGAGTTCACAGTGGCATCGCCAGTGATGAGAACATTTCCAAAGTGACAAGCTTGGAGGAGGCTGGTAACAACGGAAAAACCTGCCACGTGTTGTAATGATGCAGCTCACTCATTTCGGAGAAAGGAGGCAATTCTTCAAAGCTGAGGTCACAAACTTCCTCCTGTAAATATTGCTGAGAAAGATGATGTAGACCATCTCTCTCTGACAACATGAAGGCACCTAGAGTATCTCTCAGCAGATAGTAGTGACTGAATAAAACCAAACAAAAAACAAAAAAACAAGCGAGCACAGGGCCATGAAGTAAAAGGAATGACCACGGACTGTGTCTAGGCGGAAAAATTGACAGAAAAATAGTCATCCATATTAAACATCATGTGAGACATTAGTGAAACGGAGTTGAGGACAGCAGCAGTAATAGAAAAGTATTGCAAAGTGCAGAAACTGCTTGCATATTTACCTCACAAACGTTATTACACACTCAAAATACCCGCTCACACCCATACACTATACCAGCACATACATTTCATAAGGCACATTAAGATAAAGATTTGAGTTAATAAAATTAGAAGATAATGAAAGTGAAGCAGGAGTTTGAAGTTTCTTAAGTGTGAAGGGACAAAGGAGAAGATGAGATGAAAATCTAGATGAAAGAAATCGTGGCACACTGGTGAGGAGAATGAATGGACAGTACTACCAAACCAACACATAAAAACACATGCTCTATAGCCATCTGCTTCTTTTATACTGGAGTTTCATTGCAGATCCATTTAGGCTGCATCTGTGCAGGAACGTGCAAAACCATCTCTTCACCCTACAGAAACTGACCAAACAATGTGAAAACATTTGCAATGCAAAAACTTGAAGTACAGGTGTTGATGGAAAAAGGGGAGTTTCTGGTTGAGTGAGCTCAGTCAGTGGCTTTGGAGGCAGTGAGGGGTTCAGTCTCTGACGGGTCTCCCTGAGGAAACACCACATAACACACCTTCTGGCCCATGTACGTGACTCTCTCTGCAACACAAAGGACAACAGGATGAGCTTTTATTACAGGGAATAACTTCTGAAAAATAGAAATATGTTTTATACCTGATCCAGTGGAAACCAACTTACCGACTAGCCTGTAGATCCATTTGGGTTTGTTCTTCCACTGAACGCCCACAAAGTAAACTGGGACTCCAGTAAGCATGATGACCATTCCCAGCCCACAAACCACTGGTTCAGAGTACAGACTAAAACCCAGCAGCACAGCCCAGAAAATCAAGTAGGTGACGGGGATCAACCTGTTTACCTGCACAGAGAGTCACTGTGTCAGGTTTATTTCACTTTATTCCAAACACAGCAGTTATAGCTGGGTGAAGACATCATGTTCTGTTGTGTCTTCAACAAAAGTTACCAAAAGTTCAGTGTGATGCCAGCAGGTTTCTGTACCTTGATGGGTCTTGCTAGGTTGGGCCTCTTCTTGCGAAGGTAGAGTAGGCCGGCGATGGTTACCCCGTAGGACAGGTAGTTAATAAAGGACACGTAGTTGATCAGGTTGTGCGTTTCTCCAATGCACAGGATGAATATCGTGGCAATGCACTGCGAGACATTAAGGCAAATCCAAAGATGACATATGTTAAACCAACCTGTTAAAATTAGTACCACACTAACACTGACCCTCCAGTAAAGCATCTTTTTAGTCTGTGCCGATCTTTCTGCTGCATGTCAGCGCAGTACTTACACAGACCAGCAGTGCAGGGATTGGGGTGCAGTTCTTTAGGTGGATCATAGCCAGCAGATAGGGCAGGTGACCCTCTCTGGCTCCTGAGAAACATAATCTACAAACAGACACACAATAAAATGTTTGACAAACTTTTACTTTTATACTTTTTATTTTAAGGACGAGTCACGAAAGGACATTAAGGGTTGGCATGTAATGCACAGCAAGGCAGACTATCTGTGTACCTGGAGGAGGTGAACAGATATCCGTTGATGCCTCCAAAGGTGGAGAGTGCTACAGAGATCGGCATCACCCAGGAAAACATCCCTAGCAGCTTTTCCCCGAACGTCTGGAACAACAAAACAAGTAATGGATCAGATTACTTATATTTTAATATTTCTATATATGTGAGAGTTTTGTTTGGTATTGTTATGTCTTTGTTGTGTAAGATGTGATATGTCCTCTGCTTATTTTACTCATTATCCAGTAGGATTTAACTCCTGTTTATCGGCCATCCAATCATAACAGTGCATCTTGCCAGACCAACTATAAAATGCTTTGGCTTGTGCCTTTGTTCTGTTTGACTCTGATGCAGACACAGTAGTGTTGAAGCATGAATCTAGTTAGTTTGCTCCAGTCTCTTTGAAGAAGAAATGTCTTCAGTCTGAGAAGCAGCTGATCTAGTTGCCAGTTGTTGGAAGACGTGCAGAAACCCCCCCCCCCCCCGTATATTTGAGTTGATTCATTATTAATTTGCTTGAATAATGCGATGGTCATTCAGGACACACTGTTCTGTTGTATCAGACTGTTGCTACACATACAACAGATGTGTGCATGAGAGAGACTGTTTTTAGGGGATTTTTTGGTTTAACAATAAATTGCTTGTATTTCCAGCCTGCCAGAGTAAATCTGTCACAAACTGATCTCATGTGACTCTTTCCCAATTTTCCCTCTGGAGCACAGAAAATCGTAAATCTTATTTACTGATCAGTGGATTGATTGAGTGAGGTACTGCCTCGTGCTTCGATTACATTACTGTATGTTTCCACACAGCTCTGACTTTGGTTCAGCAGTATACAAACTGTACATGAAACCTCCAGTCACGGAGACGGAGTGGTGCTCACCACTGCCACAGCATTGGATGCCAGGAGCTCCTGAGGCGTCATGGAGGAGAAGTAGGCGATGTTGGTCATAGCATAAACCAGGGTCACCAGTGGAATGGAAATGTAGATGGCACGAGGCAGGTTCCTATTGATAGGAAAAGAACTTATGTGTGTAAAAAACATAATTAACAAATAATTATGGAATCAAGCCAGTGAGTCGGACACCATGTTCCACAGTTGACAAATTTGATATTTTCATATATACACACACTACAGAGATATGTGCCATACTTGCGTGGCTCTACGACCTCCTCTGTGACGTAGTTGAGGAAATTCCAGCCACTGTAGGCGAACGAAGCCTGGAGAAAGGCCAGAGCTATCTGTCCCACCGAGGGGTCTTGACTGAATTCGAAGGCCACGCTGGGTCGCAGGGCATCGTAGTGACCTAGAGGCAGGTGAGAGAAAGGCAGAGGTGATAAAGTCGAATGAAATCCACAGTTTAAGAGCTACACTAGTCCGTGTAAACAGTGTACACAGTACTGCGTAAGTATTGAGATCTAATAGTTTAAACAAATGTGATAAAAAAATATAAATACATTTTTTTACATTTAAATTGAACGTCTCGGGCCTGGTCATCACGATGCACATAGCTGTGATATTTCAAGGAAGTGTTTACAGGCTGCTTTTCCTATCTGTTATGATCATTTATATGTTAATTCTGGCCTTTGTAACTATTCTTTTCATGTTATGCCTACTCCTGTGCACCAGGGGTCACCAGTGTCAATACATTTTTGCTGCTGTAACAGAACACAGCAATTTATATGTCATTATCTCATTAGATCCAATCTATTCCTTCTGTATAATACACATTTTTTGCATCAAATCTATTTTTCACTGCTCTATCACTTGTGTCATTTGCTCTGGGTTGTTTTTTCCAGTAACAATACTGCTTTCTGGTGACATGTTTTCGCTGTTTAATCTTCAACTATGAAACAAGCCTGTTAAACAGTGATCTATAGGTCTAATAATTATGCTTAATTTTTAAACTAAAGGGAGGTCAAAGCACATGACCAGCCCAGAGCCATTAGTGTGATTTAAGGAGGATTTATTCTGTGTGTTTACCTCTACAGATTTGGACAAGTCCAACCACTATGATGAGTGCCAGAGCAAGGAGTTTTCCTACGGTGAAAACATCCTGTATCCTCGTCGCCCAGCGCACACTGGAGCAGTTCACCCAGGTCAGGAATACTGCACACACACGCAAACACAGACACAAAAAGAAAATACAGAAAAGCATCTAGTTGGAGTTAGTCTGAAGGTCACCAGCTGAGCTAAATGCTACTGGCTGAGTAGTGGAGGTTCACAAGTAGTCTCTCTGCACAACACATTGCATGCAGAAATATATTGAATATTTTTTATACTAAAAATCTCAACATATTGTAACAGTTCAGACTAAAATCACATGCACGGGCAGGCAAGTAAACACCATTCTTTAAATTGTATCCATTTAAATTAGTAAGGTTTTGCAGTGTGGTGACATTTTGTGGCAGCAGGTTTTATTACTCACTGATGCTGCTAAATGTTTCCAGCACCAAAGTACATGGATAATGCTTAGGTAGTAGGATTAAACTCTGCTTGTTGTCTTTTGTTTTCGTCACTGATAGCGACCTCAACATTAGATCCTGTATCAGCCACATGCGACTGATCCATGCTCTTCGTCCTGTCTTTGAAAAGAATATTTCAGTGTCTGTTCGTTAGGGCGGTGTGTTTGCAACAATGTGCAGTAAGATACTCATCATGATACAGGGGTTTATATCTCATTTTGTTTCGTATCTTATTAGTCTTAATATAGAGTCATCATGCTCTACACTGTATTGTCTCCAAACAGTGAGACGTGTTGACGCATATAGAAAATCTTTAATGACAAAACAGACAAGTCTAAGGAAGCGGTCATTAAATACTTGTATACCTGTTACCACATGTCCGGAGTGTCTGTGTGTGTGCCCCCTGCTTCCCACTTCCCTCTCTAAGCCACTGTCCTTCACACTGACCCTCAGTTTTGCAAGGACCACCATAAAAATAGTTGGGCAGATTCCAAGTAAGTCAAACCAGGCCAGTGCAAGGGGCTCTCTAGTTGTTTTCAAAAAGAAGTGCAGGTTTCTAAGTCATAAGTACCCCCACAGAGTAAGAAAGCGAGAAACATTTTGAGAGGTGTGCTCTACTGTGCACATTATAGCACACACATCTGTGTCTGGAAAACAATGTACCATACCTAAAAATATGCAGTTATACAATTCCTTTGTAGACATACAAAATTAAATTAACATCTCTCAGATGACCCCAACAACCTTAAATAGTCCAAGTACTCTATATTCTGTAATCTAAAATCAGACCTGGTTACTATTTCCCTTTTTAGGCTGCATTAAGTGTAACATTAATGTCATCCATCACTGGGGCAAGGTTCCCCTCCCACCACAGAAATCTGAACAAACTGCTTCCGCTGGCGTGGGCTCACTCACATACACATGTGTGAATTTTTGGCAGGAGGTTTTGGTGGCACCGGGCAGAGCTTTCTCTCCCCTACAACACTGCTGTGTTTTATAGTCAATTACCCTAGGGGTGTTACATGCATTTCCGTTCCTGCCCCCCACCACCTCCCCCAGCTTCCCTCTGTGTTAACCCTGACAGGAAGGAGGTGCCAGCGGGCTTTGAATGTGACAGCGCAGGTAAATCTGTGTCCTGCCGTCACAACTTCTATTGAAGGCCGCCTCAGCACTAGAATACTAAACTAATTGCTGCTTTTGTTCTTAATGGATTCTGATCCCAACTCAACGCAGATTTATCAGGAAGTTTTAACCTCAGGAACGCCTCCTTCTGCTCCAAGATCTGGTCACTGGAATCACTGAACTGGCAATAACTCCCCCCCAGATCTGTCTGCTCACCACAATAAACATGTATCTGACACCATGATTTGGTCTGAAACAAACAAGGATAAAACAAGTCATCTCATTTCGAAATCACACTCGAATATCATGAAGATAATATACAAACTTGGACTAAGTCTGTTTATAGAGTTTATTATATTACTCTAACAGGGAGAGTTGTCCTTATTCATAGATTTTCAATCACCGACTCCGATTTTTCCATCTGCAGAGCGACTGTAGCTATTAGTCTGATGAGGAAACCCGTGGAAGTGTTCAGACTGCCAATAAACAACTGAAATCACTTAACCACGTTAAAAATAAATGTGTGCATGATGTCTGTATTTATTCGTAGCCTGCATTCTGTGCACTACTTCATTTCTTGCTGTGCCTATAGCTTTATCACTGATTTTATGGAGGGTTGTCTTTTCCAAAGGCCCATAACTGGCAGAACGACACAACTTAGGGCACAAACTGGCACACTGCTTTAAAAATGTTAGTAATATATATATATATATTTTTCTCATATATATATATATATATATATATATATATATATATATATATATATATATATGAGAAAAGGGACAGAAGTCAAAAGTACATGGACCAGAATCCATTAAAAATGTTTAAAGTAAACCATGAACCAGGACCTCCCTGGTTAATATACAGCTGAGGACCTCTGCTGCATGTCGCTCCGTCTCCACAACTTTGCATTTGAGTCATGACTTGGTTTTAACATAAATTACATCAAATGTAATTAAAAGTGGCAGTTTGCCCTTTTACAATAATGGCATGATTCATTAGGCTTGTTTTGTGGAGTAACATAGCCCATCAAAACTGGTGGGAGGATGAAACATACTACTTTTACTCCTTCTCCTCCTTAATGGGAACTAGGGTGTTTATCCCCTCGCGCTTAAAAAAAGTAATTGGAGATTGTATAATATGAATTTTTTAGTTTGTTTGTTTTTTACTAGACCTATTGTGATGTTTATTGCTGGAAAAAGTGCCATTAGCACAATCAAAATCAATATCTGACACAATAAAAGTGTTATTACAGAGTAAATCTCCTGAGATGTGTCTGGTAGATGCATGACTGTGCTGCTGTGGGCTGTTCCTATTATTAGAACACAACCAGTCGAGAACTGGACCTGTCTGGTTCTCACCCACCACACACACCCACGCACGCACACCCACACACACACACACACACACACACACACACACACACACAAACCTGGGTCCAGGAGAGGGAGAAGACACATAGCTAGGCTGACATTCAGAGATCCTTCACTTCACAGACTAGTTGCTGACATAACAGGGGCCTCAGTGAGCTACAGGAGTGTAGAACAGTGAATTACAACAATGAGTTAATCTCCAGTTCACTAGGTGCTGGAAAATGTTTACAAGTTACCCCTGACAGAAAGGACACTTAATTCTAGTAAAAAGTCAGGTCTGGTTTCGCCAATTTCCTTTGTCACAAGCGATGTGACACATTTTCGCCTCTTTGATTCAACTTAAGGTGCGTAGATCATTGTCCTACATTTATTTTGAAGTGCTTTAGCTAAGAGTACAACTGTGGGATGACTAACTGAGTGGTGCAGGCCACAGGCTCATGAACGAACACACACCTTTGCATAAAAATGGAAATTTATCCTCTAAAAATCTGTAAAGGCTGTGATAACGATCTTCTCTACGTGTGGTATGCTGGCACAAGAGCTAGAGCTAACTTTTAGATGAATGACATGTCTCACTTCACACACCTGCTTTTATTGTTTGATGGTGGTGGAGCTAAAAAAGATGCATCTCACTGCTTAACATCTCACATTTGTCTATCACCCAATGTTCTTGAAGGGCTCACTGATGTACAAGGTGTCCTGCCCATTTCATGTTTCCATGGTGCCCAGTGACAGGAGCGTCATGGTAACCACTGCAAAACAATGCACAATGGCGCGGACACGCCCTTTCATTAGCGGCGTCAACAAAGGCTGGCACCATTATGCAGTCTGACACTGATACAGACACACACAAAGTACAACACATAAACACAGGCTCCTGGCCCGACCAGGCAGGCGTTGTAACATTCTGTCACCAGAAATAGTGGAGGTGTGCTTGTTCCACTGGCTATTTAAATACATATTACGGCATCAAGAGGGCACCGATCAGATCAAAGGCTGGAAATAGAGCACAGCGTTCATTATCAAATGACAATGACAGCGGTCAGCACACTGATCACAGTATCATAATATCTTCAGGCCATGAGATGAAAGTTGCTGGATTTGGTTTGGCTCGTAATTTTGGAGCCTTTTCCTTTCTTTATATTCATAAAGCCTTTTCTAACCTGTCGTTTGACTAGAGAGAGAGAGAGAGAGAGAGAGACACCCACTAACTGATGAACAGGTGTGTTTAGACGCCCAGTAACATCATTTAATGGTCAAGCAATAATTTTTTAATTAGAATTTAAGTGTTATCAGACGTTTTAACTTGACCCTAAGGACCTGCTTGTGATGATGGTCTAGGAAAGGATGTTTTCTTGCCTTGCTGGAATTCGTGTGGGTCACACGGTGAGATGACCTGAGTAAAGCAAAAGAAGCTCTCAAGTGTGTTACAATGAACTAGGATGTCATGATGACGGAGGCAGAGGCCAGAGAGGCAGAAAGTACAATACACTGATGACATCCTCTCAAACTGATTCATAATCTGCTGCTTTCAGGAAGAGTCACAAATCCATCAACAACTAAGCATGTTTATTATGCAAACTTCCTTGAGTCCATCAACTTGACAATCCTGGCCAGACTCGCAGCCATCATCCAACTTGTCAGAGTGAAGCTGAGATTGGCTCCAGCTGGGAGGGATAAGCTCCCCCTCAGCCCTTAATACGACAAGCAGTTAAGCTAATGGATGGACGTACTTACAGTGGCACTTGAAAGTTAATGAATCCTTTAGAATTTATACTTTATTTTTGCATAAATATGATCTAAATGTCATTTTTGAACAAGTGCTTTAGACAATTAAGACAAAATACTTAATACTTAATTTATTTATTGTGGAAAATTATAGTGTATAAGTATATATGGATCTGTGCCTTCAGTAACTGGTGTGGCCTCCCTTTGCGCCACAAACTTCAACTAAACATTTCCGGGAGCTGTTTATCAGCCCTGCACATCAGCTTGGACGGACTTCAGCCCATTCCTCCTTAGCACAGCATCAACTCAAGGATGTTTGCTAACTGAGGACTTTGACTGTCTTTCCCAAACTTGAAAATTTAACTTATAACTTGTGTGTTTAGGGTCATTGTCTTTGTCATTTCACATTCTGTTGAGCTTCAGTTAATGGATGGACACCTGGACATCTTCCTGTATAATTCCCCCCTTCTTGCAGTGCACTTGTTTGCAGGTATCCTCGGCCTTGGAGCTATATATCTCCAGAGTGCAGTTACTGGCCCTACCGACCTGCAAATTATTGCAGCCGTGCTCTTGATGTGATCTTTGTTCTCTCTCTTTAAAAGTTCTTTTGTAACCATCACAACAACTATGTCTTCTTTTTGTTAAAGTCACATGTGCACTGCTATAAACCAGCGTTTGTTCAGATCAGTCAGATCAGACTTTAAGAACAAGTTTCTCTTTGTTAAATAAAACAGGGGCTCCCCAATTCACACCTGATTGTCATCCCATTGATTGAAACACCTGCCTCTCATTTCCCCTTCAAATAAAGGCCCAGAGCTTCACATGCTTTTGCTACACACAAATGTAAGATTGGATCGTTTTCCACAATAAATGCATTTCCTCATTTGTCTCACTGGGTTCCTTTTATCTAGTTTTAGGACTTGCATGAAACTCTGATCATGTTTTAGGTCATTGTTATGCTAAAACAGAACAAATTTGAAAGGATTCACAAACTGCCAAGTCTCAGGTAAGTGAGTGTGTGTGTTTTATCTGGTGTGATTTTTACTTTTACTGAATTAAATTCTTACTTGGCAAATGCTTTTGGGATAATGTTGATCAATTTGCTTTTATGCTGATGTGAAGCACCTTGATATGGCGTTGTGTATGTAAAAACTAACTTGTTGTTTTGTGCTGCTGTTGTTTTATAACTTTTGGATGAAAGTGGGAGTTCCACTTTTTAGAAGTATTCTTATTGTTTCAATTTGCATACAGTAAATATGAAACAGACTGGAAATTGGAGCTCTGTCTAAAGGAAACAAAATTGAAAAGTAATATTAACAAGTGAATTATGTGAACATACTGACAGTCAATCACTGTCTGGGCTAAATAAAGTGAGTTGCTCTTTACCTTATCACAGTTTAGATGTCAGAAGAGCCTCACTGATCTTTGTTTGTAAAGCATAGTGTTTAAAGCAAGTACTGCTGTGTTTAGTATATGGTACAAGACAACCAAGGAAGGGATCCTGCCAAGATTTGCTACTTGAAATTCTGGCTTTCAGAGTCTCTCTGTGGCATCTGACTTTAAGTTTAATGAAGTGAAGCATCTAATGTCCCGAAGCCTTTACCCTGGAAAGAATCCTTTGCTGCATTGGGTTTCATGTGTTTCAGTTTGTTTGGGACCAACAGAAAAATTGTGCAGTTAGTACGTGCAGCAGACGTTTTGGCTGAATAGAAAGAAAGGGTTATCGAAGTCAAGGGTTTGAGTTTGGGAATACTTAGACAGATGAAGCGATACTGAGAAACACAGCTAAACCAAAGAAGTTGTGAATTATGAAAGGAGTTTCAGAAGACTTTGGTCTGTTGGTGACTCACAGATACAGATGGTGGCGAGGAGTCTGGTGGCGATGTACGGAGGCAGGCAGTTCTGGAAGGCCGGCTGCAGGACGTAATTGGAGAAGGTGAGAGCGATGACGGCCAGCGTGGTCGGATACATGATGAGGACAGCGCTCCATAACAAGAGGAAGCTATGGGACACAGAGATTTTCTTACATAGATATTTACACGGAGAATGTGCTGCTACAAGCGCGTGTTTCAGTATGTTGTGTGTTCTGGTCAGAGAACGGGCCCCTCCCTGTTCTGTACGTTTCAGTTCCACCCTGCCTTCACATTCATAAATACAACCACAGTTTCCTGCTCTTAATCTCTATTTCACTGTGGCAGTCGCTGTTGAGTGACTTGCTCATAAGGTTCCTTGGCATTAGTTAAAAGAGAAAGACGCTCAGACATGAGAACACGGTGTACATTTGCAGCAGTGCCCAGGATAAAGTACGTCTTATCTTGCTGTGAATGGCACTGTCATCTATGACCTCTCAATGTTTTAACCTTTTAAAGTTTGAGTCTTAGTCTTAGTGATGCTTATGTGTTTGTTTTTTTTATTGTTGTTCTTTTGTTTTGTTCTATTATTTCACAAAACTAACCAGAACCTCTCAGACATGCACATTGCAGAACGCTTCTGACAAGTCCAGTAACACTATGATTAGCCGATATGTCACATGACCACAAAAGTCATCAGGCGATTGGTTCCAGACCGGCAAACTTATTAAACAACCCCTCTCGTGTACAGACCTTGAACTTTGCAAAGTCCAAGATGTAAACTGTAAAAAGTGCAAGTGAAACAAAAGAACAGTGCCTACCCCACCAGCCCTCCAAAGATTTCTGTCACATATGAATAGTCTCCTCCAGACTTTGGAATGGTGACACCCAGTTCAGCATAGCACATGGACCCTAGGGCACAGATCCCTCCTCCACAGACCCAGACGATGAGTGACAGCCCCACTGAGCCTGCATGCTCCAACACTCCTTTAGGAGAGATGAATATTCCAGAGCCGATGATGTTTCCTTAAAAGGAAAAAAAAACAAAAAATAAGGTTACTGAATATTAAACCTGTTTAATATTTTTTTAAAAATAAAAACATACGTCAGTGTAGTTTAATAACTACACTGATGTATTAATAAATGAAACAATTCAAATCAAGTCTTGTTTGAATTATCCTAGTTAAATTATCAGCTGTAGTTTTATCTCATGGATCCACATACCCAGATACAGTATCAACATACACGTAGCATTTTGACACAGACAAACTCAAAGGTTGAAAACTAAAACTTTATTGGACAGAGAAAAAAAAATCTCAAAAGGTTTATTAAAAATATCTCGACCAGTAAAATGGCATCGATTTCAGCTGATTATCATTATATGACTCGTACACTAGATGTGAAACAGCTTTTCTTGGTCGTCTTTTATTTTTTGTGCTTTTGGGCATATGGAAGTACGGAAATCCAGGGTCAGGTGTTAACGGTAGATACAGTAACTTTTTTTCCAGTTGGATTCTGAATGACACAAGTCTGCAGATAAGAGTTTACATGTTGGGGACTGAATAATAGTAAGATGAAGGCGTAAGAAGCAAAATAAAAACTTATGTTAAATCTCTTCTTCTCCTTTCTCTATGAATTGGCAAACAAACTGTCATTATAATCCTCGTTTGTTAGTTGTAGACAAGCTTTGACAAGACTGCGCACATAGCCCAGTGTCAGCAGGCAAAGTGTTTGTGCTACACTTTAACGGAGCGCAGGCTTCATGTTGACTTCTTTCCGTCATCACATGATAGAGTATAAAACAGAGAGCTGGCTAATACATTAAACCAAGGAAACAATTAGGGACTGCTTTATTGAGCCCCTTTTAATGAAATCATTGATTTATGATTGTGAAGTTTCCTGACTGTAAACATTAATAAAACTTTGATTAGCTTGAACCATTTAAAAAAAAAAAAAGAAGTGGGGATAAAAAAAATGAACACTGCTGTTACATTAAAAAATAAACCCTCATGTCTGTGTCTAGTTTACCCCATCTACACTGACGTCACCACACTGGCAGGAGTCATTGTTTTCATGCAGAGAGAGCATAAACTCTACTACCTCTCATACAGTCAGTGGACACTGATCAGACAAGACATTACAGGTGGCGCGGATAATGTTGATTATCCTGTAACAATGGCATCTGTCAAGGGGCCGGATAGTGACGTAGACAGTCAGTTCTTGAATTTGATGTGTTGGAAGAAGGAAATCGGCTGAACGACTGTCAGAGAATTTCAAAAGCAGCAAGTCTCATTATGGAGCGCTAAGTATTTCCACCAAAAGTGGTCCAGTGAAGTGGCGACGTGTGTCCAAAGCTCACTGATGTGCACAGTCAGCAAAGGATAACAGTCTGATCTGATCCCAAAGAGTTACTACAGTACAAACTGCTGAAAAACATACGGCTGGCGGTAATCAATCATCGCCACAAAACACCTGCTGCATATGGCACAGAATCTTTTTTGTGTTTTTAATGTTGTGACTGATTAGTGTGTATTTTGTGCAAAGCCTCCAGTACCACCAAGTGTTCGGGGAAAAATATTTTAACTCTTTACTTGCATGAACTGATGTAAGATTTTATCATAAAACTGTGACTGAATAGAACATTTGAAATTTAAAATCATACTATTATCTTGAAAAGATGTTTTTTTTAGGGATAATTGCCAAAATAATTCACAACCCACATAAAACATGACACCAAATTAATTTTAAAAAGGATCCATTTGAAATAGCAACGCAGCCAGTTATGTAAATATATATTTTTTACCTTGTTATGTGACTTGTATAATTGAGATTTAATCTAAAGCAAAGATCATAACAGACAGAGGCAACACATGTCTAAGATATGTAAAGACAACCAGAATTGCTAAATGGAACCGGTTTAGCCAGTGTGGCCCCATGATGTGGCGGGAACATACTCGCTGAGGTCTACGTCAAGACAAAACAAAAACTAATAGAGGAAAGTAACCAAACAGCAGCTGTGCAAGCAAAACATGTTTTGCACTGTCCTGTGTTTTTCTTCTCTTTAGGACAAAAAGAGTCTTATAATAAAACACTCCGTCCACTGTAAACGTTTTAGCTATTACAACACAGTGAGGCACACCATCACAACTTGCCCCTATTAGACCGTCTCTGAATGCTCCCTAATGATGCAGAGTGAGAGGGGAGGTCCGAACAGTGCATTTATCACTGTCAGATTTGATTGTGCAGGCCACAGTGAGATGCGGAGTGCTTACATAATGTCTATGTGGTGTTTGTTATGTCACAAAATTTGGCACTGCAGCTGAAAGTGTGAATCAGAGTCCCACTGACCCCCTCGCCCCCCCCCGGCACTGGCTGAGAAATTCTCTGCGTGCATGAATCACCTGTGTGAAACATAAACACTCCAACTTCAGTCTGAAAGTATGTGTGTGGAAGAAAATGCACATTAGCAGGCGCCTCTTTCTCTGCATTGACCTGAACTCGTTCTGCCAGTATTAACAAGCCTGAAGCCTGCTTGTGGCTGTTTGAGTAGGAGTGGTAAAGTGTGGGAACAGTTAGGTTTTTGTCCCATTTAAATACTGTATATCCTTTAGAAATAAGCAGTAGCTGCACACGGTGAAGCAGAAGCCCTGTGCACAGCTTCAGCTTTAGAAATCCACTTTACTCGAGTGGTGTGTTGGTTGTGAGTAGGCTGGATCTGGTGGGTAGTAGCATGACTCAAGTTGTTTGTGTGCACCAGCTGCACAGGCATCAACCCATCTGCGCTTAGCAGAAAAGACAAGTGGTCAGAGTTAACCTGGCGGCTGTGAGCATTTATTTCACACTTGCAATAACATATTAGACCAAATACATATCCCTTAAACCTCACTGATAAGCTGTAGAAGCTAAAAGAAAAACTCTCAGTGTATTTAAATGTTTTAGCAAAAGATTTGTGCAGCCATTGGGTTAAACAGGCAAACAATACGTGTTAGCTGGGGTTTTATCAGTTTCTATAAAAGCGCGGTAGACTTGACCTTGGCTCTGAGGATAAGCTATAAAAATGATAACATTGTGAAAGGGCCTCACTGGGGCTTTTTTTTTCCTGTAAGTCTTTGAATGCCCGAGTTCATATTCCACCTTTTACTGAGATCTTATATCTGAAAAATCTCAAAACTGTTTTCTCTGTTAAGTCAATTCTATTTGGTTTTAATATTTATCGGAGTAAATAACTAAAAGCTTGGAAGGGGTCTGTCTACTTGTTGTTTATGACCTCATCATAGGTGATTGTGTCTGCAGACTTATGGAAGTCATGAGAGTACTATGTTTTCAATGGGGCATTCCTAACACCCCATGACTTGCACCAAAGACACCCAGTTAAAGTCCGTCTCATGACTCCACCGGCCCTGTCGCACAGCCACACACAGCTGATTTGCTGAGGGTGATGAACGGCTGCTGAAAAATCTAAATCTTCAACTCATAATCCTACTTTATCTCACCAGAGTGAAAGGTGAGCTGTCTCTCTATTATCTCATACACCCTGTCTTCGTGTATGTTGCTGATATATGTTGAGCAACCAGCCAGAATTGATTGATGTAAGACAACTGACATGAACTTTCACTTGGCTTTGACCTGCGTGCAGAAATATAGTGGGTTGATTTGTATCCACTCCTCCAGCCCATGTCTGCTGCGAGCTGGCGCACGGAGAACCCCCCACTCCTCTCCCCCTCCTGTCAGATTATAATAACACATAACATGTTGTGTTTGCTGCTTCATATGTGCTTGTTTCCGCATCAGAGTACCGTTACGCTGGGACACCATACAGTACAGCTAGTCACACAACGCATCGGAGCAGCGCAACTTCCTGCGTGACACACTTCACTTTACATGGCTGCGTTTTTCCTATACAATTTGCCTGCCTTGCAGCACGTGTGCGTTATGGGTCTGGGTGTTTTTTTTTACTTGTACCGCTGAGGGAACATGAATGCCCTGCTTTAACCAGTGTTCCTCTGGGTAAATTGAACCTCCAGCCCTGGCACCGTTTATCCTAAACTCTTCCGCAAAACCAGACGGAGGCTGTAATTTGTCTGCATGGCTTTCAAGTTCAGCATGAGAAGATCCAGCCACGTAGGCATGTCCATATTCAGACCGTTACGACTGATGCAACAGTTTTCCACGCACAACCCCAAAAAAAAAAAAAAACCCCGCAGTCCCAGCTGGACCCAGACCATCCGTGCGTAAAAGCGAGCTTTCAGCGCGTACGTCCGCGGTTTTGTACACAGGTCAGCGCGTTCAACCACATCAGATTGATAAGTAAAGTTCACACCTTTTCATCACGACCTCCATTAAAAGCTGATACTACACTTCTCTGTGTGCCATACTGTAACTTAAGAACAAAGGGGCAACTTCACACCCGCCACGTTACAGCAGTTCCTCCAGCAGCCGGCCGCTCTGACACGTTTCCTCCTTCACTGCTGGTTGCAGCTAAACTTACCGTAATCGACCCGCTCATCATGAAACAGCCCTCACATCCTACTCACCGATGATAATAGCACATGCGCTCAGCAGTCCGATTTCTTTCTTTAGGGTGACCCTGTCGCTGTTGGAGGAGTTTATATCCTTCTTTTCCTCGTTGTCCTCCATCTCCTCCGCCTTGCAAATGTGCTTCCTGCCCGCCTCGGTCCGGTCCAGATACTGTAGCCTGAATCAAGCTCCGCTCTCCGGGTTGCCCTTATAGTATCCTACTCATGAACGTAGCACATGCGCATGCGCCCGACTCAGCAACGAGGCGGCCACCTTGTGCCAGGTACGCTGATGCAAAGGTGTGACAGGATTGAAGCATCTACCACCTGAGGCTAGTGGAGGTACGCGCACGGCAGAATGTTTGCATACCTGTAGATTTGTGGACAAGTCTGTGTATATGAGTCACATGATTCTTACTTTTCTTCCATCCATCAGCATATGATTATAAAAGTATCTTCATGACCTATATCAGTTTAATCCTGCACACTGTAAATGTGTGTTATCATATGTTTTACCTAACTGGGATAAACACACAGCTGTCAACCAGGCTATAGCACAGGGAGCTGGAACAAAAGGAAGTGCAGAGTAATTAATGAACAGGTGAATAAATAATCACGATGTTCAGGAAGTTAAATAAATCACTTCATAGGCAATTTAATTTACACAACATTCTGCTTCCTTTGCCACAGACAGACACATGTGCTGTATTTCCCAAATTGCTGGTCCTGCCTATGGAATAGTGCACTTTTAAATGTGGCCAGACAGGATCCAGATGATTCTGTTTTTCCTGTGTGCTGCTGTAATTTGAGCCTGTGCTCATTCTTTTGAGTGCAGGGGCAGCAGAGAGCTGCTCCACACTGTCAATAGAGTCAATAAATTGTGGACTCCAGTAGCTCAGAGTATAAGATTACAGTAAGACTGAAGCACAGTTTACTTTGTATTCTTACACTGTCGTACAAAGTTCATTCTGATGACTCGCTGTCTCCTGGGAAAAATCATTTGGCAAACATATTTTATGACGTATATCACTAACAGGCTGTGTGAGGATCATTGGATTATTCGAGGTAGGGAGAGAGCAAGATAATCCACAGGCATGCTGCAGCTTTGTGAGGCTGCATTTAGGCAGACTGCTTGAGCTGAATACTATCATCAGCATGCTTATGTGTTTACAGTGACAGCAGTAACATGTTGATCTGTTGCAGGTAAACGCAAAGTACAGCTGAGGCTAAAGTGAATGTCCCAAATGATGACATGTAAAGGGAACTTCAAGTGTTACCAAAGCCAATAAAATGCAGCATCTGGGGACCACGAACGTCTGCACAAATCTATCCAGTAGTTAAATGATATTTTATATATAAATTAAATATTTATATAAATTATTATTGTTATAAATACAGAGGTGTCATCAATCTGTGTTCTCTATAAAATAACTTTGTGTATAATAGGTTGAATATTATGATACACAACCAAGGCTGATAATGTAGTTATTACACAGCTATCCTTGTTCGGCGTTGAACCAATCACACGGCCAAATAAATGCTGAACTTTACCACACTTTCAATGCCAGAGGCAACATTTGCAGATAAACAACAGAAAACAAACTGACAGTCACTTTAAAAACAAATGGACACGTCTCTTTAGCAGGTAATGTGATTTTTCTGGATAGTAAGCAGGCCGATTACATTTCTTCGTCTGGATAGAGAGGTGATGTGTACTTCTCTGTGGCCGACTGTCTTGGTAGCGTTTCTCCTTCTGAGAGAGAAAAAGTTCTGAGTGGGTTCAAAAACTGCCACGTTCGTATTTGCAGATTTTTTTCTGTATCTGTATTTCTCCATTTCTCACTGTGCTGCAGTGGACAGTGCTGCATGTCACTTTTCACAGTGACAGCCTCGTTTTCCCTCAACAAGCAATTATACTCCAGTCAAATTACTTAATTAATTATACATCAATTTCTTTGGACAAGTTGTACCCTTGGCACTTCAAAAATCTGAATAAGTTCTGAGTAGACAGGCTTAAGACTACAATAAAAATGAACTTGAATGACCGGCAGCCTACTGGGTGTTTTCTACTGTACATTGGCTCAGAAGATAATCCCTTAGGTTTTACTGTTGTTTGATTACATAAACAACTCAGCTACTGCAACTAAGATTCTTACTTGTGGCATTTCTACCAGCAAACTATTTGGAGTCAATCCTTTTCCCTTAGATGAGCTGTTGTAAGGTGTGTTTGTGAATAAACAACAAACAAAAAACAATCCAAGGTGTGTTGCATAGCAACTAGTTGCTTCTGAGGGCACATATTGGGAACCACTTTGCTCTTCCTACTTGGCAGAGTGTAGGACGATGGAGATTGAAATCAGAGGGAAGAGATGATCTCACTGATCACAGATTGTAAGAGATTCAGACAGATCAGAACAGGTGATATAAAACAGAATGCTGGAGAAGAAGAGGTAACGCCATAGAGGTGCCGCAGCTTAGAGGAAGGTGGAGATGGATGAATGCTTTTTTGACTTTACATGGCAACATGTAAAAGCTAGTGGAGAATGTAAATGAACAGTATTGTTCGTGTCTCTCTTGAGCAAGGCACAGCTACTCATTAGAGGACTGTTGTCATACCAGGAGTCCCTCAAGTGTGAGCCTAAGGAATCCTCTTTCTCATCTGTTTTCTCTGAATTTGAGTTTTAATATGACATATTAGAGTAGAATCTTCTTTTCTGATGCAGTTAGCAGACCCCAACAGAAAAGAATAAAACATTACACACATCGCATCACTTAAGAAAACACACACTCACACCCACCACTCTACATCTACATTTTAAGGAGTTAAGTCATTAAGTTGCGGCAGGCGAATGCTAACGAATGCACAATTAACTTGGAGGCCGGCCCCCCTCTCCAAAAGGAGGCCCCGACAAAGAGAGGAGATGCTTTGTTGCCGACAGGAAGGCAAGCTGAAACACTGGCTTCAGTGTGATGGCAGGAGGGGATGAGGAAGAGATGGAGGGAGGCACAGCCAAAATACTGTGGTGGCATACGGGGAGGAGTTTTGCTGTAAACAAATACATCACAGCATCCCAGAAGAGTGGCAGGAGGAGGAAGAGGAGTTTTAGGATGATAATGCTGGAGGAGGAGGCGTAAGGGAGTAAAAGGAATTTAAAACTGCCTATAGTCTGAATAGTTTGCACATCTACTGTCAGTTCTGCACGTTTCACATTGATCCCAAGACCGACTGTGAAAAGTACATTTATTTCAATATTTTTAGGTACAATTATTTATTTTTATTTTATGTTACTTCATATTTTGACAAATATCAAGGCAAATATCCTTTCACTGCACCACCTGTGATTACTTTGAGTATCTGCATAATAATACAAAATATAGTATAATAATTAAAACTTGAGTGATTCCCAGTGTGAAATTCATTAGCTACCCTGCAGTATGTTCATCAGAACAGTGTATAATAAGCTCCATCATTAGCATCTTTAACATTAAGATGGACACATTTATGCATCAGTTATACCTAAGTACTATCTAAGTACTATTACATTCACTCATATGAAATCCACCATTGTGAATATTTTTACTTTTGGTATTTTAATTATCTTTTGAGCTGATACGTGGGTAATTTTTTATTTTTCAGTTTCAACAGAGTTTCCATTCTTCCTGTAGTTAAAAGAATGATCTGAGTACTTGATCAACTGCTGATGATGAGATGTTACAAGATATGGGATTTCACACTTCCACTACTAATACTGAACCACAGACTCTGTGTACTGAACTAAATCACACTGATTACACTGTTTCTTTCTTTATCAGGTTAACTTCATGATTCTTTGCTATACAAACAGCATTTATGTAACAGAGTATTCTAATAGTATCTCAGTTTGGAAACACAATGTGCTTAGCTGTGCTAGCGGTGTGGCATTAAGGTAATGTAATGTCAGGCAGGCACTTTGGTGCAGACTAAAATATTTCAACATCTATTCAAAGGAGTGGCGTTAAGATTTGTACAAATATTTATTGTCTCAACAGAATGAATCCTACACACTTTTGACAGTGATCTGACTCTTTCCTTTAATGCCACTGGCAGGTCAAACCTTTCACCTGTCCTGCTCTATAGCTCAGCTTACACTGCGTGGACTGGTGCAAAATTTCCAGAAGATGAATTTTTTTCATGCCACCATTAGGTCCAATTATAAATTTGTCTGAAAACTATCCCTTTTAGCCTTGGCTTTTGGATATTCAATGTGGTAAAATTAACCTCCTCGAGACCTGCATTTTTGCACTGTTGTGAGTCTCAGAGACTCAAAGCATAACCTCACGTTGCCATTAACATAGCTGTAGGCTTTTGTTTACATTTCTTTAGCAATCATCTGTCAACCTATGTACCACAGCTTTGCATCTGTCAATCACTGTCACTATCTTAGCAGAATCATAGAAGACTATTTACACATCTCAATCTAAAAGATTTAGACAACTTATTGTCCACCTGACAATTTGCACTGTTTATCTGGCACACAATCATACTGTATGAGCACAAAGCAGACACATTTTTAACTGTCCTACATTAGCTTCACGCTTTTTGATGTAGACATATCCGGTAGTTGTTATCAAATAGGCTGTAGGTTAAGTTGGATCCATGCGTAGAGAGAAATTACCTGAGTGACCAAAAAGATCGACTGACTACACGATAAACTTAAAATGTAATGGTACATGAAGATGACTGCAGTGTAATTGGGCAGATGTTCACTCTTGAAAAGCTGTGTGAGTTCAGGATTTAATCAATATCATTTATCAGTCACACATGCTCATGAAGCTGTCTTACAACTGACTGAAAGATGTCTGACACTTTCAAATCCATGAAATTTTGAATGTTGATAAATCACCTAAACTTACATTATGTTCTATAATCTATTAAATCTGTACTTACACCTATTTGTGTAATGTAAGATGTGGCTAATAATTTTCTGAGAAAGGATACAACTAAAAAAAACAATAACTGAAGAAGAGTGTGGAGGCTGGAAAGAAGGGAAGGGGGTCAAATGAGAGAGGGGGGGCGAGAGACAAGCAATAGATTAGGTAGGAAGATAACCACTGGGCACAAAAGGTAGGAAAAAAGGACAAGGGGGCAGACACATGTGGAGTGCAAGGACTGCTGGAAGGAAACAAAAAAGGGAGGAAAAAAGGAGAAATGAGGAAACGGGGCCTAACAGAGAAAGGAAGGAGAAGAGGCCGTGAACCCAACACCACTTTGCAGCCAAGGACAAACTATCACTCTCTCTCATTCTCTCTTACATCCCGCCCTTGATCTATTCTTACTGTAGACTTCTAGAGTGCTTGCTTAAATGGTTTGCCATACTGCCCACACCACACATCATTTGTTAACAGGGAACCCAGAGTTCTTGCAGTTGGGGAGCAGAGCTGCATAGCAACCCCGCAGCACTTCCTGTTGGGTCAGGGGTTGAACGCCAGCGCCCGTTGTTCACCGCCGTACCCACTCTGCCTTTAGAAAAGCAGCTAGGAAGCAGTTCACTTACAATCGGCTTTGTGCTTCGTTGTGAGGAGAAGAGAAATGAGCGGAAAAGCAAAGCACCCTGAGTTCACTACACTCTTTAACAGGCAGGGACTTCCGTATGCTTTAACTAATATGGGGTTTTGAAGACTTTTCTGTCATGATGCTGATAACTGAGCACTGCTGTCAGATTTGAGTCCCTTTTAAATTGTTTGCACCATGAAATACATTTCAATGTTCTTTAAAACCTTTTTTTCAAGACATTTAGAACATGTAAAACTGTTGATGGAGAATGTGGACTGCTCATTTTCAGCATTGAAACCCAAAATGTGATTTAATATTCTTTGCCTTGCAGAAGTCTAGGATGTGTTTTAAAGTGCCCTCTGGGTTAACACCTATAAGCAGTTAACCTGATGTGCCCTTCCACACACACGTGAAAACTGCAGAAAAACCAGAAGAGGTGTTGTTGAGGATCTGTGCAAAAACAGCTTCTCTAGGCACCAGCTGTATAAAAACTAGTACAACACATCGCAAAATAATGTAGCGTTGCTGACGAGCTCGCTCTTCCATACAAGCTCAAATGAATGAATGAAAATTGTCACCAAGTTATTTAATAAATCCCAATTCGGAAACATTAATACTACCAATCAGTGACATAGCAGGAAGAAAACAAGCAAGAAGGCTGTGTTGCCTTTTGGTGCACACTTTATTGGTCCCACACATTCTGGATCAGTGACTTAAATATTACCGGGACACTTAAAGGTGGAGTTTCCTGTGTAAACACACATCACAGAGCCTGCATTTACTAGACATATGCAATACATACATGAACATGCATGCAGGTCTCGAGTCAAATGTCTGCCATGTGAACGGCCTGGTATTGATGAGAAGAATAAGACCATAAGTATACTACTTATAGTAGGCAGTTTGAGTTGTCAATCAAATGAGTAATTTATAATATAAATAACCACTGGTAGGGTTTAAGAGGCCTTTCTGTCTTTCCCCTTTGTCCACCTGAATCCCCCACTTTTACTTAGTTTATGAGTCATGCATTTGACTTTTGCATTTGTATTGTTCCACTGTGGTAAGTTATTAAAATAAGCCTGTCTCTTGTTGACGGCCTGTACAGTGAATGGCACATCATGTCCACCTGACAACACTGCCATTTTGAGAAAGGAGGCAATTAAAAATGTGATTTCTCTCCCTCTTTTTACTTAAAGTCAAAGATTCTGTGAAAACGATCATAAATTCATCCTCTAAAATGTAAACTGTTGTGAGTAGGTACATTGTAATGACTTATAAAAAACTATAATTTAACACACGCGCTGTGCAGGGTCAGTCAGTCAATTAAACTAATTCCCAATGTGTGATAACTGCAGCATAATATATGTATGTTAAATACTGTAAAGAAAACAATCATAAAGAATAAAATCAGATCATCCAGTGGTCAATAAATAAGACTCTTAATAGTTAATTCACCTCAATACTTAAATATTAACTTGTACCTCCACCTAGTGGTCAGTATTGTGTAGTACAACATCGTAGCTCTGGCAAGAGAACAAGTCTACATATAACACAACAGGATTCATAATCACAGATCCAGCAGCTAAAATCCAGACCTCTGTAATGATGCAAGAAGGCAGCGATCCCAGTACTTTACCATCATGTCCATTTCAAGTCTTATAACCAGCAACAAATCTATGTTGCTCGTCTCTTTTGTGAACACAAACAAGAAGGGTTTATTAGTGCTGACTCATAAACACTCTGCTGACACAGTATGACAGTAATGACAGCAGCCTTAAATGGATTAATGAGATTCCGCAGAAGCACAAATGTCTATCTAAAACTATATTTCGTAATGTCTAGGTGTAATTAACTCTGTTAAAGTGGTTCCAGCAAAGAAACATATGTCCTTGCTTTGAATCTAAATGTAATGTAATGTCTTTTGCTCAGTTGTTTTAGCTCAGTTGTCTAATATTCATTTGAATATAAATTTGAAATCCTTAAAACGATGATTATGTGTCTGGACTCCTACGAGAAAATGGAGACAGAAAATTAGTATGCCTTCTCACATTCATTAGCCAAATGGAAATTATATCATTCAGCCCAACGGTTGTTAAATGAGGTTAAAAATAAAACAGTTTCTGGTCTAAAAACCTTTGTCTGGCTTTGAGATGTAGGAATGTTCCAGACAAAGACAGCTTTGCCCTAGTTTATAGCCACAGCTACACCCTCAATCCCTGATTTCACCTCAGTGTTGCTGATATCAATAATCCCCTCCTGACATAACCACTTCTTCTACGAACCTTTGTAACTGGCAAAAACCCTTCACACAGAGGCAGCGGGCCGCTCAGGCTTCACCTCTGACACCAGCGAACCTGAGAAGCTGAACATTAAGCGCTGAATCAAAAACACAGCACTTACAAGAATAAGATTCAGCTCAGGGGTTGAGTTCACCTCACCCACAAACACTCTCAGTGGGAATGAGAGATCAACACAATCAAGAAAAAATCTCAGCAGCCGAATCAACCACAGTTCATCCTGCCACTGTTGCTAGGAAACGCAATTAAACTACAGGTCAAAGATCATAGATGCTGATCTCGTAAATGTATAATATGTTAAAATGATGTTTGTTTTTTTTAATTAGTTTTATAGAAAAATGATTATTGTACATTCACAGGTTTAGTTTTGTAATATTTATTCAAGTTTCCAGCAGGCAGCTGTAACAATCTTAATTACTTCAAGATTACTATAAAAATAGAAATGTTACTGCTCTAGTTGTGATTTTAGTGTCCTTACTTTTAAATCAAATTTCTTTATTCAACCAACAACACACTAACACACTAAGGTCCCGTTTATTCACGTTTACCGTTTAATTAATAATATAATATAATAACAGCTTTGCATGTTCCTCTGGAGCCTGTATGGTGCTGTTACGGAGCGGCCTGGATTTTCTATCCCACTTACATCACTTTAATTATCCCGACCAAGCTGCTGCATTTGCTTTATTGGGGCTGGCACGGGCAGCAGATGGTGCAACGAGGCCTGCCCACTAATCTGAGGCGCCAGTCCGACTTGAATGTGAGATTTGTTTAGCGTTGTATAAACGGCATCTCGGTCGACATGACATACGCTGAGGTTCATACCTAAGGCCGTCAGGTGTCGTCCGGGAGGCGGAGGTGGTCGTGAACGCACCACTCAGCCCGTTTGTTTGTTTTTTCTACTTCCGTGTGGGCGGAGTCAGAGCTCCGTGCTGGACAAGTCTCTGACCTGCGTCCTCTCTCCCAGCAGACACACACGGAGCAGGAGGATCCTCACCTGTGGGACTGTCCGTCTGGTAGAAAAAGCTTTTTAACTTGCTCGTTTTTCCTCTGAGGGTCTCGGACTCCGCGGCTTCAGGATGACGGACACTCTCATACCAAACGGCATCAAAGACAGCGGAGGAGACGGTTTTAAGAAGGTGAGGTTCACTTCTTTTCTAACAGTGGGAAATACTGATGTGAACTCCTAATTTATTGTTTCCGGACCCAACCAGAGCTGCTACTGTGTCTTTTCTTCACCCACTTGGCAGAAATGAGACACTTCACCGAGTCAAACGGACATTTTTATGTCCAAATTGTTCACTTCTCACTCAAACATGTCCTCAAAACAACATAGAAATGACGAGTGTTGAAAGGTTATTTCATTTTTTTATTTGGGTTTCAGTCTTAAATTCAATCTAATAATATAATGTAGTGAATTTTTCCCGATGTGTCACCGACAGCAGCAGAAACTGTCAGCTTCAGGTGTTTGTGTGTGTGTGTGTGTGTGTGTGTGTGTGTGTGTGTGTGTGTGTGTGTGTGTGTGTGTGTGTGTGTGTGTGTGTGTGTGTGTGTGTCCCTCTCCCTCTCTCATCTCATCAACATCCTCCCACAGTGATTTTTTTCTACACAATGGTGAAAGGATTATTAAGCAAATTACCCCCCCCACCACAACCATTCACTCCCAAGAATAGCTGTATCTCCTGCTGGTACTGATAAGGGCAGTGACCAAACATCCCATAATTAACCTTTACAGTCCCCTGCTATCTCTCAGGGGTGTGAGTGACAGATAATAGGAAGTGAGATATGGAAGAGCTATTGATTGATGGTAAACTTGGGTCAGATTAGCCTGCTTCCAATGTGTCGCCACTCTTTTTGCTCCTACTTTTAATCAGGTATGAATTTGCTCAGAACTCTACTTTCAGTTTCCCAATGACTGTAACTTACACATATGCGAGATGCCTACAACCCTACTCTACCTACAAGGCTCAAATGTGAATGTGAGTGGCAGGTTATATAAATTGTCACTCGCCCTGTATTAGTTTTGATGTCTAAGCCTTTCATTATGGAAATATGCTGGTGAGATGTCATTATGCCCTGATAGTCCTCAGAGGACTCGGCATTTGTTGAATCAGGACTGGCAGAGAAACCTCCCTAACCAGTTTTGCATGCACCTGAGATTGTAACATTTTCCAGTCAAGTCAGTTTTATTTATGTAGCTCTCTTCACGCACAATGCCGATCCAAAGTGCGCCACATCCGCATAGAAGCAGGTTAACCAATATTTTAGACTAGATTAACTAAATTATCTCAAAATGTCAAATGTGAACTCTTTAACAGGAAAGTGTTTATCCGTTAAAGTTTTTTTTTTCCTTTTTTTTTTAACAGCTGTAGCTTTTAAAACTATAAAATAGCCACTTGGCAGTGGTCGAGTGACTACTTAATGTGTTTTTCCTGAGTTCCCTGTCTACCACGCTGTGGTCCGCGTCTCATTCCCCCCACATTTGTACTGGTGTCCTCAACCAGAGTGTTTTAATAGACAAGCTTGTTTAGATGGACATCTGAACAGGGCCTTTGTTTCTTTCAATCCCCCCGAATCCCCTTCTGAACGCTGTCTGGATTTAGGTTCTGTGCCGCTCTTCCTGTGTTTATAAAAATGTCAGTGGGAACCAGCATCTGCGCATGATGGGAGACAGTAGAACCTAATAATTTAGTCCCAAACAGTTTCCTCTATTACTGTAACACTCATGATATAGTTTAATTAATCTTTTTTGTTCTTTCTTTCTTTATGTGTGCTTTGTCCTCTGTATTTCTCAGCTCCGAACTCTCTGGAACCTTTTAATTACTTCGTAGAAATCATTCTCATTCTCATTCAGCAGATTCTTAGAAACCACAGTGCAATGAGTTCTGCATTCGGGTTTTCTCATGTTAAACAGATTTGCAATTTGGAAACTTTTTGGTCAAATTTTAACCAAGTGGAGCCAAGATCTCTGCTTCCATTTTTTTTGTGCTCCATTTTCTCCTGGGTGAAAATGAGTTTAATGATTTACAAGGCCTCACTAGATTCGACCAATGCTCCCTGGAGCTGTTGTGGTTCAGGGCTTCCTTCACAGCCGTCCACTGGTTCACCTCCAGCTGGCCAAGGTCCGACTGGATTTGCTGCAGGATGGAAACATGGCAGAACAAAAAGCAGAATCTGCATGTTTTTTTCTCTTCATCCACCTCAGCCAAACAGGGCATTGACGTAGCATCTGGCCTGCGGCCGTCCTTCAGCCAGACCACAAACACAAATTGACAACATGTGTCCTGGTTCACAAACCAGACAAACTCCCTCAACTTAGACATACACTTAGATTCCCTCGGCACTGTTTGTATTGGAAAGAGACAAATGAGAAGTGCAGCTGTGATCAAATATTGTAGTTCAGGTTGGCACTTAGTTGGACTGAACGATTCACAGCCTCTTTTGAGCTGTCAAAACATCCCTACTATATTAAGAGTGGATTCAATTAGTAAAGTCTAGTGAACATGCATGAAATCTTTCTGTCATTGTGTATTATCATATTTTTATACAGCTCACACTCAGTATTTACAGTGCAGACAAGCAAGCATTCTGTTGTGTTTTCATAACTGGGTCATGACGGAAGCTCTTTCATGGCAAGTTGCCACTTTTAATCATCACTTGCAAACCAGCTATCCTGTGAATCATTGGTCGTATAAGACAACAGAAAAATCATCTGGTGTTTGATGGAAATGATAATGGACTGCTCTCTTTGTGTTTTGCTCTAATGAAGGGGTTTTGTATGCTCATAGAGAAAGGCTGTGCTGCACTGAGTATGCCAGTGAATAGGAGGGGTTCAGTTCCCTCAGCAGTTCAGTGGGTTAGGAGATGTAGATGCAGGGGTAGTAGCTATGGTTAGTGGTCAAGTTACTACTAATGTGTCGCCAAGTAGGATGTCAGATGGTCTGTGGTAAAAACAGCAGCCCTTTTTCACTGTTAATAAAATCTGGTTAGTGCTACAAAAATGAAGGATTTTGCTCAAGACAAACAAAAAGCCTACCCATTGTACAACAGTATTAAAGGTGATATAAAACAAAATATCAAAGTGATTTTACACTATTGGGTTTATAGATTAGGTCACACTGATGAGACAAGATGTTGTAGTTATTGATTGAAACAGCGTTGCTACGCAGGATCAGGGTCAACTATTTGGAATGCTAGCACTGGAGTTTCATATCATACTGCATGTTAAACATGAAAACATGCTGCTATGGTTACTATCAACCTCTAGCTACTCCCTGTTCTTTAACACACACATACACCCTACTTTTGATGCCGCAAATTACGCAATGACGTAGTGCAACACAGACACACCCTCTCCTGTTGTTTTGTGCTCGCATCCTGACTTTACAGCCTTGGTAAGAATAGCTCCAGCTACCTCCAGTCACACCACACCCCCAGCATTCTCCATGCAGCTCTGTTGTGTAATTAACAAGGCTTTGTTTTTTTTTTAAATAAATGATTAATCATTACAGTTTTGTCACTGAAGTGTTTGAAAAGAAATACCTGAGGAACAATAGCAGAGTGGCCATAGAGTGAATCATACTTCAACTAAAAACAAAAAAAGTCTAGATGAAATGAGACCCTTGTTTCAACCACTTCAGCTCAATAGGGTTTGCGTACTTCTCATCTCAGCGATAACTCTCAACATGTTTTCTCCATCCTTTAAATTGTAATTAATATTTATTTTCTTGAGTTGGTGTTTAGATCATCACAGACCTTTTTGATACATTACACCCTACAAAAACATCCTGTCGCTAAAATCTGTTTTTTGTAAACTTGAGTCAGGTTGTTGCCTGGTCAGCTGAACATGAGTCAGACAATCGTGTATCTATAATTTGTGTATCTCGTCCTGGTATGGTGAGATGCATATAAACAGGAAAGGTATGGTTCATCTGTTAGACCTGTGACCTCTGATTCTCTACCTTGAGGTTGCTATGTGGAATGTGAAGCTAATTTTGCTGCTGACCTCAGACTTAGTCAGATAAGTTAGTACATTGTCAAAGTGTCCCACACCGAGGACAGTAAATGACAGTAACTGGTTTTACTGAGCTGACCGGTCTCTGTGCGTCATGAGTGCAGTAGAAACCACACCTATGGTGCGCTGTGAGTCAGTCAGTATGAATTTCTTAAACCAGTTTATCTGAGCTGCTACAGTATAAGTGACAGTCTGTTGACTTAGGAAGGCTGTGACTCTTGTGATAGGGACAAGGGCACATGGTACAGCCACATACAGACTGTTATAATACAGAGTGAGTGCATGTGTTGCATGTGAGTACAACGAAATGCAGGTCTTCCCACACACAACTTATGATTTATTTTTACTGTATCGAATAGTAAAATTAAAGTAAAATCTCACATACAGTGACAAGAAAAAGTATGTAAACCTTTTGAAATTTTGTGGTTTCTGCATTCATTTGTCATGATCTGATCTTCATATAAGTCAAGTGTATTAGTTATTAATTAAATATGATGTGCATAAAAAATAATAATACAAAAAAATCAGATCTTTCATGTCTTGAGAATAACCATTGAAACCTCATAGTACTAGTGGAAAAAGTATGTGAACCTGGGAATAATGCCCTCCAAAAAGCTAAATGGTGTCAGGTGTTAGCATACCTGGAGTCTTGTTAAGAAAATTAGTTTTTAGCTGTGGGCTAGAGCTACTTTGACGGACAAAAAAAACACTCTTAACGTTTTGAGTTTGCGCTGCACAAGAAGAATGTGCTTATTTGAGCCATACCTCGCTAAAAGGAGCTGTCAGAAAATCTACGATCAAGAATTGCTGATTTGCATAAAGCTCGAAAAGGGTTAAAAAGTGATGTCAAAGACTTTCACCAGTCTACAGTTAGACAAACAATCTACAAATGAAGACACTTTGGGACTGTGGCTACTCTATCAAGAAGTGGACGGTCAGTCAAAATGACCCTAAGAGCACAACAAACACTCATCAATGAGGTAAAGAAGCAACCCTGAGAGACAAAGATTTGAAGGCATCACTGGAACTGGCTAACATCTGTGTTCATGAGTCTACAGTAGGTAAAATATTGAACAAGTGTGTCTATGGCAGGACACCGCGACGGAACTGCAGGAAATTGCTGAATGCCTGAAGTTTGCCAAAGAGCACATACTTTTTTCCTTCTTGGTTGTTCTTACTAAAAACATGTAAGATCAGAATTTTCTTTTGTTATTATTTTAGGCACATCATATTTTTTAATACTCTTGATTTGATTTTATGACAAATTGATGCAGAACACCACAGAATTCCATAAGGTTCTTGCCACTGTAAGTTTATTTAAAAGTCAAGACTCAAAAATTTAGACATTAGAGCAACAATTAGAGCAGATGCAGTGAGTAGTAATTGAGCACCTTGACTAAATGGTAATATGCTGCCAGCTTTGTAGTAGTGAGTCGACATATCTGAGTGAATGAGAAGTGTAACTTCATGCTCTGGACACCTCAGATCAGTTTTGGCCCAGGCTTAACTGATGATATGTTCATAATATGCCAGATACTTAAATTTTCTAAACGAGAACAAAGACATTTGCTCAGTAGATTGTGGTATCACTGACTGTCTGCAGAACAACTGCTCGCAGACAGTCAGTACTAACTAATTATGGAAAAGTGCTTAGAACACAACTAATCAATAAATAAAGATATGAAACAGAGATCCCCCATAAAGAAATTGAATTTGGAGCAACCAATCAATGTTTTTGCTGCTTGTTGTCGTTGTTCTTCTGCTGCCTGCTGTTTTTTCCTCTCTCCTCTTTCCACTCACCCCAACTGGTCCAGGCAGATGACCGCCCACCCTGAGCTTAATTTTTCCTCTCTGCTGTCGCCTACATATTTCTGTATACAGTTATATTGTGTAAGGACCTAACCCATACATTGTTAAGTATATGAGTATATGGCTTTTGTCATTATTTGGCATTAAATAAACAAAATAAAATTGAATTAAGGAACTGTTTAATATTTGGAGCCTAAGCACTGCAACGTAAAACCCATAAACTGAAAAAGAAATGATCCTATGTTTTTACAGCATGTTTTTTTTTTTTTTTTCTTAATCTGCTTACAGTGCATTTTGACTCACAGTATCTAAAAAAGTTGTCATCAGCTGACATTGTTTTTGTATCTCCTTGTCTCAGGGTTGTAACCCGTTCGCCCAGACAGGACGAAGCAAACTGCAGAACCAACGAGCCAGTCTGAACAAAGAGATCATTAAAGAGATGAGGATGAGGGCTGGCGCTGAGAACCTGCTGAAGTGAGAACACAACTGATTTCTGATAACACATGCAAACCTTTGCATACTGTACATTTGTGTGTCTGCTTTTTTGTGGGATTGATGATGTGCAAAGAACACAGGTGAAAGAAGTAGAAAAACACATAACATCACAAACTTGCAGTTGTTAGATAAAGAACAATTTCTGTCTTAGCTTGTCACTTGCCTGTATTGTTACATAGTTATGCATTATATGTGACATTTAGTCATTTCCAGCTGGTCTGTTGTTGTTGGGACAAGTTTGGGTTCACCTCCTTCATCAATCTGTCGTGACTACTTTTTGGTAAGACTTAAAACAACCAAGGGAGGCAGATGGTATTCAATGTAAACAATGCGGACGAGGAGCATTCCGTGTTCGCTGGAAACAAAAAGCTACTGTTATATGTGGTGTAGAAGAAACCTCAGGAAATGTCAGCATTTAGTCGGGGCTTTTTTTTTAGTTTGATTCTAAGTTGCAAAAGCATTTTGCTTCCTGTTCACAATTATTTATAGAATGCAGATGCTTACTAGCTATTTAGCATTTTTACTTGCGCTTTTATTTCTGTATTTATTTTATTTCTGTAGTTTAATTAAATTACTTTAGACCTAAAAGGTCTGTATTTGGTGAATTTGGTGTGAAGGGAGATGTGTCCCTTCACAATTAAACTTAGAAATCTCCTCCCACTGCAGAAATACCTCTTTTAAAGAACAGTTTAGAAAAACAAGTTTACAATTTAATTTGTAGCATAACAATTTTAGTTCTAAGATATAAACATATTTAATTTTACATTGGTGCATTCTTTTACTCCAGTGTTAGCAAAACTTCAAGTCAGACTGAAGCTGCTCCATAAGTCAAAAAATGATGCATGAATGTTTGTGCAGTTACTAAAGTAGATTTACCAACCTTTCACTCTAGTCATTTACTTTGCATCTTTATGTTTGCACAGGCATTTAAGTCCTTCTCATTCACGCTATTATGCTCTGCTGTTTTCGTAAAAACGTTTAGTTGTCTATTCTGACAAGAGTCGATTGTCGATTACAATGCTTTGTAATCATAACTGCTCATTGCAGACATTGTTTCTAATGGGGGAAAAAAAAGACATGTACGGATCTCCTCCAAACATGTTTAATTATACATGAGATGATATCATCATAGTCTGTCATATTCAAGGAGTGCATCTTTGGAGGTCACTGAGGAACACTAATTGAAATGTAACACCAATAGAACCTGTTTTACTTGATTAGAAAAACAAGTCTGTCAGCTGCCAAGTGAGACAAAAATAGCAGTCGGAAAACCTCACGTCATAGTTTTAAAATTTCCAGTGTTGGAAAAAAAAAGCTCCCTGACAAAGAGTAAACACTAATGGAATATTATAAGTTTATGACATGGTTATTGTATTGGGTTGTACAGTATTAAATTATACAGTTCTTCCACCTTCTGTCTTTATCTTTGGTTCAGTTTGGCCAGTGGCAGTGACCACGTATCTTTTTAGCAGTCAGATGGTATCAAATTTAGTGAACTGTCAAGGGTCTGCTGTCAGTAAAAAATGTTTATTGTCGCTCTGGCTGTAGCTTTCTGTCAGTACTGTAGAAACAAATCATTTAGCAGTGCACCTTTTCTCTATTAGTGATGCCCCAACTTCTCCTGCTGAGATTCCTGGATCATCTCCCTTTCCGTTTGTGAGATTAATCTGGCGAGGGATGGCATTGTTGTGTTTCTTAGTGTATGTCTTCAGTAGACCCGTCTAAAGCTAATATCAACCCCAGATGCCTCCACATTCTTTTAGTACTTCACATAGTCTGTCTAGCCAAGGCCAGAGGCTAGTGGACTCTCCCTCTCTCTCTCCCTGCTCTCTCTCTTTCTGTGTGTGTGTGTGTGTGTGTGTGTGTGTGTGTGTGTTTGCACGTGTGTCTTTGCCAGCCCTGCTGCAGCTTGGAGAACAGTCTGGGTGCATTTTTGAGTTACAGGTATGCTATTAGGTTTATTTTTAAGGCCTTAAATTATATGAACTGAGACTGTAGATCTTTGTTTGCATGGGTGTGTCTGTTGTGGTGTGCATAACAGAGATGTCATGCCTCATGGGTCTCACCTCCCCAGGTGTAGAAAATCAAAAAGATAGTCAGTAATCATATAGAACTTTTTTTTTTTTTCTTACCTTCACAGTGTGTGTGCGTGTGTGTGTGTGTGTGTGTCTGTCTGTCTGTCTGTCTTTGTCTTTTTTTAATTTGCTGCCATTCTTTCTCCTGCCCCCCTTTTTCTCTTTCTCTGCTGTTCTACATTCCTCTCCCTATCAGCAGCAGGTGTAGTCTAAACCTGGTCAAACCAGTTGTATTCCCTGCTCTGCTCTTATCTTGTCTTGCCTTACTGCTCTTAACAGTAAAGATAGTCAGGGGGAAAAAAATGAAAGAGGAACCCAAATACAAAATCAACAATATAAAGTAGCTATAAATGCAATGCAAAGTAGGTTTTGGAATACACTGAAAACACATTTGGGTTCATGCAAGAGACAGAATAAATTAATCAGTCAATTGAAGCAACAAAAAAAGGCATATGTTGACTTCAGTGTCAGTTAGGAAACTACAGTGAGTACCAAAAGTCTGTTTCAGGTCAAGGGCACTGAAGAAAAGTTTAAGAAACAGTTTACCAAAAACAATTTTTTTTCCAGAGAAGAGGATGAGGGAAACTATATTTGCTGGTTTACACTTAGATTCCCACACTCTGTGGGATGATATTAGACATTAAATTGGAAATTAATAATAGTCTTGAGGCTAGAAAGCTGTTTTTTATCGAGTCCAAACCACAGTACCTCTTCTTTCTCCACCCTGATGGATTCCCCAGACCAAACCTCTTCAGAAACCCTTCAGCAAGCCATGGTGCGGTGTGAAGGTCAGGGGCGTTCATATTGTGTTACTGTATGTGTTTGTGTGAAGAGAAAAATTATATCTAGTAATGTGATAATATATGCTGGCCATTCTTATATTTTAAGAAAATTAATGTAGACCAAAGAGGCGAGGGAACTATGTTGGACTAAGTGACAGACTGCTTTCTCTTTTAAAAACGCCTGCCTGATAGCATTTCTTTACATCTCACCTTTCATGTCCTATGTAACTACACTGTACAGAGAGATAAGGTGATGGACAGGCAGCTGACAATAGTAAAACATCTCTGGACTGACAGATTTGGGACTGGAGTATAGTGGAGAGCATGAGGGTTCTCTGTAAAACACAGATAAGGATATAATATGACCACTGAGGTGACCTTCTATCACCTTGGGTGCATGTGAATTGAGAAATGTGTTTTCACAAATGGACAATGTGTAATAAATTCTGCATTACAAAAGCGCTATCCGCTCTATATATGAAATCAGCCTTATCGCTGCTGCTCAGTGAATCATAATCTATTTTAGGATCTTATCTATGTTTGTTTTGGAAATTCTGCAAGCAAACATACATAATACATCTTCCTCATTTTAACACTAAGTTCACATGCTAGGCTCATGTGTTTATGATTACAGAAATATGCAATAAGTTGTACAATTCTGGGGGCACATCTGTATACTGACATTTGAATAAATATTTGTTTACACACATCATGCAAATGTGTTCTTAAAGAATCTGTACAATTGGCAACATACTGTGTATTAGGAAATACACTGAATGATCATATCAAATCTGTCTGTCATGCAATGGTAAATCAATTTGAAACGGCAACCTTACCACAAGAAAGATCTGTAAATCAAGTGTACAGCATTTGTGGTTCAGGATGCATGCTTGTTTTCATAATCAGCTGCAGGAAAGTTTGGTTCTGTCAGAGTGAATAATAACAAGGCTGATTCTTGTATTTATTTTCTTGTAACCACTGTTTATTTCATTTTTTTTGTCTGCATCTCTCTTTCTTCTGTATGCAGAGCTACATCTAACAACAAAGTTAAAGAGATGGTCCTGTTGGAGTTAAGTTATGTTAACTCCAACCTGCAGCTACTAATGGGACAGCTGGAGGGACTCAACAGCTCAGTAGATGTCTACCAGAACGCCCAGTAAGTACAACTATTACATTTTTTACTACTGCTGAGTTTGCTGCCTTTGCTAATGTAGGCTTATTGTAATAAAAATCATAAAAAGAGGTTAAATATGAAGTTGTTGCACAGAGGTTTCTACACCTGCCATAGTGTTGATTAGCAGCCAGCAAGACAGTCATGGCCCTGACAGTCATCCTGCATCCTTTCAGAAGTAAGACAGTTGTTGACAGAGGAGATGTGACAAGGATGTGCAAACTTAGATAAGAATCAAATATAAGGCTCAGTCAGTGGGTGTATGTGACAGTGATGGGCTCTGGTATTTTCTGTCTTTAAAGATAAGCCAAGTAAATAGGGTGTGTATCACAACAAAGTATGTACAGTGTGTCATGAGGATACACAGTCATGTGTGGAGTGAGGCTTGGTAAAACACAAAGGAACACAATTTTTTTTTAATGAGCTACAGACCCAGTTTTCATTTTCTGGTCTGCAGGATGACCTTATAAAACCTAGAATGCCAGCCTAGGTTTGCACTACAAGAAGTCCGGATTAATTTGTTTGGCTTATAAGGTCTCAGTGCTGTAAGGTCCAGGAGGATTTAACCTGGTTTTAATGAATCAGGTTGTCTGTCTGCAGGGTTGCAGACAACGTGATCGCATCAGGAAATTGGGTATATTTTCCTGACTTTATTTTGTATTCCACTCGATGATTAAGTTTTTATTTCCAATAGAAATTTGTGTCTGTAAGTAAGAACAAGTGTCTGTAAGTGCCAGATTTGATGGGAGCAGTCAGCCATTCATGACCCTCAGTCTCAGAGAGGCACCTATTTACTCCTCAATGCCCAGACATTAGGAAGGCTGTGAAACTATCATCACCCATTCTTCATTCTGTGCAGAGTACAAGGATTTTACATAATTGCATTGACATTAGCAGACAAACAAAAGGACATCCATACCTGCATTAGTGTATAGGTAACATGTATGTGTGGGTATCAGATCGGAGCAGGTGTGTCAGTGGGATGACACTGTACAGCCACAGTGAAGAGTTAGCCTCCTCCTCCCAGCATGAAATATAACCTCTTGGGTAAAGAAACAAAAACCTCTCCTCACATTTCTTGACTTTTCCCACGAGTCCACTTTCCTCTAAATAGCATTGTTTTTTTTTGTTTTTTTCGTCTTTTAGCAGGCTGTAGTATGAGGCAATGAATAACAGAAAGCATGTTTGTGCATGTGCTTTATATGGAGTTACTGATGTCCATGAAATATAAGATCGAATACGGAAAGGACTTGTTAAATAAAATAAAATTATACTTAGGATGTAGATTTACAAGCATATTATTCCTTCAGTGTCAGTAAAAATCCCAACATGTTTCTTTTGTGCAATCTGTGATGCATTCAGTGTTCAGTTCCTTGGTGTAATGTTCTTAAACAAAACAAAAAAGACAAAGTGAACTTTCTTAAAGATATTCTGAATCAGCATATCTTAAGTGATATTAAATAGAGACACAGATTAGATATCAGCACTGCATGCCTGCCTCATTAACATTGCTACATGTGGTAGTGTGGTAAGAAAGGTTTGCACTTTTTTGTACTGTCTAAGATAAGAGAGTAAGAAAAGGAGTTTGTGTTTACAGTATATGTTGGTTTACGTGTCTTCACGTATTTTGATATCTACTTTATTTTAATAAAGTGATTAGTTCAAGTTTTCAAGTTGTGCTGGACTCTTTCTGAAAACCAGTTATGTCTGGACTGCCAAGGAAATAGTTGTCTGTTCCATGTCTTGCAAACTGGCACATAAACTGTGTGTGTGTGTGTGTAGGGAGACGGAGGTTGAGCTTTTGAGAGGCTTTTAACATTTTAGATTCCCTGCAGAGCACATATCCTCAACCCCCCAATCCCTCCCTCTGCCAAACCAGAAAAAACACCAGAGTGATCTCATCTCATGTACTAATGGAGTACACTGCAGCCTCTATCTTGCTCGGTCTGTTACTGATGAATGAGGTTTTCTGTGATTCACAGAGCCAGTATGCCAGAGGAATGCCTCCTTATCATAGAGTGATGAATGAGTGCGAGGAGTTGTTTTTCTCGGCACTGTGGATTTGACGTCTTGTATAGTGAGAAGATTGTACTTGCTCTGATCTCTTTGATGGAAAGAGTCATGATTGTAATAGATTTGGGATAAGATTATTTATGTATAATTCATGAACAGTTGTAAATATTGGTTATTTATATGAAGTTATATTTCTGATGTTTGTCCAACTGCTGCATTCACTGGAGGTTGTTTTGAATAACTTAAATGTGTTGCTAATCCAGACCATCCCTGGTTTGTTTTTAAGAAGGTTAATTTATTCAGCAACACCTCATTATTCTGCTTTCACTAGGTTCAGGGTTTCTTTTTTCAGACTCTGCCTGATCAGCACCAGGTATCTGTCAGGTTATATTTCCTCAGCTCTGATAACAAGCTGAACCTGCTTTCCATCTATCAGCAGCAAGGGCTTCCAGGGTCATGCAGCCAGACCAAACCATTAAAGCTACAGCAGAGATCAAAACAGAAGTTTAACATGGTGTTTTATGACGTTGTGTGTTTTCTGTTTAGTGGGCAAAAGCCTGCTTTTAGTGAAACAGAAAAGAAACAAAAAGAAATAATTGTTGGCATTAATCAGCAGAGGGTCGTGTAGCTTTACACTTTACAGGGAGATATGGGGCCTACATTTATCTTTAAATCCTAACTCCTGCAGTGTGTGCTGTACTTTTCTCTATCTGGCACTATCTGCCTAATCAAGACCTACCATACTTTCTCTAAACCCAAAACAAACATTAAACTAAACTACACCTGCCTGCCGGAAAGTGTCTTCTCAAGGAGTGAAATTGAATATGAAGTTACTATTCAACTATTATCTGCTACTAATCCTAGATTTAAGATACATTACATACAATTCAAGAGAAGGGGTTTCTTTTTGTACGAAAATTTCATACTGCAACTTGGAGCCTGCTTTTCTACACATTTAACGTACTCACTGTATGCACACTTCCCTCCAAAAGTATTGGAACAGAGAGGCCAGTTCCTTTATTTTTCCCGTAGACATGAAAAATAGGTGGGGTCAAACAAAAAGTGTTGTATAATCATAAAGTTGTATATCGGATCCATGCATGAACACCTGGAAATAAAAGCTGAAATGTTGATCTTGGCTTACATTAATTGTTCTTTGCAATGCAGAGGCCTTTTCCTTATATAGATAAACAGCTTCTTCATTATCATGTGTTGTCAGCATTGTTAGAATTTGAAGGTGAGGAGCAAGGTGACTGAAAATAATTATACTTATGTCTTTTTGTGTTGTGTACAGGGAAACAGCCAACATCCCTCTCATTGCTCTGGGTCTGAAAGAGACCAAAGAAGTCGACTTCTCCACTCCTTTCAAGGTACAGAAAATACAGCAGTATTTTATGGTATAGTAATATGTGGATTAATAGTTTACAAGACATTAGCATATCTAGTTAAGCTTTTGAACAGAGAGATGCAGAGTAAAGTGATGGTGTTCAACTGTGTTTAACCATAGTTTGTAGAGATGTAAGAATCATCACTGCATACCTAGTTTTCAGTTAAATATAACTTAAACATCATGTCAGCATAAACACACCCTATGCTCATGGACAAATAGGGATAGCAAAGTTAATTTGAAACAGACCTACTGGGATATGATGTAGGTTTACAGATTAAGGCTTAAAAATACATCAAGTGTGACACACATTGTTTGGCAGGGTTTGCAATGAGGATTGAGCCATTTCAAATACTTCTTGTTCTTCTTTCTTTGGGTCACATTGTCTGAACCTTGTGTACCTGGTATACCTGTTCATTTTTTTATTCAGGTACAATACATCAGCTGACTATATATATAGATGTGTCTAATTAACCAAAGTGGGTCAGTAGTTGTTGAGACTAGTTGAATTATCAAGTAGCTACATGTGAGGAGGCACCCTCATAAAACCTCTGATGGCATATTTATAGTGCAGTGCATCCTGTTCTGGTTTACTGACAGGACATTTTAGGTATGTTAACTGTGCATTGTTAGGTAAATTCTTCTATACAAATTAACTATAGTCACACCTGTCTTAATGACAAGATGCATCCTACCTCTGACTGACCTACCTCTAATTGGCAGCTCTCGTGACCCTATTTGGCAATGCACAGTTGGAGTTGGCTCCTGTGTGCACTTAAATCAATAAATCATCTGACAGAGCAAAGTAGTTGAGAAAAGCCGCCTTGTAGCTGAAAGATCACAGGTTTAAGCCCCAACAATTGACTGGAAAACTGAGATGATGTTTGTTTTTGACAGGACTTTATCTTGGACCATTACAGTGAAGATGGTAACAGTTATGAAGATGAAATTGCTGACCTGATGGACCTGCGGCAGGTAGTGTACACACACCGTCTGACCTAACAGTATATGATGATGTGTGTTTATTTATTTTACACTTTCTTTTTTATTAGAAAGCAAGTAAAACACAGCATAGTTCCAGATTGTACATTTGCTTTGGAGCACTCACTCAGAAGACGTTACACACTATAATGTCTTTCCTTTTGTGTCCTAGGCTTGCAGAACACCAAGTCGAAATGAGGCTGGACTGGAGCTGATGGCGAAATACTACAGCCACATTCCTTTGGTGGAGAGCCGTTTCTTCTCTCCAAATTATCAGACTGGCATCTTCTTTACTTGGTACACACTTATTACTAGCTACCGGAAATGAAAAACAAAGTCAAAAATAATAAAACCATCTTGAAGACCAGTTATCATGCTTTATGAAATTCTTTTATATTATTTTGTTAAAGTAATAATTGCAAAATAAAACAAATGCAAACTCTACTGATGAAAGCGAGAGAGATACTCTGATCTGTGAGGAACAAGAAAAGATGCCACTGTTATGTTGTGGTGCAAAAAAAGGGCTACTTGGTTTTTGTTTAACTGCTCTGTTTTCTTTCCTTTAGGTATGACTCCTTTACAGGAGTGCCAGTGTGCCAACAGAATCTGTCCCTGGAGAAAGCCAGCATCCTCTTCAACATGGCGGCCCTCTACTCTCAAATTGCTACACGCAGTAACCGGCAGACAACAAAAGGCCTAATGGAGGCCATCTCTTCCTTTCAGAAAGCTGCAGGTAGGAAGCAAAACAGTGGCAAACTGGGATAATTTCTATTGTTGATTTCAAGCATTTCAAATTAGATCCTTGTCTCTATATCTATTTCCATTAGTTCAAACAAGAGACATAATCAGAGATAAAAAGCTTCTGCAAAACTCTCTTTGACAAAGAGCACATACAGTGGGAGAAGTGATAGGAATAGAGAAAGCAAGAAAAGAGATGGGACTATGAATAATCAGGTGTAAAGTATTTTGATTATCACTCTGACCCAGAAAATAGCCAGGTGCTGCAGCTTATCCAATCTAAGATGGTCCTTTTTCTTGCTGATATTTTCGAATGAAAGCACACAGATAGCAAACTATTAACCAACAGTAAAGAGTACTAGTGTAAACACAGACATACAGACAACCTCCACCCTCACATTTCTACTCCATGATGGAGAATAAATGTAGTTGATGTCTCTCTGGCTCCATGTCATGTGGCTGAGCTCCAGAAAGCACCAGTCATATGAACTGGTTTTCCAACTTTAGAGGTTTCAGGAAGCTCAGACAAGTCTTGACAGAATTATGACTTGGCAGTATGAGGAATATTTCAGAATAATTACAGCCTAGAACAGGTCAGGGTTTTGGTTATGTTTCTTTGATGGCTATAATTTAGGCTTGTACTAAGTAAAACAATTACGCTGTTATGAGGAACATTGTCACTGGTATAAAGAGCCAGTAGTAGACTGAGCTGGGGTGTGATAGGCAGCACTACTGTAGGAGGGCTGCTCCAGTGCCCTTCAGCCAGGGAGACAAAACAGGTTTAAAGATAGGAGGAGCCTGCCAGCAATTGCAGAACCTTAGATGAAGACTTTTGAGGCAGCTCTCTGTTATTAAGTTGTCCACAATCCTCTGAAGCCTGGTTTTTAATCTGTAAAGCAACAGTTACTCACCCTCATTTGGAATGCAGCTGTTCTGATTGCTTCTATCGAACACGAAAAACCAATCTATGAAGGTTTGTGTTTTGGCTCAGTTTTAAAGGAGGTCTCACTGTTAGCAAACAGCTCTTCTCTGATAGTGGATACCATGTGTTGGCAAGTAAATGGCCTGTGGAAATGAGAAAGACGTTTAGGAGATGATTTACATATAGTCTCACTTAAACATCTGTTTAAGAGTGTGTCATTCATTATGGTTGACCCAATCTTTTGTTATGTGGGATCACACACTAATATGAATATTCACTGTTGACCAAACACATGTAAACAACTTTGTAGAGAAACTAACTAATGCCATTAGGATAACTCTTAAGTTAGCTCTTATTTCATAACTGAGCTAGACAGAATGCACAAATGTAACCCCCTTATAATCTCTCTACCCATACGAGACCAAAACCCCATAACCCAAACTAGAGGGCGTCTGAAATTATAACTTTGTATATAAATAAGTCTGCTTGATTTTCTGTTTGGAAGGGCCTCTTGTTATGTAGTTGACCCTGACTTCACTGTGAAAATATGGAGGAGAAAAGAGATAAAATTCCTGTTATTCCCCGCAGGCCTCAAAATATAATTACAAGCACAATACTTTTTCAGACTGTAAGCAAACAATTTTAGTTCTTGCAGAGCTAAATAGAACACAGATGATCTTCAAAAACATGCTTGATTTTAAACTTGATTTTCTTTGCTATTCTTTAGTGGCAGTAATTTAGTTTTGAGGTGTATTGATCTCTCTCTCTCTCTCTCTCTCTCTCTCTCTCTCCTCCCAGGTATCTTGAACCACCTTAAGGAGACATTCACCCACACTCCCAGCTACGACATGAGTCCAGCCATGCTCAGTATGTTGATTCGGTTGATGCTTGCTCAGGCTCAGGAGTGTCTGTTTGAGAAGACTGCACTGCCTGGTATTCGAAACCAGTTCAACTCCCTGATGAAAATGGCCCAAGAGGCTGCAAAAGTAAGCAGCAGCAAAAGCACAACGTATCATCATAAATGTACAGTAGGTTTTCTTTAGCTGTAAATTAGGATATACTAAACCTAAAGTGGGTGCAAAGTGATAATGTCACAACAGTCAGATTTCTCACTGTCATCTCATTTTTCTTCAGATAAAAGCTTTTAAGATGTTCTCAGTAACTCTTATCTTTCTTCTCCTGCCAGGTCTCAGAAATCTATGACTATGTCCATCAGTCCATGATCCAGACTCCAATCAAAGACAATGTCCCATTGTTGTGGTCCACCATGTCACAAGTCAAAGCCAACCATTACCGCTCCATGGCACACTACTTTGTAGCCTCAGCGCTGCTTGACCACCAGTGTAAGGAAAATAGTTTGTAGAGAAGTTAAAAATGTCGCACAGATCCTCTGACTAAAGGCTGGCTGAGAAAGATTGAACTGATTTCTGTATTTAGAATTAGAAAAAGATTTAAATTAAAGTAACTGAAATTGAACATCAAGTTATTCTCTAACTATTTTCTGATCCTATTCCTAGATTCAAGATGCATTAGATTCAATTCAACTTTATTTAACTTAAAGCTGTAAAGACTCAGTCAACACAAATCAAATATTTTTAACAAGACTATACAAACATTGTGAATTTGGATCAAGAGGTCGGGTTCATTTATGAGCACAATTGTATCTACTCTCGTTCACCTCCACTTCCACTGTGTTTCCTGTAAGTTTTTGCCCCCTGTAGGTTTTAACGTACCCAGTCTGCTGTTAAGGTGTAAGAATTACAATGTAACACTAAACACATAATCCTTCTCTTAAAGTGAGATACAGAATGAGCCACTGTGTTGGTCATGTCAGATAGCTGAACTGAACCACAGCCAGTCACAGTGCTGTTGCATAATAGCTATTTAGCCTCAAAAATACACACATAAACTATGGTGAAGAGATGTTGGGGTTTCCAGGAAGTCTGGCAAAATGGACAAAGATAGCTGCCAGAAAGATTTCCACTACCATACATCAATATTTTGCAATGATCTTTTTGTTTTTTTTATTACTTTTTATTTGCTCATTTCCACTTTCAATTTCTCAACGACTCAAAACCAAATAAAAAAAATAGAGTAGATTATGAAACTTCACGGAGGCTGATCATAGTTTTACCCAGGGACAGGATTGAATAGAGGAACAACAGAGCGAAGCAACTTTGAGTTTGGCAGCTCATTAACAGATTCCTATGTGAATCAGGAGAATAGAGCTATTATCAAAGGTCTGTAGACTCGGCCCAGAAACAGGACAGACTGAAGGCAGCTGTAGGAGAGCGATTACCACAAACACTGCTAAATAAACACTCAGAAAGTTCTAGAAAGCTCTGGTGCTTTAGGTTTGCCTGCAAAATTTTCAAAGCCATTAAAATCAGGGTAAATAGTTTTTTCTGTCAGTTGTGCTAATATTTACACTTAAATTCACACATTCGACTACTGTTCGAATGTTTAGAGTCACATACTGTAGAAATTCCTTTGTTTTTAAAAAAAAAATTAAATTGAGTGTGTACAGGCTTTTCTGTGTATGTTGAATGTAATGCACAACTTGCAGTGTGTGAGGTGTGGGTTTAGCGGTTAGACAAATGCAATTTGATGAATGATTTTCTTTTATTTTAAACATGTTTAAAATTCAGTCTCACAATTCTTTGTGTTTTCTGTGTGCCCAGTGGGTCCCAATGATGATGAGGACCAGCAGGAAAAGACCTTATCGCAGGTCTATGATCACCTTCCTGAGGGCCGCACTCCTCTGGACATCCTGAAGAAGAAAGATGAACGTCAGTGCATTGGTAAGAGTGAGCACACAGGCTAAGCACCACAGTGCCCATGACACTCCCTGTTCAACTCTGTCCTTTTTCCTTCTTTTTTAAAATTTTTTTCTTCATTAATCTTTTCTTTGTCTTTGTTTTTCTCCCTTTCTCTCTGCAGGTAAAGCACACATTCGACGGGCCATTCTAGGTCATGAGGAGGCTCTGAGGACTTATGCGTTGTGCCACCACTTGAACAAGATGGATGCTCTGCAGGACATCTTAAAAGCCAGTCATGAGCGTTCACTCAACAAGTGCAGTGACAATGAAAATGAGGACGATTTCACTGACTACACAGAGGCCCCAGATATTATCTGTGAGTCTTGAGTCTTGTTTTTAAGAAAAGGCAACATCACAATGAAAATATCCTGTTTAAGTAAACGTGTGAAAGTAGAACAGGATGAGAACAATTGCTATATATACAAGTCTCCATTAATCAACACTGAGGTGACAGCTATTCTTTCAGTGGTCGACATGGAAACTGACCACTCACCTCAGTGTAACTACAACAAACACTTCACCAATGACACTAAAGTCCAGCACGACCAGTGTGTTTATTTGTGAGGCTTGTCTCTCAGCAAACAGTACTTAAAAAGGCAGCTATGTTGTGTACCACACCTGCTGCAATCGGCGAGATAAGTGACATTTATTTCCAAGGTACAGATGATGTAATGTTTACACTGCTAACTCCCTGCTCGCCTTTCTACAGGGCAACAGTTGAAATGTGGCTTGGACTGTAAACACTGTAGAATGACAGCTTGCCCCCTTTCTTTCCATAGCTAAAACAGAGCACAAAGCAGAGCTGGAGGTTCCCGCAACCATTAAGGTGAAAGTCAACGACTTTTTCCAGAGGCTGGTATGTGGGCTACTAATCTTCTTTCACTGTCATTGTTGATTTTTATACTGTACATATTGGTTGGTTTATTCAGCAAATGATGTGAAATTGCTCTGGTTTTGTGTTGTGTTTAAATTGCTCTTGTGTTTTTAACACCCACATTGTATTTTGGTTATTTCTGAGTACAACCAACCAATGATGAGTCTCCTGGAAGCTCTGGTACACTTGACAAACCCTTCCATCCAAAGTTGTGTACAAAGCCTCCTGGACATTCATCCAAAAGAAAAAAAAAAAACAACTAAAATAACACTAACCATGGATACTAACCAGAGGCAGATCAAAGGAGTTTTACTTTGCCATTATAATTTATTGCTGCTGTTTTGGGGGAAAAAAATAAGTCAGTGTTGGTTATTTGAATTTATCTCAAGATTTTAATCTGAGAATAACATTTCCTCCAATTCCTCTAAACATTAAATCACATACAGTACAGCTTATTTCTCCCATTACCTACTCATATATTTGCTCCTTGCTAGCTCAAGTTTAAAGTTTGATCTCTTTTGGGGTTGCTCATACTAAAATATAAGCAAGCCTGTTACTGCGCTGGTCCCATTATCGTGGTGGTGGCTGGGAGGGGACACTGGTATGTCACTGGGACTGAACTTGTCTCTTCATGTCCTCTCAAAACCTTCCGTTTGTTTCATCTAGCACATTTTACAATTGCTATAACTAAAAAGGGTTTCAGTTTCAAGATGAACAACCTTACAAGCTGGTAATTACTAAAGAAGTTAATAGTCAGAGATTGTTACTAAACAACAGGTGTAAGGAATCTCTAAGAAGTATCTTATCTTTTTCCTGTTGTATAATTCCTCTTCATGAATAGTCTCAGCATCAAGACTGTAATCTTGTAAGAGAGAAATGAGAGACTGCAAAGCCAAATCCAGCACTCCAGTTAATTGCTGAATTGATAATTAAAGGAACAAGAGCATCGGGCATCAGTGTTACATGGGATTGAGTGTCAGGATTTAGTGGAGGAGAGATATTCCCAGGAGATTAGAAGTATATTGATGCAACATAGCATTTGGCCTCAGCAGTCTCAGTGGGAAAGAAGGGCATGCTGGTGATGAGTTCTGATCAGTTTTCACCAACAGTTTCACCTTTGTTACTGTGACGTTAAATGATTTCAATAATAAACTGCAGATTAGAAATTTTAGTTATTATAATTTTTATACATGGATTTAAGTTGGTTTAAAACGAGTAAAACAAAATAATTGGTCTTAAACAAACAGTATATGCAACAATTTCATATTAAACTTTTCTTTTCCTATTTTTTTTTGACAGACCATGTAAAGTAAGCATTTCATGTAGTTAATTTTTTAAATTTAAAGACAACAAAATGGTAAAGCACACACACTAAATGTAATGTATAAATAGTGCTGTGATTACACGTGCCATACGTGGATTTATTGACGTTTAACTGGGCTGTAAGGACATGAGAGGTGGTTATGAAAATGAAATTCAGTTCTCCCCCAGGTGTTCACCAAAATTCTTGAACTCAACAGGATATTAGCATCTTGAGCCTATAAAACCTGTAGCCATAATAAACACAGCATCCTGACCCTATCTCCACACAGGGTCCTCTGTCGGTCTTCTCAGCCAAGCAGCGGTGGACGGCTCCAAGGACAATACGACTTCGCCCTGAAGACAGAGACCTGGGCTTCACTCTGAAAGGAGAATCACCAGTGCAGGTGGTTTCATTGGACCCCCAGTGCTCTGCTGCTGTGAGTAAACATACGTTCTTTACATGTAACTGGACAAGGGAAGACCAGTTTTCTATATTGTTGCAAGTCTTTCAGTTAAGGCCTGTATAGGTAATCCATCAAAGATCTCTAACAAACCTTGTAGTTAATGGAATAAAATCCCTATTTCTCAATTTTCAAGTTCAAGTGTCTTTGTGCCCTTTCTGCAATGTGGTGGTAAAATATGATCACCCAGTGGAATCTATTTAAAAATGTACTTTCATCTTTTAAATTAAACAATTCATGCTCAGTACTTGAAGTCAAACTTTAACTAAAGCCATGTGATACTGAATATCAAACAGCTCAAGTTATACAGCCTTATCCTTTTCAGAGAACTGTGTTGAAATAAAGTCATTCTCTGAAACCTGAACAGGAGTCAAGTTCCGAGTCCCAATTCTCTCCTCCCCCTCCTCATCCACCCTGGCTGCTAATTTCATTAAACAATCCTTCCTCAGTCAGACAGCTCATTAAGCAGTGCTGACAAAGAACAGAGTCTTATAAGGCTCTGCAGAGAAACAGATTAGTAGTATTACATGAGCTTAACTAGGCCAAATTCTTCATAACTTTTAATACTGCATTCAACAGGATTTAGTTTAAAACTGACCAAATTTCCACAGTTGTTGATCTTCCTCCAGTAAACACTGATAAATTTGTCAGGCAGAAATAGCTGAGTAGATAAACGGATTTCCCACAGCTATCAAATAATGTGTACACGCACACACACACACACACACACACACACACACACACACACAAACACAGTTTTGCCTGCTTTAAAAAAAAAGCTTTGTTTGGGACTAAACCTGCCTCTGGGAGCAAGAAAGTAGGTGAACCTGACATTCAAACGTTTCATTGTAACTATTTACTCGGTCTACTGCAGTGTTATGGCATTTCACTAGTTCTCCTCTCTAACACCTGTTATTTCTCATGTCTTTTTCAGACTGATGGACTCAAAGAAGGTGACTACATTGTTGCTGTGGGCAGCACTGACTGCAAATGGATGGGTGTGAGCGAAGTGATGCGGCTGCTAAAGGACGTGAATCATGAGGGGACTGACATCCAGGTGGTCAGTCTTATGGACAGCACCCCTTCCATGGTATGCGATGCCCCCCTCCCTTCTTGTTGGTTGTGAGAAAAGCCATCTGTCTGGTTTGTTGGCAAATACTGACAGCAATATTGTATCAGTCAGTTTGTTGTCTTTGTATCAGATGACGGAACAGAGTTTCAAGTTGCTCCTTGAAGCGAAAATAGTTTATGGTTTCCTGTTAAAAGTAGCTCTTTGGCTATGACCTACATCTATTGTATAAAAGATTTCAGCTGCCATACCACTTTTGTATGATTAAATCCCATTGTAAGATGTAAAAAGATTCTAATCACAGTCAAAGAGGGATTGATTCAATATACACGTGGACAAAATTGTTGGTACCCCTCTGTTAAAGAAAGAAAAACCCACAATGGTCATGGAAATAACTTGAAACTGACTTTTGAATTGTGGCTCAACAGAATCTTTTTAAAAAACAAACCAATGAAACAGGCCTGGACAAAAATGATGGTACCCTTGACTTAATATTTAGTTGCACAGTAGGCACAGTGTTCTTTGCTTCATTTTTGCATCTGTGAACATAGAGCTGATGTACCTTGCCAAAAAGCTCCGTTTTGTCTCTTCTGTCCAAAGCACATTCTACCAGTAGCTTTGTGGCTTCAACATGCATTGTGGTAAATTCCAGTCTCACTTTTTTATGATTTGCTTTTCTCCTTGGTCATCTCCCATGAAGTCCAATTTGGATGGTGCGATCTGAAACTGATGTGCCTTGACTTTGGCATTCACTTTTAATTTCTTTGGAGGTGGTTCTAGGTTCTTTAGTTACCGTTCGTATTATCCATCTCTTTAATTTGTCATCAATTTTCCTCTTGCAGCCACGTCCAGAATAGGTTGGCTACAGTCCCGTCGACCTTAAACTTCTGAATAATATGTGTAACTGTAGTCACAGGAACATCAAGCTGCTTGGAGATGATCTTACAGCCTTTACCTTTAACATGCTTGTCTGTAATTTTCTTACTAATCTTCTGAGACAACTCTCTCCCTCTCTTTCTATGGTCCGTGTTCAGTGTAGTACACACCATGTCACCAAACATCACAGTTAGCATTTGTCACCTGTGATGCTAATTAGAGGACACACCTTCGTTTAACATATCTCTATAATCAAACTGTTTTCTATCAATTTATTGAGGAACCATCATTTTTGTCCAGGCCTGTTTCATTAGTTGGTTTTTTAAAAAGATTCTGTTGAGCCACAATTCAAAATCAATGTCTGATTTTCATTGGTTAATTTTAAATTTTTATTTATTATTGCTTTTGTCAGTTTTAAGTTTTTTAGTGACCATTGTGGGTTCTTCTTTCATTAACAGAGGGGTACCAACAATGTTCACACTTGCATAATAACTCAGAAACAGAAGTAGGCTTAAATGGTGCTCAGTAGTGACTGGCTTTAACAAATTAGAAATGTTGCAACATCCTTCTACTACTAGGCACATAGCTGAAATCCACATAGGTCCCTTGCAGAACACCATATTGACAATAATTAGTTTTTTTTCCCCCACGATCATCTGATCTGATCATTATGGTTTGTCTTATTTTGTTTTATTTGTCTAGTCAATGTGCATTTCACATCAGGTACATGTGCTTCACAATACTTTGTTGATGATTCTGGTAAATGTTATGAGCCATAGTGTTAAAACAATGACAAAATGGTAAGTGAATCATTCCATGTATTGATGGAGACCATGTCGTGTCCAAGGCAGAGAGCAGCTCTGATTAAACAATGACTGACACTTTCCACTAAATGTCACTGTCGATCTCTCTCTGTCCAGCCTACCAAGAGTGCCACTTTCTGTGGAAATCTGCCGAAGACCTACTCCATGATTTGTCTGGCCTATGATGACGATGGCAAGAACCCCAAATCCCGCAAAGTAACCAAGAAGTCATCTTTCCTCAGCTGGGGTCTGAAGAACAAGCTGAAGAGTGCCAGCACCCTTAGCCTTCCCACAGCAGACTGGAATAAACCCTTCCCCAGCTTCCCCAGCTCAAGCTCCCACAACGACAGTGCCCTGTACTGATCTAGCTGACGGTTATTTACTGTCCACAAGAGTCGTGCAGTATGCATATTGAGCCTAATATGGCTATGTACAGTACTGTTCTGTACTCATACTGACCCTGCTGGTACATAGGGGCCCTTGGGTGTTTCCACTGGAATATTGAGCAGTAGTGTAGCTTGAATGCCATCAGTGTAGTTGTGACGTTACCGTCTACCATGTACTGTATATAAGTGCCTGTGTTAGTGCATGAAAGCTGCACAGCACAGTTCAGTATCTGAATTAAACTGGACCCCAAACAAACTGGAAAATCAGTCTGCACCATGCCAGTATATGTACAGCACAGTACAACTGCACTGTGGGAAACAACATACCAGTTATAATTCTAGGTTAAATATACACACAGCACTGAAGAGAGGCTTCTAAGTTAAACTCATTATTTTCTCCAAAAAAAAAAAAACTCTACAATTGAAGGACAAAAAAGTTGTGCAAACACAGACACACACGTATACATACTGTACATACCCAGCATTAGTTTCTGTCTGACTACAATTGGCTGATTTTGTGGCGGCTGCAGCAGCTCTTGTTGGCGTCACTGAGTGCTGATGTAGCTGTGCACTGTGCAGTTATGTTCTCTGTGTATCCTCAATACATATCTGTTTTATCATGTTTATGTGATGGAGTCGGTCAGTGCCACACTATTTGTTGCAATCAGTGTATACTGATTAGTGTTGGGGTTTAAACACACCTACATATATTTTCTTGATAGATAGTAGACGGAACTGTGTTGCAGCAGTATGTTAAGCAGTGATTGGTGGAAAACAATTTGTGCTGTCCAGTTTTTTTTGTTTTTTTTTGTTTTTTTTTTGTCTAGGCAGAGTAGATGAATGCATTGTTCTAAAAGCTGCTAAAGAAAATCTTATCTAGACATTGATGATGTAATATTGTCACTTTTGTAATTGTTTTTTGCAAAGTGTCACACCTGAGACACAGTGTAAATGAAAATGTTGGTGTTTTAGGTTTCAGTTAGGTTTAGGTTTCAGTTTCTCTACAGACCAAAATGCCTCTATGTCCCTGAGAAACCAGGATGAACCATTTACCATTCTGCCTCATCTCACTCGCTTTAGACCCTCTTTTATTAGTGATCCTGCTGTCTGGCAGTTTGTCCACTTGTTAGATAAACACGAGTTGTGTGTCTCTATTAATGTGAATCTTTAATGTAGTAAAGGTTATTGTCTCCACAAGGGAAGAATGTGGGCAGACTGATGATATTCCTGCTCTGTACTTGGATAGCCAGTCACACAACAGTGACTTTGATCAAAGCCCACAGTTTCAACTATTTCTTCCTGTCTTAATCCTTGTCACATCCCACTTTTACTGACACTCCGTGTTGGACTTTCTCTTTATCTACAAAGTAGATTCTTATACACATTTGATAATCAAATTATTTATGTAATAAAAAAAAAAATACCAGCAAAAATATATATATTTACCTGTTTGTGAATGGTCAAGTTATGAATTTTTGCACGTTTGATTTTGTGGTAGGTTTCTTCGAAGAATGTATGTCACTAGTTATGTTTAATCCTTTGGTGAACTGGTACATTTTGTCTATGTAAAGATATTTTAAAATATTTTAAAGCAGTAACACTGAGAAGATGTAACACTCTTTACTGTCTCTGTTTACTTTATATAATGTCTCAAGTGCCATTACTATGCTAAATCATGAAGGAAAATCATAATAAATGTATAACAAGAATGTGCAGTAATTTTCTTTTCATAATAATAAGTGCTAAAAACAGCATGTACCTACACGGGTATAATGCTGAAGACTTAACAGATCTTCCCATGCATTTCAAAGTGCATAGTTAACTTAAATGCCTTGGTGTATATGCAGCGGGTTACAGACCTGTTCTAGATATTTCAGGTTGCCTTTGCTTATTTCTCTGTATTTTTCACTGCTAAGCAACTGCGGTGTGAATTCTGCTAAGTATTTCTGTCATGTGTAATCTCAATAAAAGAGGGGGACAAAACAAATATGATTTTTTTATGTGTACTTGTGGTTGAGTTTATCTTCAGGTTGGGAATGACTGGAATGACAGTCTGTAGTGAACACCAGGTCACCGCTCCTGTGTTTTTAACTGTTAAGCGTCTGGACTGAGCTCACATGACATCCTAATCCACCATCAAAGAAACAGAAGAGAAACAACACATGATTAGGTTTTGCCCATGGCATCAGATATTCTACAGTGCTTTTGTACTGTTGATGTGTGAAGGGAGGAACGCAGTGGTGCAGAGTTTTAGCCTCCAACCTGCTGGCTTACTTGCCTTTCTGAATGTGCTTGTTTCCTTGTACCTGTGTGGGTTACTTAGACATCGAGTCTATGGTAAATGGGTGACTGAATGTAAATAGCTTTCTATCTATATGTAGGTTGTGCCACTGATAGATTAGCTGCCCAGCTCATGGACAGTGTTAGCAGGGATAAGTTCCATCTCCCCTGTGAACCTCAGATGGACAGACAGACAGACAGACAGACAGGTTTAGCTAATGAACTAATGAATGGAAGTGTAGTAGGGCAGTGTGCCTGAATAAGTATCTGACTGCTAATTCATCTACCATTAAACCTCAATTGGAGATTATTCCCAAAAGACCGAATTCTCACCAGTGGTCATATTTATTTTTACAGGTCAAGTAAATACCACAGAAGTCAAATGTGGTAACTTTCATTCCTATGATTCATGTTTAAACTATTCCAAAGAGTAAGCACTTGATAAAAGCTCCGTTTAATTTTTCAGATGTTTTGCAGGTTAAGGCTGTAACTCATCAATAAGAAAATGAATTAACAAAACTGACATTACATGTGATCTTTCCACACCCTGAAGAGGATAGGTGGGTGTAGGGACTAGATAAACGATGGATATTTGTTTTCCTTTTTGGTTGATACTTGGAAAACCTACATTATACCAATGAACTGTGATAGACCCAAATACAGACATTTGTTTTCTTATATGTTTATTGCAGAAATAAAACAGTTTAAAGGAGAACAGAGTGAGGGGGGAGTAAGAAAAACATTTGAATGGTCAACAATATTATGTGGGTATACATTTATAAATTGATATTGCTATTAAACAGGATTCTTTAAATGTCATTTATGCACTGTATGGCTATTTATTGCATGCTAATAATAGGAAGGAGAGAAAGAAAGGAGTCTCGTGGACCGAGGTCACTAAGTGACGGTCGATGTTTATCATTAAATGACGCGACACCGCCCCCTGTCGGACAGGCCGCTGGTTGGTAAGGACATCGTTGCTAGGTGATTTATATCAGAGCCTGATTGGCCTCTCTCCTCACATTTAGCCAATCAGCACCACTTTTGTAGCGAAGTCTCTTCCTGTGGTGAAGCGTCTAGATACGAGGAGGACTATGCAGCCAGCTAGCCTGTTGAATACATTTAGCTTAGTTAGCTCGCTTATTTTGCTTTACAGTTTACACGGTACAAGATGACAGATAACCTTAAAACATAACAGTGAGAAATAAACCGATCCAATGTATCAACCAGTAAACGAGAAAAGCGTTTGGCCTGAAGTGGAACTATAACGTTGAATTAGCTAAATTAACTAAAGTAGCAAGAACCATAAGGCTATTTTCCACAATGTTAAAATTCAGCTTCAAGAGGGAGAAAGACAAGGAATTTGTAAGTTTCGCTTCTTTTACAAATGAATTGTTGTGTAGCTTGCTAGATATTTAATATAAAGAGTTTTATTTAGATAGTTAAAAGTGTAACGTTGAATGTTTTTTTCCCATTTAGACAACATTAACCTAGTTTCCTTCGCTAACTTAATATTAGAAACCATTTAACTTTTAGAAGCTTTTACAGAAATGTTACGTTATGTTATGGTAACCCATATGTTTTTACATACAACAGTGAGTATGTAAAGACATAACAATTTAACAATTCCCCACTCTTCTTCTGCTGTTATTTGAGAAGCCAGTTTAATATCTGTGTCTGCTGTGTACTCCATACTTAAGTGCTTCATATCTCGTTAATCAAGTGGTCCTGAATCTATTATTATCCGTTATTATCTGTTCTTCACCAGCCCCAACGTCTGTGCTGTTCCCAACTCCTGGTGTTAACTGTTTATGTAGACTAACATTTTGAGTGTGCTGTGTGTTATGTCCCAGTGATGGTAACCTTCTCCCAAACCTTCCCTCTGCATGTGTGTTGTGTAGAAGCACATAGCTCATGGTTTGGTCCCGGCTGCCTCCATTGCTCCTAAGCCTGCTGTGCCTCGTACCCCACCCCCCCGCAGCCCAGACCCCTCACCTGAGAGACCCAGGTACTTAGAACCCTCCATCACCTTCAGTCTCCAGTAGTCCTTCATTTTGATGTGTTTCCTCTGACACACTTTCCTGTTAAACCTGCTATCCAACCTCTGTGTTTTTAAACGTCGAAGGAAATTAAGTTAAATTATTATACTATTAAATTCATATCATCATTTGCAGTAGTTAAAGTGTTTGCTCACACTAGCTTATTGGACAGCTGATGAGTAATATCTTTTAAGTACCTCACTAACCTACCTCAGTAACCTTTTGTTGCTGGAGTGTGAGTAGATTTGTGAGTAAAAAGATTTGTTTACCCACTTGCACAATTTGATGTCTCTACATTTCCCAAACACTTACCTCTATTTATCACCAGCATATGTATGACTTCATGTTTGCCTCATACAACTATATATATCTTTGAAATGTGGTGGAAAAGTGTTTTTCAATATCATTGCATTAGTGTGATTGCACTTTTGCAGTTGTAGTTGATTGTGACCACACACATGGAAATATGAGGATAGAACAAGCACTGTAGGATCAACCACACTAAAAACGCATGAGATACAATTTTGTTGTGACAAGTACCATGTGTACTGTACAAATGAATTGCATTGTTGAATCTACAGATCAGCCTTAGCAGCAGCCATCTTGTCTTCTTCGCTCACTGGACAGACATGGGCCATCCCTCCTGCCCGACCTAGGTCTTTCTCTGAGAGTGACCGATCAGAGTCTTTCATATCTGAACCAAACATCAGCACAGCTTTTTATACCAGGTAAACCTCCTCAAGTATATACAGTACATTTGGATAATCACAACGTGCGGCAATTTATTCAAACTAAAATGGGTGATCTCTACTTTAAACCTGACCTAAGCCTGTATTTATCAACTGTGTCATGGTAGAAAATGTGTTCCAAATGGGCCAAAATACTACATGATGATCCTGCTTTTAGGATAATTTGAGCTCCTTTAAAGTAGAAATGAAATCAAAATTGTTTTTGGGGTGTGAGTTAGAAAAAGTGGAAAAAAATTTTAACACAATGCAAACATATTTTATTTTAGATTTCAGCATTGATTCTGCTTTGGGATAGGTCCTGGATCTATTTCTCATGAAAACCACCTCATCTCAGTATACCATCTAATATTTCAGTGTCTGTTTTTGAAAAGAATGTTCTCCTTCACTAGTCATATTTGACACCTTACAGCAGGAAAAGCATTCTGTAGGTGTTAACAACAAAATTACTGATCACTGATTTCCATTTAGTTGCTTCAGTTTTAGGGTCCTTGTATTGTGCATAGTGACTTACTCTTACACAGTCATGCTGTACTGGGACATTCTTCTCCACTGCTTGTCTTAAAAATATAATCTTTCTTTTCTTCAGAGACAGGTGGTCAGAAGTTTTGGACAGCCGGCTACGCTTGTCCTCCCCTGACCACTCAGAGGAGGAGTTGGTAGGCAAAGAAGAAGAGGTGGAGAATGAAGATGACAGGGAGGAACATGTTTACCAGACTCTGGACAGTGGGGATAATTGTTCCAATACAGGACCTGTCTATGCTTTGCCATTCAAACCGAAGGTAAAGTTCCATTCAAAGAGCACATAGTTATGTGTGAGCAAATTTCTAAATGTCAGTGGTTTTAATGCCACTTGCAAAAATGTTCCCTCCTTAAATAACCAGTGTTAAAGTGCTTTTGAGCACCAGATTTTCAACTTGGAATGGTATTAAACGTCTCTCTTTCCTTTCTATAGAAGAAAGATTATGTCTCTACTAGAAGCAGAGAATTATTTTAATATATTGAAAGTTTTAAAAACATCTAGAACCCCTAACTAGAACCAGAGGAAGCATATTAAAAACTGCCTTTAACCTCTAACTGGAGTTCTTCAGTTGTCAGCAGCAGGGTACTATAAAGGGCAGATGCCAGTAGATATATTTTACAACAGAGATTTAGATATCTTACAACAGGAAAAGAATAGGTGTCATTATTACCTGTAAAATGTCATGCATTAGGTTTAGATGAGTCTTCAGAGTCTTCTTGTTAAGTCACCAATTACACAGCTACTTGTCATGTTTGTGATGCATCTGAAGCTAAATGTGTGGAGTGTGTTACCAGTCAGATCCACTGGGAGTCACAGTTGTACACAGAATAAAAGTACTGTCTATCTATTGATAACTGTGCTGTACATACAATTTTATTAATTACTTTACTTGCAGTGTTGATATTTCTTTAATTAGTATTGATGAAGGGTCTACGTCTAACTGTTGCTGCTCTTTGCCTGTTGAGCTTTTTGTTTGTTACAGCATTACATTGAATTATTTGTTACCATGTGTAGTCATACCATAATGTAGTGGTAATATTGCCTCGATCCATGTGGGAGATTAGGGTGCCAATCCTGGCTGTGGCTTACCTCCAGTAGGGATCTTTGGGCAAGACCACTTTAAGCTTATCCTGCCTTTGCCTTGTACCTTGTAAGTCACTGGATAAAAGCATCTGCCAAATGACTAAATGTAAATATAATATAATGTATTAACATATAGAATAATCTGTCTGTCTGTCTAGCAAACTAGCTCTTGTTCTTAGCAGCTTTGTTATAAGGTCTGAAGAGGAAATTTTTACTTTGAGCCTGTTAGCACCTATTAGCAAGAAAAATTTATTTGTGAATGTGAACCCAGATCCATGAGTAGCAACACATTATACTACTATAAACAGGTAATGACATTCATCAGCTGCTTTGTATCATATCATATATGACATAATAATATTTTTCTATTCACATGGCAGTTGTTGCTCTGGCCATTAGATTTATAACTGTGGTGTGAAATAAGTTATCGTTTGTCACATCAGTAGTTAACATCCTTAAGTATTTACATTCATTTCATTCTGTTCTAGCTGTCTCTCAGTGAAACTCACCTCTTTGACTCATTCTCTTTGTTGTAATGTCTTTCTCACAGATTCACAACAGTTTTTATTGTCCACATTTTGACAATAGCCATAAATACAGTGGTCTCTGAAGCCTGGCACATGGATCCAGGCATCAATGGTAATTTATTTGGAAAGAGTTACTATCTCACTCACTATCTATCTGATTGCCTGTCTCTCTGTGTATTTTTCTTCCAGACCACAACGCCAAAGCCAACACAGATGTCTGACACAATAGTGCCTTCTGCAGGTACTAACTTTATGTTAATGGGAGATGGATGAATGTGGATCTTTAAGCAACAATAAAATTTTGATGTGCGCCTCCATATATCTAAAAGCCATCTTTTAGATATACAAACTTTTCTATTTAGACTGTATGCAACCACAGAAATTGATTTTAGCTTCCCACATTCAAATCAAATGACAGAACCTGACAGGCTCAGCTACACCACATAGGACTCCTCTGCCTTGAGCAAAGCTCTTCATCAACCACCACCAGTTTCATAATGGCCATAATAGCCTTAGCCTTACATCATTAGAGCTCAAAAAGCCTCATTATAGTTATTACCGGAGCTGGCCTCGGGCTTTTGGAAGTGCTAAATTAAAATGTTTTACGTGTCCCTAAAATGTACCTACCTTCATCACAAAGTGTGTATGCTACATACAGGCAGCCTATGTTGTAAAAGAACACATTGAAGTTACGATGAAAGTCCCTTTTACCCAACAAAATTAGAGTTTATGTTAAAATTACGTTTTGTAATTAGAATCACAGCACCCACAGAACCCAGTACTTTAGCAATTTTATTAATTTAACGACGGCCTGATGTTCTCGTAGATTTCACTGAGGAAACCACGGTTCAGTCTCCTCAAGGCAGCAGTGATTCCTCTAAGAAGAAAGCCCCTGTCAGGAAGAGCTCTGGCAGCCAGAAAGAAGATGTGCCATGTAGGTGGAGTGGCTGTTTTCTTATCATTTTGACTTCTGTCTTCAATTGTTGTTGAAGCCTTGATAAATAATAAATGGATTTGAGTAGTTACCCCTATTTCAATCAAGTTATGCTGCCTTTTGTAACATAATGTTTTTTAAATATAACTTAACAGCCATGTCACATACTAAATCTTTCAGCCGCGCTGCCAGTCCTAACCGCTGACCACCCCAACAAAGCCAGCCAAGCCAAAAACCTGAAACACCCCACTGGTTTTTCTCCAGAGCCCAATAGAGCACACAGAGAAGTAGTACAGTCTCTGCCGGAGAAAAACACAAGGATGGCAGATGGACAAAAGATACTGGAGGAGAGACTGCAGCGCCTGGAACAGGAAATCAGTCACAGACAAGCCTCCTCAAACCTGAGGTCATCTTCAGGTAAAGTAGGGTAGACACTGGAGATATACAGAGGGACAGGGAGAACAAAATAAGGAGAGGAAGAAAGAGAAAAGATAGAGTTAAACATGGTGTAACGGTAGATAGGTATATAGGAAAATGAGAAAGACAGCCTGTGGAATGAAGTGCTGTGTCATAGTAGATGTTATAGATGTGTGCAAGGGTGAGGTTGTGATGCCAAAAGATATAGCTCTCACCTAGAGCTCCACAGCAGCACAATAACATGATGAGAAAGGAGAGGGTTTTCCTCCCTTGGATTGAGACCCAGCAAACCACACAGATTATCTTACTAAGTCATCACCATCACCATCTTTGTTCTTTCCCCCTACTTTGTCAAGGAGTACTGCATTCTACTATGTGTCTATTATAAGGCCACTAAGCATTTGTCTTGGCATTTGACATTTATTTCTTAAAAGATTTAGAAATATTCTAGTGCATTCTATGTAAGTATTGTGTGATGCCGAATAAGAGGATTATTTAAAGTCTGAAGCATATTTTTAAACCGATGTACTGTGCTTGCAGGCAGCCAAGCAGAGCTGCAGAGTTTGAGGCAGCATGCTCAGGAGCTGGTGGATGAAAATGATGCCCTCAAATTGACAGTTCACCGTCTGAATGTGGAGCTGAGCCGCTACCAAACCCTCTTCAGACCATTGTCCAAACAGGAGGTTTGACAAGAAATTAGATTATGCTTTTTGAGCTACAGCAACTCTGTCGCTGTAGTTCTTATATTTAATAATCCTCAGTGGTTTTTCAAATAGAATTCTGAACATGCATTTGTGAAGACAGAGTCAGTCAAACGTAGAAATTGACGATACTTGAATGGGATTGAGAATTGTAGCCTGTAGTTCGTCCTCATTCCATGATCAAGTTATTATTTTGGAAACATTGTGGTGGAATACTAATAGGGTCTGCCTTAAATAACTTACCTTTAGGTGAGTCCCTACTGTCAGGTTACTCCAGGTCATGTTACCAGAATTAAATTAGATCAAGTGCATGTGTTCTGCTGTATTCTCCTGTACAGGAAAAATGTTAATCTTTTAGCTTTTCATCATGTCTTCCCTTGGTCTAATGTAATCAGTTTTTATTCAGAATCTTTTAGCAGTGCATCACTTTGTCATGTCTTTAGCTTTGGAAAAACACAGTTCTTTGTAACAAAGCCTTTAAGATACAAATCCACCTTTGATCCAGAACCCCGCTGCGTGAAATAAGGATTTGTTTTTTTCTGTCCTTCCATCTGATTTGTTGGGCTAAAGGAGTTTCTTGTTCCTGTCTGTGGCTGTCTGTCCATTCTGGGTTTTGGAGTGTTTTACGCTGCAGAAGAAAGCAGCCTGTGGTTTTAATCATGACTGCCCCATGCTGTGCCTTCACATCAGGAGATCTTCTGCTGTCATCACTGCCAGTTTTCTTGTTCTGTAGCTGCATGTCTTTGCTAGCCCTCGTTATGGACAATTGAAGTGTGGCTGGTAAAATCAAAAGATGAAGAAAAAAACACTAGGGAGTAGTTTTACTGTAAAACAACACAGTAATAAAAGATCTAGTAAGACTGAATAGGTTTAATTATCTTAGTTAAAATAGTCTGTTTCATAGGTCACATAAACATTGTCATTTCCTTTTGAGTTGTCATTTGTTATTGTTAGAATAATAAATGCTGAAATAGCTACCCTATGAAATTTCACTTACAAAAAACTAAAAGTAAAATGTTGTCTTCTTCAGTGACCTAAAGCATTTGAGATTTTGGTTTTGTCATAACTTTAATATACTACACTTTGACCTTTTGGTTTTATCAACATAGTTTTATACATTTAATTTGTCTGTGTGGCAGACAATACAACTGTCATCTTAACCTCGGCCATGATGATTGAATGCACACCAACTTCATTATCTTTCTCTTCCTTTCTGTGTCTCATTTAGAGCTCCAAAATCAGTGGCTTGCCAAAGACTGGGTCTCCTCCTCCATGGCTGGTCAGTTTTTTACAGTAGCTGAACACCACATGGCAATCAATCAGTCAGATGTAGTTGGCAAATGTCGCCAATCAATTGTTCTATGTCAAATTTCATTTCAATTCAATATCTGCATAATAACATAGTGCCTATTAAGTTAAAACCACTAGCCAGTAGAATAATGTGGTTAGTCTTTTCCATGCGTAACTCTACCTGGGGAAATGAATTTCATATGTGAAATCATGCTGCTCGGTCTGCTTTGCAGACAGAGAGTTTGGAAACTATGGAAGCTCAGAGCCAGGCTCACTAAAAATTTGCACAAGGAAGGAGGGGGCTTTATCACACAACCAAATCAGAATACAAGGCTGTTCACTATTTGTCCACAATGGCCAGGAAATAGCTTAATACATACACTGATATTCCTTATGTGAGAATAGATTCATGGCTGTTAATCTCTCTGCTATTTTTGTAGCTTAACATGAAGTTTTTATCACCTCTGGTGTTGGCCTATGAAGACAGGATGAACGAGAAAGATGCACTTCTGCAAACCACAGAGGTACAGTGTGTCAGTTACTGTATTAATTTGTGCATGGGAGTTTAGACTGTCACACTAAATCATTTGTCATCTCCTCTTCTGTTTGTGTGCTGTGCTTTTATGATGTAAAGGCAAACTGAGAAAAGCCCTTTTCCATAGCTTAAAATATGATTTGGAGAAAAGAAGAAGTTGTTAAGTTTTTATTGTACATGGTGAAGTGGAGCTGAAAAGTATCCTTCTACAAAGACACATTCTGTTTTGATTGTAGTTTTTCTAACTGTCAAAGAAGAAAAGCTGAATATATATTAAATGATGTATATTAGAGCTCTTTAAAAAGTAACTTCTTAATTTTTTGCTTAATCATAACTAGTGCATTCAGGTATAGAATCAGAATCAGAATCGTTGGTATAGGGTCGATAGTAGGGTAAACAGAACTTGTCTGAAAAACTAATGTACATCCTTGAAATCAGTCCTTATATGTCACCTTGTCACAGGAGCAGGTGAAAAGGTTGCGTGTTCATGTGGAGGAGGTGATCAAAGAAAATGAGCGACTCCATGAGGAAATTGCAAAGATTGGAGGTATCAACCAGAAAGACTGGTGAGAGTCTATCTGGAGAGCCACACACACAGAGAGAGAGACAGATGTAATCTAGTGCCAATTAAAATAATGATATTATGTAGTTGTTTTTTAAATATTGGTAATTTCTCTATTTGTATTGTTACCATAGCAGCTTTGTGTTCTGCTAACTTGGTGTAGAAATTATCTCCCACTTCTCTCTACAGTCATCAGCTACAACAGCAGGCCTTACTGGTTTTGCAAGAGAACCAGATTCTGATTGACCAGATTGAGGCTCAACATGCTAAGGCAAAGGCCAACCACAGCAGACACCACTCTGAAGGTAGAAAGCACTATGAAAGACAAAGTGTATAGACAAAGGTAGAAACCATCTGTGGGTAAAATCTGGGAGAGCTAAAATGAAAATGTCTGGAAATTTCTAGCACAGATGGAAACAGTTAGCACAATACAGTCTTACACTGTGTGTCATTTACTTAGTTCTGTTTTGCATTTATTTAGTTTATTATACTACATTTTCCTTTTCCTCTCACCCCCCTCTCTTTAGTATCCAAGGTGTCTAAGCAACTGATGTTATTAGAAGCAGAAAAGCAACGATTGCAGGAAGACTTGGAAGAGAGCAGGTGGGAGGTGCAGAAAAATACAAGAGAGGTCCAAGTGCTGCAGGCCCGCCTGAAGGATGCTGTCACCTGGGAGGAGCATTGCAGCATTGCTGGAAAACTTAGAAGGTAGAGCACAATGTCCTAATTAATTGAATATTTGTTTATCTACAATATTCATTAATAGTTAATTCATTAACAGCTGTTGTGCTCCTGAACTATTGCAAAGTCCGTTCTTTGCAAAACTTGTTTTGAGTTTAGAACAAGAAACAATAAGAAAAACTGAACAAGAGCTGTTTACATTGTTGACCCTTTACTTTCCATAAAATAATCAAAAATCAAGTTATCACAATTATTAAACTGATGTGGGTATGTTGATGATTCTTTATAAGTGAGAGGAGGCATCTTATTGAAAGGTGTTCACCAGATACCACCCATTATGATGTGCTGTAAAATATGCTCCTGGATCTCAGGCAACTGGAGCAGCAGGAGATCAAGAATAAGAATCAGATGGAAGAAGTGCTTCTCAGAGTGTCCAGTCTGCAGGAGGAGAACAGGAGCTTGGCTCTGGACAAAGCCAATCTGACTGCTGATATAAAGAGAATGGAGGCTGAGCTTAAACTCACCAGTCAAGTCAACAGGTAATAAATAAGTGGTGGTCTTTGTCTGTTAATATCTCAACTTTGAAAACAGTGCATGCCACAAAAGTCCTTAATGGATTTGCCTTCTTAAACATGTGTTTGACACTGTTTGGTCAAATTATAACTTATGACTTATTACTAAGTCAACACTCACTTAAATTATTCATGGATTTAAACTGTGACAGGATTTTTTTTAACACTAGACAGAAAGCAGTTGAAGAGACAGGTAAAAGCCAAATATTTAGGAGGGAGCTGTGAAGCTAAGCATGTAGTAGCTATCAAAATAGCTATGGCTACAGGTTACTTTCCTTCAGTGCATCATTTACTTTTGTCTGGGATTAGAGCTTTTCTGCTCCCTGTAGACCTGAGCTGAGATTAATGTGGATTTTTTCATTCTGAAGTGTGAAGATTGTCAGAAGGTGTTTGATTCACTGATGGTATTTTCACTCTGCTCACAAGATGGCAAGATAACCCCCAATCAACCATTTGTCTCCCTTCTTGTCCAAGTTTCTTACTGTTTTATCTGCCTTCTTTCTTTTCCTTGCCTTTTTACCCCTGAAGTTTCTCGCCTACATTTTTAAATCATCTCCAATCAACACAGTATTTGGATCTTTTTGGCTTATTTTGATTTTGTGTTGATATGTCATACTCTTGATATTTATTTGACCTATTCCTATTTCTTGTCTTTTGTCTCTCCATAATCTAGGAAGACTGAGAGGAAGATCAGCTTATTGAAGCAACAGAAGGAAGAATGTTTATTAAAAGAGGAAAAGACTCGGCATTACCTGGAAGCTGTCATTTCTGTGGCTGAGCACATTTCCCGGGAGAGAGACCAACTGTTACACATGGTAATAGTGACGCTACTAATACTGCAGAATGATTTTGTTTGTAGTCATTGTACAAATGGAAGTACTACTGACACCCTAGGCATAGTAAAACCAGGTACAGTACGTGTTGGACCATTACCATTGTCATATCACTGCACAGAAACATTGTATTTCTTACGTTGTATTTCTGACACTGATCAGGTATTCCACATGAGAGTACTGACACTATATCCAAAACTATCTTGTTAGATCATATGATTGCATGTTACCCACATTAGGCTAAGCAGAGATCCCATATTCATATACACAGTTTCTTGCAGTAAGGGTAGAAGTATTTTTTTTAAATAATACACACTGAACAAAAATAACATTTTTTTAGATGGTGTCTGGTTAGGTAGGTAACGTTAAAAGCATCTTACTTGTCATGTGTTCAGGCTCACAACTAGTGTGCAGACAAATAGGATTATAAGAACAAACAAGGGAGAGCTGACAGGCATTCAGAGCACAGACTGCCAGACAGGAATCACTCAAATGCTACAGCAACAAGGCAACAGAAACAATCTGGCAAACGCCTGATAAAACTTCTATAAATACTGAAGTGCTAATAAGTAATAAGAGGCAGCTGTGCAATATGCGGCCCACGACACCCGATCCACAGAGACAGATTTCAAAACCGTTCTGCACTTTCCACAATTTCCTTGTCATCAGAGATGCCCTCTTTATGTCAGCGGAGAGATGCATGGACAAACGTGCAAATACCGGCGGTGATATAATAAGTGGGTCTGATTTAACATTCCAATGAATTTACTGATGTGCTTACAATAAAGATGTTTTGTAGCTGACATTTTGGCATGTCAAAACAGCAAAGACACAGTTGTGGCAGAGAACATCAAAAATGTCTGCATCTCATTCAGATGAGCTAGTTCCGCGGTCCGGGTAATGTGCCTGCTGGCTTACTGTCAGTCATTGCGTTTGTTGTCATCTAAATGAGAAACCTATTTGCTGTAATTGGGGTAAGGCATGTGGAAAAACCTGATTTCTCCAGGTGAACACTGATTTCTCTGCTATGGATACATGCAACCAGGTTTCTTATTGGCTTTTTAAATATGTTTCACATGAGGGCTTTAGTGGCTACATGAAATGAGACATTATTAAATGGAGAGATGGTACCTTGTTTTTAAATTCAAGTCCAACTAAAACTCAAACTAAACTAAAGGCGTGTAGAAGTGTAAATGAGATGCTTTCACAGGATCATTTAATAAAGTCTGTCAGTTGAAGCCTTTTTGTTTGGTTGAAGCTGGTAATCAAGATTTTTACTTGCTTATATACTTTAACTTTTACTTACTTTTTTGAGTCTACAGTTGTAGAAAAATCAAGAATAAATGACATCACATATGATAACACTTCAAATCCTTTTCAGCATGAAAGCATGAAATCCTAGAAAATATATTATTCTTGATGTGTATGCTTTCCTACTTTTACCTTATCCACTTCTCCCTTCATACCTTACTTCCTTCATCCATTTGTGCATCCTACCCCTCCTCTAGATCAGTAACTCCCCGTCTTCCCTCTCTACCCCTCCAGGCTTCGGTTTGTCAGCAGGAAAAACAGGGATTCATCAGCAAGATTCTAAACGGCACTGTTCGATTTGGAAAACTACAAGAAGAAGTCAAAGTAAGTTCCTCGATTTAAACGTGACTTTTGACTACGATCAGTCTTTAGGAAATAGACTGGTTACAATTTCAGTTTAGCTGTTATCTCCAGCACCCAGATTGAAACAAAGCATTTATCTTAAGTTAATTTTGCCTGAGATATCCCTTCAGCCTGCTTCGTATTGATCAGCCTACTCCACTGCACTTGACAAACTGTCAATTATTGGCCTTGACTACTCAAATTATAAATTAATGAACACTCGTGTCCTTCAGATCTCATGCTGCCATCTCTCAAGCCATGCCTATTTTCCCAATATGTAGCGTCAACACAATACACAGTCAGCAGGTAAAATGTAACAGAAACACCAGCATAATGTCAATAATCAGCAATCATAACAGTGGTACTGTGTGTACCAGTCTCTGTACACTGGTCTTGGAATACCCCTGTGAGATTGCTACTGCTACTACTATACTACTAATACTACTATAGTTATGGTATACACTCTTATCTGTGGTTAAATAGGGCCCTGCAGGGCTTTCTGTTGCTACACTATATGCTGTTTTTCACTAACTTGTAGCTGCCATTCACTGGCCACTGTTGTGCAAACTTGAAATGTACCAATATTCTATTAATCATTAATTACTATGTGGTATATGACTGACATGTATATGCAGAACTAATACCTGTATGCAGATGCTACAAAAGTCAGAAAGCATTTAAAACACAGTGAAGCTAAGTTATAATTGGCAGTGAGCAGGCACAAGCTGCCTTGGGCAGATCATAAACAGAAGGATTAATTTAAGGTGAACTCTGGGGAGAACGCCAGGCACTGTGTATGTATGCTTGATGAGTAAGAAGCAAATGTGTTCAGACAGATAGTAGGTCAAAAGAGTGATAAACTGATGCAGCAGCCTAATGCAGCAAGTGAATTACTCAGTTTTACATTAAAATTCCAACATGTTCAGGTGCACGGTTTATTCTACAACTACACCAAGCTGACCGCAGCCCAACACTGGTGCAGTGAGTGCCATTTTCAACCCTTATTTGTTAGTTTAGTGTCACCTCATAATTTATTGATTCAAAGGTAGTCTATGTATTGTACAAGGTTATGTTACTAAGAGGTAGATGTCTGTAATAAGCACAAGTATAATCATAAGTAATTGAGGCTCTTTTTTCCTTCTCATTTATTCTGTGACTAAACCTGCATATATTACCCCTTTCCATAGAAATATAATGGATCCTATCTAGCAAATCACCATGACAACCTACATCTACCTACCATGCCAGCTTTGACCAATGTAGGTGACAGTTGTCCTGCAATATCAACTTGTACTGCCCCTCCTTTTAATTGCTAGTTAGTTTGTTTATTATTCTAATTGTGAACACGACATTGGTCTGGCAGTGTTCATGCCTTGCTTTAGGGCCACTGCTCACTGTGTATCTTTGAGCTGTCAGCAGATCTTGTCACTCAAGCCACAGACAGAAAAAACATGTCAGCGGTTGTGACAATTTTATTTGTGTCTCTATAGCAACAGCCAAGAGAGAAAGAGGTGTGTGTTTGGATGTGAGTTTTATTGGTGATGTGGCCAATGAAAGAGGAGAGCTGTGAATGTTAGATGTGTTGTATTGTCTTTAACTGTTGACTTTCATAATGTAGACCTTCAAGCGGTGGCACTATGCCTTCAGTACAGGACAAAACCGGGCAGTTAAAGATGATTTTTGTTATTGATAAACTTGTCTATAGTTTTTAGCTAATAACTTTGTATAAAATGATGACTTCATAATCCACATTTTGTCCAAGCATCTGTACTAAAATAATTAAACCTTACATCAGTTTTCTAAAAAACATGTTATGCATGTTGCTACCTTATAAGAGAAAGGTTTGTGTGAAAAATGTATGCTATAAAGAAAGAACAGATTGTGATTACATTATTCATGTGTAATTAAAATTCATGCCCCTATCTTTTCGAAACACCTGAAAATGTTGAATATTTTAGTGAGTATAAATATAACCAGGTCACAAGTTTGCATGGCCAGTGCTTAAGATGACATACTTTTTTTTTTTCAATCAAATTCTCCTTGCAACAGTTCTTATCCCTAATCATAAGATCACAACATATGTTCATTCATCTTTAGCACTTAAGTGAATATTTATTCCACTTACCTCAATGAATCCATTTGACTAATTGTGTCAGCTAGAGCTGAAGTGTAAGTGGATGAGTGCAAAACCAGGAAACAAATGTAATACTCAAGATTTTTTTTTTTTTATTAGTTCAAATTGTCCTTGATAAACTAACACTACTGTACTAATTATTACCATTTTATATCTTTCTATCTATCTATCTATCTATCTATCTATCTATCTATCTATCTATCTATCTATCTATCTATCTATCTATCTATCTATATAGACATATAGGAAAACCCTCCTTAGGAAAAGTTATTGTACATCTCGACCACTATAATAATTCTCTTTTCAGTATGAGAGGAAAGCTTGGGAATGATAAAAGGCAGTGTCCTGTAGAAGTTGGGCAGTACAACCAGCAAGAAAGATGTTCCACTGACAAGGCTTTTATCTTACAGCTGCCAAGTGAGGCAGAAAACAAATATCTTCATATTGTCTGACCTGCTGTGTGACGTTGTAGTTTATACACGTCTGTACAGACTTGTATTTTAAGAGGTATATGCACCAATCAGATGTCATGAACTTCTTTCCAGGCATTTCCATATAGAGATAAATCATTGACAAGAATGGAACATACCTAAGGTCACAGTGACCATGACCTTTAGCCACCAATATTATATTAAAATTAATTATCAGTTCAACCTTGAACCCAAGTGACAATTTGTGCCAAATTTCAAGAAATTCCCTCAAGGTGTTCCAGGGACATAACGTCTTCACATATTACGTTCACAAGAAAGGGCCTCAAGAACTTGATGAATGTAAAAATCAGTGTGACCCTGACCTTTGACTTTTGAGTCCAAGTTGAAGGTATTCGCCTACAAGAATTTGGAGACTGTACGGGATTGAGCTTGATGAGACAGATTATATAAAATTAATCTGTGATGCCAGTGATGTTGGCTGTGTAACTTGTTAACATCCAAGTGTAGTAGATGAAACAATAAGTAAACAAACAAATTATGGAAAATAATTGTTGATTTATTGAATTGTCTAGTAGCTTCTGTAATCAACAATGTGGCACTAAGATGAGAACTTCAGTCAGCAGATAGTAGACATAAACAAAGAAAATGAAACAACATCTGCAACTTAACTAGACTTACATTATACAGAAAGGATTTTGCACAAAATAAAATTTTACAAATTGCTACATTTCCATTTTGACGAAAAAATATCATTACTTGCGGGACCTCAGTTACCAACATTGTAGAATGCTTGAGTGTACAATAAAGTTAATAGTCAAATGTGCATAAATATTCCAAGCACCCTGCAAAGCATAGTATATACCTGTCTTTTAAGAGCTTCTTGAAATGCTAGTCACTAGTGAGTCCAGATGTAGAGAGAGAATGTCCCAGGAAATAAACCTCTGACACAATACAATTTACAGTTTGTTTTGGTCACAGAGCTATTAACTACTTTAAAGAAAGTTGAATTCATAGGAGACATCAGTAATAGATTTTAAATTGAAGGTGTAATACTTACGTACTCAAAGCAAAGTAAAGCAACGCATTAAACTTTTTTTTTCAGTAGTTCATATACCAGGGTGGTGTATACTATATGAGCTTCACTTGCATGTAAAAGACAAGATGCACTCAACCTTGAGGTGCTACACAATAACAACAGTATTTGCACCATACCATGGAGGATGGAGGAAACAGAGGTGTACATTTAAATTTTAAAGCCAAACAAAATGGCACAAAAGATTCTCATCTCAAGTGAGGCTGTCTGTTATGGAACTTCTAGCTTCTTGGATGAGTAGTGAAAGGCAAGAAAGGCAACAAGAAAGTCCACTTACCATGAATCAACTTCCAGATAGGCCAAATAAAACCTTGTAATCCTAACCCAATGTGAAACTTAATGAATTCAGCTGCTAAGCACTTAAAGAGTGTCAAAATAATCGAAATAAGTCAGTCTTATGTGTAAAATGTACCAAATACAAAGTGAATGTTGTGTGTAGATGTAAATCATAGAATGAAAAACGGAGCTAAAGATACGGCTGTGACATAATGTAGGGAACAAATGGAGTACTGTGAATTTTTAAAATTAGATTTATTCCTTGACTTTTCCACTTGCAAAATTTAAATTTTTGGTAAAAAATCCAGACAGGTGCACATTGTTTTTACTGTAAACCACAAAAAAAACACAGACATTGGCAGTTCACTAGACTCACATCTCAAGTTAATTCATGATTTTTCAATCAGACACTACTGGAAGAGAATAACACAGCATATTTCAGTAAATATGTTGCAACACACTTACATCTATGGCTCTGGAAAATAAATAGACCACTGCAAAATAATCAGTCTGTCAGGTTTTATCCTTTATAGGTGCATACATTGGTGAAATGAACAGCTTTTTTTGAGAACTGCTGACAGTGTTTCTCCTACATTCTGAATGAATATATTGTTATTTAGAATATACATTTAAAGCAAATGACAACACATCAAAGTAACGAAAACACAGTGTTTGCAGAATTTTAATAATTCAAAGAAAACTCTATACTAAGAAATTAAAAGAAATCTATTCACTTGTAAAGAAATAGGTCATAATGTTCTCGCAAAAGAATATTCAGAAATCATTTGATTGAATAAACCTAATTAGGAATCACTGCTTTCATGCGTCTAAGCTGCTCTTCCCCAGTTTTTCACATTGCTGTTGGGTAACTGTATACCATTCCTTCTGCAAAAAATCAAATAGGATTCAAGTCACACCTACTCAATGCCACATGAAGCAGAATTACCAGAACAGAATTAAACAAACGTGCTGGTGTAGGACATTAAACACTGGTATGGAATGAATGTCATTATCATATAGATGCTATCTTATGTAAAATAATTGCAGTGGTCTCTAATCTTTTTTTCAGAGCTGTAGTTTTAACAGACTGATTTCAACCAATAGATTTCGGTGCACCTATTACTTACTTCATATAATTGCTCCCTTATAGTTGTGAAGAAGGCACACTAATATCAAAACACATATTTGCAGTTATTTGCAAATTCAGAACGTACTGTGCTGTATACATTGAGAAAGCCAATTAAATACACAAATATGTAATGTGGACGATTCAAATAAATAATCTCACAAATTAATTTCTTAATTAAAATGCCCATGTTATTTTACATATTTGGTACTTTATTTTTAGTGCTCATTTTTAAATCACAAGGTGCTGTGATGAAAAATGGTTAAATGGTTTACAGCTAAACCAAAATGTACGTTTTGAAAAATGAAAACGAATTCAGATTTCCTATTGTACATAAACATAAAACATAAAATGATTTTTGGTACACAGTTAGTTGATACATGAGGGCCCAGGACTTGAGTGCTGGCATGTGCTGTAACTCAAAAAATGTGTTACACTAAGTCATACACAGAACACATCACAGAAATGTAGGTATAGGTGCTGCTTGTCAGAGGCTCTGGCAAAATTGGTTCCTGAGCTTTAGCAGTCATCCTAAAAGCACAGACCATCACTGAAGGTGGTCTTCTGATTTGTCCATTCTGGTCATGTCCTGTTTGGAAATGAGCATCATTTCAACTTTGGGCTTCCTATTGACAAACGAGATATCTGTTTCCAGCTTTTGACTTTTTCCCATGCTAACAGCACCAGTTTGGTAGCGTGGTGTCAGCCTCTAGATGAGCAGTCACACATACCCTGACACAGACACTGGCAGAATCCATAGACGAGGCAAACTGTCAGGCTTGATGGAACCAAACTTACACATACAATGCCCAGAGTCACTCTCTGGATCACCAACAAATAGATTCCTAGAGGCAGTGAGCCAAAGTATAGGAAACCCAGCAGCCACACCAGGATGCGTGGGACATGATTACAGAACTTTGAAAGGGCGTCCTGATCAGCCGGCCCGGTTGAGCCCACTGATACCGAGTCCAGGCTCTGCTCAGTATAGATGTCAGAGCTGCTGTTGTGGTTTGGGGAATGCTGTGAGTCCCTCTGCACTTCCATGATGGTGATGACCAAGCAGTTGGAGGAGTTGCGAGATGGGCTGGAGGAGGAGAAACTCTTTGGAGTCAGTACCACCTCTCTGTTTTGTTCGGAGCTCCAAGATTTGTCACGTATTGCTAAGTGGGACATGATGTTAGCATCGTCAGGCAGCCCTGACACCTCATACTCTGTGATTTCAGTTTGATGTCGACAAAAGGGGCAGGAAATGCTGCCTGCACCATCAGCAATGTCCAGGATCTTAATGAGGCAGCGGGCACAGACCCTGTGCAGGCAGTCCAGGATCTTAGGCTTACGGTTGTGGGCATTGTAGCGCTGGTAACAGATTTTACACTCTAATTCCTCTGGTGGAGGACGGTCCTTCTCCTCTAACTCAGCCTGAGGACAGCTCATCTTCGAGTCATGTTCTTTGAAAGGGGAGACAGACACAGAGACAGATTGAGTCAGATGGATAATAATCTTTATCTGGGAAAGCATTACAAGCACCTTTAACCAAAATGGTAGAGATGGCACTGCAACAGGCAGATGTTTTTGACTACAGTATTTGGTGTATCTCTGCCCAGTAGGTAAAGGTCATGGCTCAGCCTTATTCTCTGACTGCTTCTATTTTCTGTACCTGCTGCTAATGAATGATTTATGGTTTGGGGGTTGGATCAGGGTGTCATCCCAGAGCCCTTTGTAGCAAAGAAAAAGCCAGTAATGCTATTGATCTTTGGAAAGAGGTAGTAGGGACAGCTGCTTCTTCAACATTCTTCATCGATTCAATATTTATTGTCTACAATGCAACTTTCACATAGTTGCCTTTAGTTTTTTCCCCCCTGTTTAATGATATAAAGACCTGTTTACGTTAGGATTTAAAACTGCAGAGCAATGTCATTTTTTAGTTTAAAGAAATGTTATTCAGTTTTGTTTATACTGAAATATTAGGATTTTCGTTAGCATTAATATAGAGATGAATAAATATGAAAACATCATTATTGAGCAGATGTTGCACTTTTTGCCTTCTAAAAATAGCAACTCCTTGCTTTGAAATAGCTACCACTTATATTCATAAATTCAGTTTGCGATAGTGTTGACTTTAGGTTAAATTGGTAGTATTATGAGTTTTGAAAATGTACAGCCAACTCAAGATATTATCTTGACTTAAAGCTACAGATTGTAACTTTGTTCAGATATTAATTTAGTATGTTCCAAAACATATCATTGTGGAAAGGTGCAGATACAGTGCTGGAAAAAAATAGGGAGACCACTGCAAAATAATTAGTCTATCAGGTTTTATCTTTTATAGGCGCATATATTGGTGAAATTAACATCTTTGTTTTATTTTTTTGTGAACTGCTGACAGTATTTCTCCTACATTCCAAATTAACTATTGTTATTTAGAATATACACTTAAAGGAAATGACAACACATCAAAATAAGGAAAACACAGTGTTTGCAGAATTTTAATAATTCAAAGAAAATCTATACTAAGAAACTAAAAGAAATCTTCTGAATTGTGTAAAGAAAGTAGTGATAATGTTCACGCTAAAGAACATTCAGAAATCATTTGATTGAATAAACCCAATTTGGAATTACTGCTTTCATGCGTTTAAGCTGCTCTCCACCAGTTTTTCACATTGCTGTTGGGTAACTGTATACCATTCCTTCTGCAAAAAATCAAACAGGATTCAGGTGATCACCTACTCAATGCCTCATGCAGCAGAATTAGATGTGCTAGTGTAGGACATCAAACACTGGTATGGAATGACGTTATCATCAGATCAGATGCTATATTAAATTAATTAATAAAATTGCAGTGGTCTTCCACTTTTTTCTAGAGCTGTATATCTGCTTCTAAATGTTTTTGAGTCTTTCTCTTCCGACCTTTGAGAAAATTTATATTGATTTCAACTTGATTAATAGGTTTTGCAGCATTTTTATTTATTGTAATTTCATAATGACTTACACCTGAAGGACTGTCTAGAGTGTGGCAGAGCAGGGAGGGGAGAATGGGTGGAGCAGAATGGAGTCATATGCTATTCATAGTGTAGCTCAAGTAGCATATTGTAATTATTATGTCATATAGACTGTTGTTAGAGAAGAGCTTCCTTTTAACATTTTAAAAATCATTTTTTTATTCGATGTAAAGAACTTTAAGTTGCAGCTGTTTCAGTAAATTTGTACCAAAATTTGCACACAAATAACTTTTAAATTAAGTGTCTGCAGCCAGGGGCTGAATTCACCATGGACTAGCTCTGTTTTCATTATGAAAATAAACAATTGATTATGTTTTAAAGACCCACAGGAAGCTTCTATCATGAATGGGTCTTTAGAACTACAAAAATAAATGCTTTAACTCTTTACTTTAACAATGCATGCTGGGAAATCTGCTAGCTTTGTTTCTTACCCCAGTCAGTGAACTGAGCAGTTGATTCCATCCACTCAGTTGAAAGATCAACATGAGAAGACTCATGTTTATAAGTTGAAAAGTGGTCTGAAAATTGAAACTAGGAATTTTAAGTTGAATTAACTAGGATTACATTAGCAAAACACATATTGATATTAAGTAAACAGGCAAAGTTTAGTCGATTCCACTGATTTTCTTGTCCCTGTTTTGCAGTATGGTTAAGGTTTAAAACAGTGGGACTATACGGGTGACTTTATTCTCACAAATACAACAACTAGGCCTACATAATGACAAATGATAAACCAAAACATACAACCAACAGCAGACTGTTGCAACAGCATCATTAATGGTGATTTCAATATGATATAGATCAATTTCCACCTTTACTGTCACATTGTTATTACAAAGTGTATCCAAGTCATGATAGGTTCTCTGATAACTCACCACTGGGGGCTAGGACACCAGACTCTTTTTTTTTTTCTTGTTAAAGCAAAACTACCTCTCTGTGGATTTCTTAGATTGTCCCTTCTTCTGAAATAGCTGTGATCACACAAAAGCACTGGATGCTTAGCAGCAGGTCTGTAATTTTCAGAAGGCCATCATGTCGTATTGTCAGATAAACTTCTAGACATGGGATTAGATGAGAAATACTCTCCACTCAAGCTACTGAAATCACAGTGATACTTTCCGGGTGGTGATGTACTGGTGTGCTGTGTCAAAGCTGTATTCCAACAGAAATAACCTTGGTGGTGATAACTGACAAGGGTCTTCATTCCTGTGCTCCTTGGACAGTTTCTCAAGACGCTAAAGTTTAGATTTGGGTCATCCGATAAAAAAGGTATCTTCTCAGTAGCAGGGAAAAGGCTGTAAATTCATTCTTATGCTCTTAAACCCAATTTCTATTTAAAAAATTCTATTTGCTACTTAGCAAATCCAGAAATTGTATGTATTGCTTTTAAAACATCCTGTTTAAATTGTTTGTATTTCTGCTCTATTAAAATTGAATGAGGATAGAAACTTCACAATGCCATCAGCAGATTTTTTTCAAGTCCTACTTGCCTCTATAGATAAAGTGGTAACAGACTTTTTATGCTCTCTTCTCTGAAATAGCCTGCAGCAAAAGATGAAATAGGAATCCCAAATTTTTACAGGTAGAGAAATATACAGTCACTCATTTTTAACTCTTTTGTTTCTCATTTTGTCTGTATATGACTGTGTCTGCCTCAGATGAACAGTACCATAAGTAGCTTTCACTGTGGCATGGTAGCAAGAGACATTGTTTAACTGGAGCAGTAGTGAGGTTAACGAGCCAATAGATGCAGTGGGACACAATCTGACAGCACTTGAAGACTGCTATTAGTGAAGTTCAAGCTGCAGAGGGTCACTCTAGCCCTTTTTTTGGAAGGGCCCCCTTGCTTCTGTTATAGGGGAACTATTGAGCTTTTTTTGTAGACCAGAACTTAGGCCTCCCTGGCTGAGGGTTGTGGGAGAAACGTTGTCCTTAAAGACAAATTAGCTGTCCTAATTACATCCAGAAGAATAAGCTGTTTTCTATACAGTAGTTCTTCTAGTGACCTAAACATCCTTTTGGGATGTGTTCATTCATAGAATGTGTTTTAAGCACATCAAAATGTATTTGTGGCTCAGAAATCCATGCTTATATGGATATCCTGCAAGTATAGTAAATTGTCCTGTTATGCCTTATATTTGCTAGGGTATTGCACGACTCAATCATGAATCCCCCAGATGTGAGAATCAGTCAAGGTGATCTACAGCAGCTGCTAAATCTGGCCTTTCAGTCTCACAGAGTGCCGTTACCTTATTGCTGTTATTTTTTACTTTACCTGAATATTTAGTCATTAACAAGTCCCCCTCCTGTCAGGAAGTTGCTATATAAAGAAAAGCTATTCATTCATTCATGACCATGAAATATAGATTGAATAGGTGCTTGTTGCATTGGCAATTACCCAGCAGGTCTCTCTGTGACTTGCTGACTTTTAAATATTTCAACTACCAGTCTGTTCAGTTAAAAAGCCTTCTGAAAAATGTCAGAAAGATGTCAGAAATCTCCCAGTTTCCACATGGCAACCCCCACACAAAATAAAAAGTTAGGCTACAGTACAGTACTGGGCTTGTGCTAGAGAAATTCAGCTCCTTGTTATGAATCATGAGGTTACAATTGTTCTAAAATTATCAAATGGAGTTTAGGTTGCAAGCAGATATTCAGCTTTATCACCAGAATTAAATGTAAAATGTCCTTTAAGCTCTTACAATGCATTTCTTATGTCATAAGACATGTGCAAACCCTTTTGGGAATCTTTTGAAACATAAGTAATTTCATCTGCTTGTATTCTGTATTTACTCAGCTGTTGTCCAACTTATTATGTTTTACTGCTCTGCTGTTGTCAGAAATGTGTTTTGTGTTTAGTTCTACTGTAGTTCAGGGTTATAGTAGTTTCACACATCAGACAAACCTTCTGGTTACTCAAGGTCAAACTTGTAGTTTGTAAACCAATCAGGCCAAATTAAATGTGCTTAAATGTGCAGGTCACACTCTTAATCACTAGTCATTGATTAGTGAACTTGGTTAGTGAAGATATGATTCACAACAACTTCTGCCACTGTAGATGTTGTGGTTATGTAATGGTTAAAGGTGCTCTCCATCTCAGTTTTATTTTATGTCCTGTGAAGTACATGTATAATAAAAGTGAATTTGTAGGTTTACTAATAATACTGTCACACTGTGACATGAAACATCAGATTCAGTTCTACTCATGTACTATTTACACTAAGCTATTCCACCCCAAACTACAAAAACATATACTTTAACTTTATGTGTAAGAGTACTGTATATCTTGATCAAAAGTACTCAGAAGTATAAGGCAATATATTTAGACCTTTCTGTGTTAGTAATTCTAGTTAAGTATACTTAAGTACAGTCTAATTTCTTCTTATCTTTGAATTGTGCACAAAAATTACACTGAAAGCACACTCACTTATTTTTAATTTGAAAGAAGCACAGTACTGTATGCTGACAGCATGCTTGAATTAACTCCTCTTTTATAAAGGAGTTGAAATATTATTGTAAGCATTGAAACATAATCTCCATGATCACATCCCCTAACTGATAGCAGCAGTGGAAGACTGTGGTGATGAGCTGCTAAGGCGTATTCGGGTTGTTTAAGTTGTGTCGAACGGTGTCTTCTTCTTTGCAGTACCATCTTGTATCCAGATAAGGATAAAAGGCTGGGTGTAGTGTAAACAGTGCATGCAGAATACTAATGTAGGTGCATATTCTTTTTATCTGCTCTTTGCTCTAAATGGCGAGTGAAATGCAAATGTATGCTATACATTACTTTTTAATATAGATCACGTCTCTCTTTAAACATACAGTATACCCATGTGGCAGGTTATTTGGTCATTTAATCAAAACTAATGAAGTCCAGGATAATGGTTCTGCAGTAAAAACAGTCTAAACAAATATTTCCATATATTCTGTGGTGTTGTATAACATTCTAGTTAGTAGTGTACAGTGTCTCCCTCTGAACAACCCTGGGTATAACTGCTACTGTAGGTTACCAAACTGCTATGGTTGTGATATGAATTAATAACGTTTTATGGTGGTATGGCAGAGAGGTACAATGGGATTTAGACTCACAGAAAGGTTGATGGATAGATGTCTGTAAAGCCAGATCTAATATTATACAGACATTAGTAGAACAGCTTCCCATTATGTCTATGTTTTCTGACTGAGCAGTTGCAGTTGATTGATAGTGTGCTGACAGATTGGTTAACTGACTGCTCAACTGACTTGTTAGTTGGTCTCTAAGGTAAATATATTACATTTGAAAAGTGTACATTGATTTGAAACACTTGATGTGCTGTAGCTTCTCTGGACAAGAAATAACCCTAGGGAGACATTTAACATTTAGGAATTAGAAGACTGCAGTAAGGTTGAGGCTAGAGTGAATTCAACAGTTTTTCTGATCCTCAGAGTCATTTAGAGATCCACTTATATCTTTCTGTGGTACCCATACACTAGATTATTACATTGTTCTCTGCTAAACACTAGAGAGTCACTCTTCTGTACAGTAGATGTCAGGGTGAACTGGACTGCGTAATAATTATGGATTCTATTGCTCACCCACAGAGTTTCGAATGCAGTGTTTTTTTGAGAAAGATATCGAAGTCCAGATTTATTTAACATCTCAGATGGAACTAGAAATGTCCTATCTAGTCACACAAAACTGGAAGATGAGCTTGCTGAGTTTTTTCTATTTAAACACTATGTGCACCTTTATTCTGTATTCATTCAATTCTTGTTCTAGCACCTCATATCTTACTGTGTTCAAACCACTTTTCTGTCTCATAACAAGTTACAATAAAAAATATCAAGACTGCATTTAACGACAAACCAAAAATATGTTTCTGTAGTTCTCTTTGTGCTGACAGCATAGGCACTTCAGCCAGTCTGTGGCTATGCAGCCCCCGCTGCAATGTGTGCTCTGAGACCTGTTGATTATGGCCACTGTTAAATTTTGCCCATGATGATCACTGTCCAGCACAACAGTAAAACCACCAGTTTGTTTGTTTGTTTTTTTTGTTCTGGCTAATCTATGTATATTTTGGAGCTGTCCCACTGTAGCTTCACTTTTGACTACAATTTTTAGCATCCTAAAAATGTCTGTGCAAAATTACTAGGTAATGGTTTGAATTGTGACCAATACAATCCCTATGTCATAAATATCTTAATACTGCAAACTGAAATTGTTCATAAACTTCCTGGAAATGCTTTCTGGTGCCTTGATTAACAAGTGCAGTACACTTTGATCCCACTAAGGGCCCAGTGTTTAAATGTGTTTTGTTTTTTTTTCATGTTGGTTTAGAGGAACTCAAGGGTCACAAGCAAACCATTCTAAAATTTAAACTGCCTTGCATAGACTATCAAAATGTTTGGTTCCACATCTGTAATGACCTCATAATGTATGGGTTATGTCTGCTGTTTTTGTACATAAAAATTACCAGCAACTAATTGCTTTTTCCTTGGGCATGAAGCTTGAAAACGATTGCAAAGAGGAGAGGACTAAATGGGCAACCTTGTCTGGTTGATCGCTCAAGTATAAAAGGCGTTCTCATTGATCTTTAACCAAGCTATTATATAAAGTTTTTACCATCTGGATTATTCTTTCACTGAATCAGAACACTTATAGAGCTTTAAAAAGGAGGTTTCACTGAGGTAAATACAACAGAGTGTAGGGCAGGGATAGCTGGAGAGCCAGCAGGACAGTGGCTCTCGAGGACTAGGGTTGGCTACCCTGGGTCAAATGCAATCCAATACAGCCGCTCTGCCATGAATTCTAATTAATAACTAATAAACATTTAATGGATTTATCTCCTTTCTGACAGTTTCAAAAACAAAAACTGAGAAATTATATAGCAACTACAGTGGTCAATGGTATGTTTACAGTGAAGTTACAAAACACACGAGTGGCTCTGGTTTTATGACAAAGGAGTAAATCAGGTGATGGTATTATCCTGTTGGGTGGAAAAATCTGTGGTTGAATCACCAAAACATCAGGCTTTAACATGGGTTTGTTGGTCATGACTCTTTCATAATGATAACTATTTTGTCATCATTATAGCCAAAATGACGAGGCGCCCCTAAGCTGTAGCAAAGTACTTATTTGAACCCAAACCATGATCTTTCCCTGAACCTAACCAAGTAGATCTTCTGAAACTAACAATACCTTAATTATAGTTTTGTTGCATGATGAAATGGTCTCTTAAGAGCTCAAACCAGAGAAACATTTCCCTATGGTAAAAATTTATTAGGTATAAGATTAAATTATTCTACAAATCTCTGCCAGATATTTTTCTGAACCTGTGTTTTGATCAACAAGTTTTGTTGCATGATGGAGCAGTCTTTTACCACCAAGATAAAAGCAAAATCTACATTGCATTATCACAGCTACAGAAGTCTATTCAACAGCGAGCTTCAGGCACTCTGTTGGATCTGGACCTTTACAACTAGAAGTGCAAAGCAGTCAATATTCTGCATAGATCCTGGCAAGATGAACAAGATCAAACACTGTGTTTACCTGCATTTATACTGCTGCATATGCTATGGGGAAAATGTGGTCTGATTCTACTAATCACATTTTCCCCATAGCATTCAGGGGATTTTATGCTTTTTATGTCAACAATTTGCCATTAGTGTGTACAGCCTTGGCCATAAGTTTTGAGAATGACACGAATATCAATTTTCACAAAACCTGCTGCCTTGGTCTTGTCAATGAGTCTTTGACTCTTGAAATGCTTGTAATTATACTCCACTATAACATCTGACAAAAAGATCTAAACGCCAAGGCAGCAAACCTAACTCTGTAATTGTGTCATTCTCAAAACTTTTGTCTATCTGCCAGCCCATCATTATTCTAATCAACACCTTACAAATTTACTTTTATCCAATTAATTAATTTACAGATCCTAATGTTGTTTAAATCCCCTGCAGCAATAGCTCAGATATTGCTGCAAAGCTACAAAGCATCAGTGTGTATGTGTGTGTGTAAACAGATTAACCTTTTCTACTGAAACTGGCTGTCTTGTGTCATTAGCAAAGGCAAACCAAAGCAGATGTAATGAAGCAGTACCATAGTGCAGCTAAAATTCAACAACATGAGACCTTGCGTCAAGCAGACCTTACTGCACCCGATAGGAAACAAGTACACACATTGTAAGAGAGACACACATTGCAGGAACAAAAAATGAACAAAACAGATTGACCTGCTGCAGGCAAGCAGTGGAGCCTTATTCCTTTGTAGGAAAAACACTGAAATCATCATGTATTTCTTCAAAAGATACACGTTTTCAGTTGTGCTACCATCATTGTGGTGGTTTCCTAATGATCAGTTATCCTTTAAAAATCAATAAACTTGAATTGGCAAACATAATGTACTAATAGAAGACAGTTTGCTGATGATAGGCCTCTGTATGTTTATGCAAATATTCTTTTGAAAAAAGCTAAATAGACATTTACACTAGTAACAATGTCTACACTGTATTTCTGATCAACTTCTTATAAAATCTGCTTTTCTGTCATTTCTACATATGTCCTAACTTTTGACTGTTAATATTCTAGAGATGGACATGGAAAAAATACATTTAGGAATTACTAGTCTTTTTTCTGCAGCACAGATCTGTTGTATTACAGATAGCAGTTGTTTACTGCTAGCTCTGCTGCTTGTTCTACTTACATGCTCTACATTTTGATTAGGATGGTTCAAAAGGAGTTACAGTCTTCTTCAACAAAATAGCTGAATGTCTTTATCATGAGCGGCTAAACATCTTCTTGTGCTCTTTTTCAATGGACTATATCTAGCCAGACCATCTGATAGCTACACCATACATTTTAACTGGTCAATAGCTTAATAAGTTTACCAACAAGGATGAAAGATCTGTCAATAGCAGCATGAACGTAATCCTTTAGATCAATGAGAGAAGCATTCAGCACGCAGATGTTCTGACAGCAAAGGTCAAAGCTATCATCAAAAATCCACATTCTAAGAAAGAGGGGAGAGGGTGGGACATGGAGGCAGTATATGAGATGAAGAGGATACGTGTTCTATCTTGATTCCCATATAATTTGATAACAAGCATACACACTGCAGTGTGGTGCATTAGGACTTCTCTGTGAGCTGCTGCATATGCTGAGGGACAACTCCTGTGTCTGTTAGTCAAATGTAGTTGGAAGTTGAATCTCTGCTGTTCCTCAATTTTAACCTACAATTAATGTAGTTGCTAAATTTCAACTGAGGTTTTAAATGATATTTTAACACTGTGGTGAACAGTATAAATGATGATACAAATATTATTTTTTATTTAATTTGTATTTAGGCTTGCAGCCTCTGTGTTTAGATTTTATAGTGAGGTATTATTACAAGCATTTACAAGACTGAGGCAGTAGACTTGGTGAAAATTTATATTTTTGTCATTCTTAAAACCTTTGTTCCACTTCTGTACATTTCCCTGCTATATAAAAGATGTTTTTGCCCTTATCTTAAAGAGTCCTTTTTTACTAGATAGAGATCTGTCCATGGTAGACATGGTAAGTGTTAAAGCAAAGTAAATCTTTGCTGATAAGTAACTTGTTGATCAGCCACATACAGTGTTTGTACTGGGAAAATCTCAATGTTAATAGTCAAAGTGAACTGTGCTAACTAGACCCTCTGGACAAAGTAATAAATAAAAAAAACACCTGTAATACAGCCACAGTTCCACACCAGGTTGTAGTATGATACTTGTCTGTTCTGAATTTTTTAGTATTTTTGTTGTCATTGTGTGAAGGTCAGCCAGCCTCTTGGCTACAGCTAGGAGGAGGGGTATATTGGTTTGGCATTGCTCAGCTCAGCTTGTTGTGAGGGCTAAATGTCACTGCTTTAGCTGGGCTGATGCTGGCACCCTGCTGCCTCCCTGGGGGGCTTATAGAGATTCAGGCAAACAACATTTTGCTACCCAGATTATAGTCCTCCACACTACAGTATAATACCAAGTCAATTCATTACTAAACACAACTGGGAATTAGCATGCTGGCTGAGGAAAGAGCTAGAACCATATTCAGGGCTAAGGCTCATATCTGGCCAAGTGCCCAGTTACCGTTTCAGATGAATATTTAGATTCCACTTCAGCAGGGCGTTATAGCCACCAAGGCAAAGTCGGCACCGTGCTGTTCCTGAACTCTCAAGTGAACGAGTTCAGCTTGAACGTGTCTGGCATTAGCCAATTCGTATCATATGTTTGATCTTGTTTGATCTTGTGTTCTGCTCTGTGTGTTTGAGTTCTCTCTGTGTGCACTGGAAATATGTTCTGTGATTAATTTCCTCAATGAACTAACACAAACAAATTATTTAATTAAATGAAAAGATATCAGTTATTTCACGGACAGATTTAGGGTACCCTGTCAGTATGTTGTTGCTTGATTAGGTTTTGTAAGACTCTCAAACACACACACAGAATCTGAGCTTTGACTTGTAAAGATGATGCTCAGTCTTGAAGCTTCCAATCTTTCGTCGTCATGAATTAGGGAAAAGGAAAGCAGCCTGTCATTGTAGACAGCCTCTAAGTACATCAGACGTAGGGTGGTGCCTGATGACATGCTGCCACCTAATAACCATTTAGATACTGCTCTCTAGAGAAGTGGTGGCTTCTGCATGATTAAGTGGGCAAAACTGTGTTGCTTGCGCAGCTCTTTGGAAGGTCAAGTCTAAGTAAAGGTTAACACAGATGTGCCATGTGTATGTACTGAGTTTTAACTATATGTAGATTAGTTTTCTGTTTCTGTGAGGGCTTATTGATTATGCTGCTCCAGGGTGATTCAGAGCTGTATTGTATTGTTAGTCATTCTTGCCTTTGTCTTCTTTCAGACACACACACAAACCCACACACCAGCCTGCTCTTATAGCTGTATAGTCAGTGTTTGGAAAGGCGTCAGTAAATAAAAGGCAGGTCAGATACTTAATCAGACAGACACATTACTTGCGACACTGTGATTGACTGCTTAAATCGCAGTTTGCATTTGTCTGCCCTGCTGAAACACTACTTGCAATTTGTGGCCTCTTGCATTCATGTGGAAACAGAGTAGCCTGTCTAACATAACCCGCACTTGAGCAGCTGGTTGAGTAAAAAACACAACCTTAAAAATTTTAACTGTTGCTAGTCTGATGATTCATTAATTTATGAGTTTGTGATTGCTAAAAGAAAGATGCTCAGAGCTTTAAGTGACTGAAGTTAGACATGCAACAGTCAGTAAAAGAAGAAAGTCCCTCTTAAAGCTAAATGTGAATATAAGTCTGTCATGTGGGAACCCCAGAACTGGTATCAGTCAGAGCCAGGGATAAATGTAACAGAATAAATGGCATTACTTAGACCCAAACCTAAGACAGAAAACACAACCTGTAAGTAAGTTAAAACATTTAGACATTGAGCTTGAAGTCTTGGAAACTGTGATATCCTATTTCACATGTACCAAAATGATATCAAGACCTGGCTGTTCCGGACTAGTTTAGACTTCATTCATGCATTTATTGAATTAATGAACATTCTTTGGTCACATCTGCCATAATAAATGATAAGAGAGATTAGACTGTCTTTAGCAAGGACAGGACATAACATGTAAATGAAATCTGTCAGTTGGAAGCAAGAAATCTACAAAGGGCTGGTAAATCCTCAAATGTACAAATTCTAGATATGAACTCTGATTCAGAAGGTTATGATACACATAATGAAAATGGGTAAATGTTTGTGAATATAATGATGTAATGCATTACCGATAATGATTACCTATACTTTAATTATTTTCGACTATTGCATTTATTTACTGAGAAAAAAGTGCTAACACGTCTTTTTTTAACAATTTCTGGCTATCTAGAAGAAATCACACATCCAGAAAATGTCATATACTGGTAACAGAAACACCCCCTGGAGTTCCTGCAGTTGTGAGAAAATTGGTTCTCTGTGTCCCAGACAGTTATCCTTAGATAAGGTCACATACTGTAGGCTACATGTAGGTGAAAAACATAGGATGTTTTCATATTTTCTCTATTCTCTCTCTACTTGTTTATATAGTATAGTATAGTATAGCATAGTATAGCATAGTATAGTATAGTATAGTATAGTATAGTTCACAAATGGGCTAGTGAAGAGCACAATTATCTAGTTGCATCAACTTCACTTCTTAATTTAAAAAACTGTTTATATAAGCTACCTGCTGCCAGGCATGTACAACATGCTACAACAGTTAAACATGCTTTGTGTAAACACGTTTGGATAATTACACTTCACCAGTCCTCTGGTCCTCTGGTACCATTGCTACTAGATTTAAAAGAAGAGACAGGGCAGCTTTATAGATGAATTCATTACCAGTATTAAATAAGGATACTTTGCTTAACTATCATGTTAAAATGTCTCATCATATAATTCATACAAGTCAGCTGCTCAATCATCTTTTAAAATGTGAGGTGAAGGAGTCAACATAACTTATTTGTTATACCCTTTATACCCAGAGTGATAAACTCTTACACACACACACACACACACACACACACACACACACACACACACACAATAAATAGGTTGAGAGAAGGCAAGCACACACATTGTCTGTCCTTATTCAGACCTTGTTTTTCTCACCTCTGAATCTCCTCTTTCTCCAGCTGCAGAGCACAGACCTCCAGCACACAATCTACCATCTTTTTCTTTCTTTTTCTGCATCTTGTTTTTTCCTCCTGCTCTCTTATGATGTTTTCTGTCTTCTGTTTTCTTTGTTCTGCTCTCCTTTTGCTTTATTGTCCTCACTGAAATTCTGCCTTAGCTTGTCCACAGTAACAATAAACATGTGTTCCACTTGTGTGAGTGTGTGTGCGCTGCACTACCGCAGTAGTTATGAACTGTCAGCTGCAGATTTGTAGATGTCTAAGTCAATAGGAAACTATTATTTGTTGAAAGTACACATCTCCCAAACCAAATAAACAGCAGCAGAAGTTCAGATGCACTCACACTCTCTAAATAGCATCTGCAGGTTAGTGTGTGTTTTCCTCACCTTGTCCCAGTGTGTGTAACTCCACCTCCTCCACTCCAGTTGTCTCTGCTGCGCTGTCCTTCATGTAAATCCACCTCTTTCATAGCAACACTCCGCATCTCATTCCTCAGCCTGTTTGTGTGTGTCTGTGTATGTGCAGGTGTACCGGACTCAGGCGTCAACCAGACTGGCGGCGTTGGAGGAGGCAGTGGAGGGGAGGACAGCTTCCTACCAGAAGGAGATCCTTCACCTGCAGAGCCTGCTAAGAGAAAGACAGGAGGCTGAGGAGAGACTGCTGCAGTCCAAACGGTAGGAGGGGAGTGAGGAGAAGAGAGTGAGGGAGAGAGAGAGGGAGGAGAGAGAGGGAGGAGAGAGTGGAGGAGAAGCTGTAAGAGGCAGGCAGAAAAAGAGAGGACAATAGAGAGAGTGTGTATGAATGAAATGAGATACTGTGTGTAGCTTAAAAAAGCCACAAGAAGGATAAAATTAAATGTGCAGTGACTCAGTCACCATAACAAAACAATTACTTACTATAATTAGCAAATACAGAATCTGTAACGGAGTCAAGCTTTTTAAAACCTTGTCATTTGTTTGTATGTAAATGTGTTTCATGTAAGGCAATTTGTGGGTTTTATATTTAGTGTTTGGTTCAGTTCCTAACTGTGAACTCCAGAACAAAATAGGACTATCAGAAACATAACACCAAATGATGATGAGCTGTGCGGGTTCTTCATGTTGTTTAGTCCACTAAACGGTGTTGTAGTTCACTAATATCAGATTGAATATTGACGACAAGCTGAGAGCACACAGGACACCACAGTGATATAATCTGCTAATGCAAACAATACAGCACTTCACTTTTCCAAAGCAGGACATCAATGTCTTTTGCTACAGTAAACCACTGTGCTCTGTACAGTTTCTATATTTGTCCAAAGCAGATTCAACTCTCATCACTGGGTTCACGAGATAGATGCTGACATCCCTGTAAACCAGAGGACACAGCCGATCACACAGCTCCACTCTAAAATTCTCTCTCAACAGTAAATCGGTTAACCCCCTCAGGACCAGCCATTTCTACCAAATCCTCCAGCTCTCACTGTGTTCTTGCTGTGGGCAATGTAGTGGCATGAAGAATTACAGAATTAAAGAGATAAGCTGCATAAGGGCCAAAGGCAATAATTGTTTTTGCTAAATACAGTAGTACTTTACAGAAAGCATGTGTTTATCATTTGTATTAAATATCTTCTGTATTTAAATATGTCAAAAGATAAGAGAAAAACCTAATCAAGGTTGCTTGTTAGTGATTGCTGTTTCATAAAGTTAATTCAGCTGTCGTGGTGAGTAGTTATATTTCTGGCTATTATGCATGACGTGTATTGCATACACAGAATTACTTAAAATGATACAACTCTTGGTCACAAAAAATGTCACTTAGTCAACAGTTTAAGATGTGACTGATTAGATATGATTTTAGATATTTGTACTGCTACACTATGATACCCTTGAAGAACCCAGACTGGTACTTTGTTGCTCCTGAAATGATTTACCATTTCCCCTTTATTCCCCTGTTAGTATGTCTGTTTTTAGCACAGTCTCTGGACCTGCTGCCTCCTGCTATCGAATGAAAGCTAGCTAATCAGATTGTTAGAAGAGCCTGCCCTGCCCTGCCCTGCCCTGCCCTGGGGGCATCCTAAATGACAAATCACACACATATAGACACACACACATCAGTCACACAACTAGCCTACTGGCTTTACTACTCCACAACTGCATGGTTTGGTAAAACACATTCACCTCTACATCAGTTTTAGCCTGGACCATGTAGGTCATCGGGATGCATCCAAATGATGGCAGCTAGAGCAGACGTGTTTACCACAGCACAGCAAAACTGTCAAATCAGCATAGCAGTTGTCCGACTTGTGGTTTTGAGATCTTAACTTAACTTAACTTAACTTAACTTAACTTAACTTAACTTAACTTAACTTAACTTAACTTAACTTAACTTAACTTAACTTAACTTAACTTAACTTAACTTAACTAGGGCATTAGTAGTTTTTCCATAGCAGTACACAAGGCTAAGTTAAACCTCTCACCTACACACAGAGAAAAAAAATCAATCACTGCCTCATTCTCTTTTCTCTCTGATCCACTGCTTTGTATTCCACCCATGCAAAAGCAGAGATGCTGATGGGCTGTGATTGCCAAGTGCCTGCTGAGTTCTGTGTAGCCTCCAGGGAAGCAGCAGTGCCTGAGACTTCCAGGAGCTCAGGAGGGGATTGAGCCTTAAGATCACTTGTTCCCCTCTTCGCTTCCCCATACACTGCCACAAAAAACTTGCAAAGACCTGCCATGCATAAAGTAATCTTCACAATAGATAGCGGCAGTCTTCAGTTTATTTTCATTTTGACAAATAGTTCCCCTTTCATATGATTTCTTTCAACAGTCAGCAGGCTGAGGACCCGCTTATATAATTCATCCATACTACTTTTAGAATTTGTTTGAAAGGAGTTTGAATGGGTTGAATTGAACAAGTTCAGCATTTTAGATGGAGTGAGACTTGAGTTTAAATTGAGTAAAAAATATATACTGACTGGCTGCTTTATTAGGTTCATCTGCACAATCTAATACAATCCAGTAAAGCAGCTCTGCCATGAATTCTACTTTTTGTATTATTATTATTATGATTATGATTATTATTATTATTTCAAGGTGATCATTTCTCCATTTCTTCTGAAATTGTCAGAAAGCTGGTAATTCCACAATGTATTTATCATTGAGATCATAGTGGGTGTTAGCATCATACTGGAGTGCATTATATTAAGAGTGTTTCTAATGCTTTGGCTTCCTCATCTATGTAAATAGGATGGCGAAAACCACACATCATGATCTCATGTACAAGTGTACCTATAGAGTTGGTAAAAAGTATTGTATGGTTTTGTCAGGAAGTGTAGGGGTATAGCCCCAGACTGTTCAATGAAGAATACACTTGTGCTCATTTACAATTAGTTTAGACTTGAAACTAATTGCCTGAAATCAGTTTACTTCAGTTTAGTAATTCCAAACACACTGCAAATTGCTGACATTATCTTATGTTAATGGCAAACACACTTGGAACCTCATGCATAAATAATGCTAAAGCTCATTGAATGCAGAAAAACACATTTTAGCAGTACTTAATGATTCCTTGGTTTCCCATAAGATTGCAGAGTGGTTCTTTGTCTGACTGTGACGAGAGAAGATCATGACTGGTTCTTCTTACTTCTTACTTGTAGCTGTTGCAAGAAAGGCACAGCTGCAGTACTCCTTTATAGTCTTTTATAATTAATGACTCATTAGTGTCCAAAAAAACCCCCAAAAACTCATGTTTTAATATTACTAAAAAGAAGCATGAAATTGACCATGATGTGGGGTGATTACAGTGTATGATGATGACCTTAGAGACTTAGGTTCTGTATTTGTTTTGTATCCCTTTGTTTTTCAGCTTCTTCTTATGTTTTGGTATTTTCAGCAAGTGGTGGGGTCTGGCATTGACTCACAGTTGCAATACTTTGCCAGTGGCTGCACTAAGCTTGCATAGATAATCCATAATGTGTTTGTAGAGGCACAACCAGCTCCAATAAGGCATTTTTAAACCCAAAGAAACAAACAATTGTTGATATGTTTATCGTTTACAGTTTTACACTACAGTTCTCTGAACTTCACAGTTCAATAACTCAATTTTTTTTTCATACCACTGAACCCACATTTAATCATATGGAGAATAAATCCAGGACAGAACCTTTATTAAAAACAAATCTCAGTTATACAAATGATGCCTGAGTTTTGCCCAAAGCATATCGGACATTGAATTTAAAACTCTCTGCTAAGATATTGATGTAGGAATAGCCATGTTCAATTTAAAAAGCCTGGTGACACGTGCTACGCTCCAGGGCTGTTAAATTTGTCCATTGTGTTTGTACTGAAGTGAGAATATGAGGAACTGAGCTGCAGTGTTGCTTCAGTTCTGAGACATAAAGTCAAAGACTTTCTCGTTGGAAATGCTACCTGATGCTACTGCTAGTATTGTTTATTGTGACAGTGTCGCAGGTGGGCTTTCCTTACAAACCCCAGTGCTCAGAGTAACACTGAATAATGTTACTGTCGGGACTGACAGGACAATGATGATGAGGAGGGAATTGTTTTGTTGCAGTGTGATAGATAAATTCCTGAGATAGCTGCAGCTTACTGGCACTCTAATTGAAATAGAGCTGTAGTAGTGGTAGTAGAGCGGCTGCTGAGACTTTTTTTCTGTGTGGCCTAATGGTCAAAAGGACTATCCCATGAAAATACACGTACACACTCCTATTGACTTCTCAATCTTTTACAGCTGCAAGATTTATCTTTGTATTCTATCTGAGTAGACTCATAGAAAGCAATGATGAGTGTGGTTGCCATGGGTAACGCATGTGTGCATGCTGTTTTGGTTGGTGGTAATGGAGTTTGTGAGGGTCTTTCCTCAGGAAAGACAAGGGACAAAATGTGTTTTCTGTCCATCACTCAAACAAACATTGATTATTAAGAATAAGAATTTAAGTCAATGTTCTCAAGATAATTTAATGGTGTCAAAGTAGTTTGATGAATTGGAGTTAAGGAAAAAAACTCTTAACACTTCATTTAACTGTTTTTAAGTGTTTCCTAACATCTCTTGCTAAAGAATAGCTATATTTAGTGAGCTAAAACTAACTGGATGGGACAGTGATACGCAGAATTTCTTATCTTCATGCATGCAACCCCTAATTTAATAGCTAATTAACATGTTGGTCTGAATAAGCATCCTGGTCATGTAAAATATCATGACGACACTCATGCTTGCTACTTGCTAACAATTGTTTTTACAACAAGATTATGAGAGAGATTAAATTGCATACATTAATTAAGTAAAAATGAAAAGAAAATTAACAAATAAAAACAATTTAAATTAATTTTCAATGTCAGGAGTGACTCATACTCTGGTAATCACATACAGTAGTTACAGAAATTGCACTGTAAACCTTCCAATAGTGATTAAGATATTTCAGTCTGGACCTTAAATGAAATATCCTTTAAGTGTTATCTAGCTTGTTAACAAGCTAAAATGAAATGGAAAACAAGGTAAACATTGCAGTTCATAAACATCAGTATGCTGTGAGCATGTTGGCAAACTAATGTTAGAATTTGGGTCAAAACACCACCAAGTACAGGCTCACAGAGCGGCTACTGATTAAGTGACTATTATTCAATATTTACTCGTGTATCAACCCAACTTTCAGCTACGTTCAGCTACCTTTGGAGCTGGCCAGAAGGTGCAGGGACAGCATGTTATACTCATCAAGCCAGCAGGCTGCACACTGTACACAGTAAACAAGTAGCTTTTATGTAAAATCAGAGTCAGTGGCCTGTAACAACGTTTGAGTTATACAGTTACGCTGATGGCTTTCCCTCCAATATAATAAGCAGCTATCCAGACAGGGCAAATAATTGCTTCAGTTGCTGACGTATGAACAGCGTTATGACAAAAGAGGTTTTAATGCATCAGCCATTAGAAGAGTAACAGCACACACTGGTAATTATGTGCTGTCTGCTTTGAGCTGTTGTTCTGTTCTGTCATCATTGTTCCTCCTTCTTTACTTCTCTGTGTGAAATAGCAGGTTGGGATTATGGTTCCATTGTTTGACGAGGTTCTTCTGAACAAAAGCTTGATAACTGCAGAACTGTGAAATTTGTACAGTTTGTATGTATGGTTGATCTTTTTTTCTACCATATTAGGTCACAACAGAACACAGGTCACAAATTTTTTCTCCACTTTTATTCCACAAAGACATGCAACATTTATAAAGTGGCAAGAAAAAGTACTGTGAGGTTTTTGTGGTTGTTCTCAATAAAGACATAAAAGATCAGATTTATTTGTGTTATTATTTTAGGCACAAATTATATTTTATTACAAATTAATGCAGAAAACTATGACATGCCAAAAGGTTCACATACCTTTTCTTGCCACTGTATTTTGAGTTATTGTTGCCTGTTTAATGACCAGATTCAAATCCTGTCATATCCTTCACAGACATGGTAAAAATAGCTGAATATTGCAATGCTGTTCTGGAAGAAAGTCCACAAAACTGAGTTTTATGTTTTTTTATTTAAGTTTGAATGTGTGATCACTTCTAAGTCAGTCCCTTTAACAATTGTACCACTCTGACAGTCACTCCCACATGATCTGAATGCAAAGTAACACTCTGGGCCCAATGATTGATACATTATTTAGAAACACTCAACTTTTTTCTGCATTGTGCCTGGAGAGTTTATTTGATGAAGAAGTACTCTTATGCTGTAGCTAAAGGATTACCAGCACGAAGGCGAGTGCTCTGGCCACCAGACACACTGATTTTGACGCAGCTTTATATTTTATTTATAAACTCTAATTGAAGAAGGTGGTGTTCTGGACACTGTTTAATCAGGGTGTGCTTATGTATGAGGTTGGACCCAGTCCTAAGTGTGCTTCATTTTAGCAGGTTTGAACACGGAAAGTCTAAAGTGTCCAATCAGATGCGATCAAATGTTTTGCTATACATACCCTGAAAACAACAAAAACGCAAAAGTGTGCATCTGTGCAGCTTTGTTGGCAAAGTTGGTGTGTAACTTGTGAGAGTGTTAAACAGCCTGCTGTTGAGTCACTGCAGCATTAAACATTTGCAAAGTGCTTCCTGCAAAGTGCCACATGGCTGCATCAGAAGCAGTTAGTCATTCTTAAAATATATACCCTGCCTTTTCAAAAATGCCACTTTATCCACCATAACCAGCTGTGAATGCATCAGTGCAAAGTCATTAGTAGAATATTTCTCAGTTTGCCACACAGACTGTGTCTTTCTGTTATTTCTGTGATGATTTTCTTTACTGCTGATATAAAGAATTCTCCTCACATGGTTTATTGATGTGGACCACAGGCGAAGTAAATGTTGTTAATGTAAAAAAAACACTCCCAACACTTTATTCCAGCCACTTACAATCTATGGTTTGCTATTAGATGCAACTATACAAACAAATAAAGAAATTATTCAGAGTGTAATGTGAAGTAGACTTTAATGTTAAAAGTTGGTAGAGAATAACAATTCAAGGTCATTTTTAAGAAGTTACAAAGAAAAAAAGATTCACATCACTATAACTCCAATCTCATATCTCCTCTTGCTTTCCTTTTTTTTTAGACCCACCCTTGTAAAATCTGACCAAACCAATTACAGACATGATCTTGTTCTATCGAAGTGTTCATTGCAGCTATGAGCCTTTTTGCATTTCAAGTACAAAATACAGTGCTTCAGGCACCACTTTAGAAATAATTGGGAAAGGAAATGTTGCATGCAGTTGTATTCCCAGCAGCCTGTGTGTTTGGATAAGGGGGAGTGAGGAGTGGTGTGAGCAGGGAGTCCTGAGGTTCTTGTAGTACTGAACAGTACAGTGGTAATGTTCTTTGCTGTAATGTTAATGATGGAACACTTTTATGCAGTAGGAATCAGTAGGTACCCCAACACTGGTTTAAAGCAACATGTAGACAGAACACAGGGAAATTTTCACTCTACTTTTGTTGGACTCCAAAGAAAGTCTGTGACACATTAGTGCACTTCACGTCTTCAGCCATGCTGTACAGTAAATGACCTGTTATTCAACCTTCACTGCTCGTGTACAACCACACTTACATTCACTGTATCCACAGTCTGCTCACCTATGCTGTTTGTTCTGTCATTTTTCCTCAGGGAAGTAGAGGAAGAGATGGAGGTAGTCTGGCAGGCAGCAACCAGGGAAAACCATCAGATGAAAGAGGCTCTTTGGGACTCGAGGCTCGCTGCAGACCTCCACAGCTGGGCCCTTTGTGACCGCACCGCTCCTCGCTGGCCGAATAAGGCACCCGATGAGACCACTTCATCCATGCAGAATCAGCCCATATTTATTACAGACTCAGATCATCAAAACAACTCTTTGGATGAGAAGCATAAGCATGGGCTGGATTACTATTGTTAACACTCTCAAAGCATACTGGGAAAGATAGATAGGTGTTTACTGTTGAGTAGTTACAGTCTGCATGTAAGCCTACATCTGCCAGTTTGTGTTTAATTCACATATGAAACCGCTGTGGACTTGCACCCTGCCCTGTAACAAACAGCAGTTTTCAACTACATTGTAGTCATACTTATCTGATATCTCTGTTTATGCTTGACAGTGTAGCCAAATGAACAGGTTTCTTTTTTTTTTTTTTTTTTGTTAAATTAGTCTCAGAATTTATAGAGAATGCCAAGTACATCATCTTAACAAGCGACAGCAAAAAGAGCTGCAATATTTAGGTTTTACAAGTCTAAAGAATGTAGCTGGTGTTGCCATCTGCGGGACACTCATGGTAATGTTATTGTCACTGTCCCAGCAACATATTAAGTGCGTATGAGGACGAGTGTGTGTCATCTAAATCCAGATATAGAACAAAACTATCATCACATTCACATATATTTATGTATGATTTTATTATTATTATTCTTCATAATTGCATTTTTATTTGTATATTTAGAGTTAATGCTGATTTAGCTGAATTTAGAAATTGTCTTTTGCTACAGTGTGATTTCGACACAGTGCTTAAATATTTATTTTGGTCAAGAGCCGAATTAATTTTCTTTGTTACTGATTCTTTATTGGCATAGGTTCAGTGACAACAATCATTTTCCATCACAAAATAATAATTAAGCAACCAGTTGTATTTAGTTGATATGTGGTAGAAGCTATTACATTCAGACAGAGCACTAACACTTGAGACTGTGGAACATCCTTACTTTGATACACAGTCCTGCTGGATTAGACTGAAACCACGCGGCAGAGGACTGTCTGTGTGGAGACATACCACAAATCCCTACTGACGAACACAGACCAGAGTGACGGTGGTGCAGTCTCTCAGACGTGTGTTAGCTGGAAATAGGTGGTTTAATGCTTTTCAGCAAACCTAAGGAGCCTATGGCCAACTTAAGTGTCAGGTGGCAAATGTGTAGGACTTACAAATCAACCATACAAATGACAGCATTGAGCCTCTCAGGCACTTTGTCATCAAATACAGATAAAAAAATGTGTTTTAATAAACTGCAGTTTAAAGAGTAACTCCATACTGAGCACTTTGCATGTTTACAGTACATGTACAATGTAAAACATCTATATGCCACCTCAATGCATTTGAAATAAAACAGTTTGGGTTCACTTTACGTGTAGACTGTCAGCTTTAATGTAAGGGTTTGTCATAAATATTATATAAAAGTGTGTGACAATCAGTTCTTTACACCGATCAGCCACAACATCAACAGCACCTTGTCACTTCAATAGAGTGCACATGCTGACCTGCATCAGAACTTTAACAGCAACAACCAAATGTCCTGGCTGATTGGTCTAACTGGACAATTGTCTGCCCAGCTGTTCATTTACAAATTTATATTTGTAAAATATATTTGGTTTCTTTTATAAATAAACAGATTGTGGTGGTGAGTTCGGGGACACCAAAAGATCTGAAGACTGAAAAGCAACAGTGTAATTTCAACCTTGATTGGAGTGCTGCTCATCAGTGTGTCTTACCTACAGCTTAACAGAGTCCTTCAGTGTTTCTTTTGGCAAGGACTCCCATCTTTGTTCGTCATTGCTGCACATGCCATGTGTGCCAAGTTACTGGCAAATCAAATCATGTGATTTATCCTACTCCTCCCAGCCTCCTTCAAGTAATGGGTAAGCCTTTTGAAAGGGGGATTGTTGATTGTCAGACTAAACCTGGGAGTTATGGCTAACGTCATTTGTGCCCCCTCTAGGATCCCAGGAGACATGCCACACAGCCGCAGTCTACAGCAGGATGAAGTTTTCTCAAGTTGTCCAATTAGTTCAGCAACAATTATAAATGAAAGGGTACTCTGTTAAAAACACACGGTGATAACTTTGATCACAACATGTAGCCTCTGCTCTCCTGAAAGCCAGGGGGTGCTAAAGAGAATTCATCCTATGGTAACATCAGTGTTACACAAACACTGTTTGGAGTTACAAGAGGATTAGGGAGAAAGGGCTCCACTTATTTTGTTAGCTAGTCACGAAATATCATATGAAACGTGTCTGTGTGAGAGAAGATTCTCAGATTTAGATAAAGTGATAAATGGACTGATTCATCCTGACTCATCCTTTCTCTCCTGCTCTCTCTATGCTCCTCCAGAGAACAAGCAACACACACAATCACACACATTTACCCCAGTTGACTGTGTCCTTGCACATGACCGAAGAGGAGCATGAAAAGAATCCTGCACACGCTCTGCAAGGTGCATCCACTCGATTAAAGACATTCAAGTCTTATCCCTTCATCAGGTGCAACCAAATACATTTTGCTTGACTTTCAAACATTAAGGCCCAAATATATTTTCCATCCCCTGAAATAAAAATGTTCAGAACTCACAGAGTATAATACAGCATGAAAAGTAATGTCAGGTATGTGGTGTTGGTTAGTCAGGAAATAAAAGCTTTGTAATTACTTGTGTAACGCACACAAAATTGTAGTACACTTGGTTTCTTAGAAATATTAAAGCAAACATTCAACATTTTCTGTTTCATTGGTTTAGAACTGATTGGCAAGCTTTTTACTTATTTACTTTTGGTAATCCACACACACAAAGGAAGCAAAAGCTCCCATCTGATAGCTAGATATCTCCCGTTTATAGAGAACTGACTGTCAGTCACTATACATGACATGTAGAAAGCTCTTGAGATGAGTACAACAACCCAATCAGTTAACCCAGCACTGCAAATGTTAAAGAATCCTAATCCAACAAACAGTACTCAGCTTGGAGAGCTTTTGGCATCGCATCGCTTGAGCACATGAGGTACACAGGTTTACTAGAACTCAGTTAATTGTATTCCACGTGCAGCAGATAACCTGTCTCTCAGTGCAAACATCAGAAATGCCATTGAAGGCTGTAAGGTCAGCATTTGAACCCTGTGGTAACCTAAACGTACTCAGTGCTCAGAGAGCAGCTTTTATTGGACTTAAGGTGACTGTGACTCTGGTTCCACTTCTCTTTAAATCCACTAGGTAAACTTTAAACACCTCTTACCTCCTGGTGAATGGTTTAATAGTTAACCGTAACACTAACCTGAACCTGAACTACTATTACTGCCTTGATATCATTAGATGTGTGTGAATCTTTACACGTGAGATTGTTAGAATTAAGCACACACCGCTGCAGAAAAGCTGCTAGGGTGCCCCCCCCCGTCCTAAAGCTGACCTCTGTGTTGCTGCTACCACCTGCTATCTGAAGTACTCTATATTTTGATGCTAATACTTTGTACTTTAAAGCTTTATGTTTTAAAGACAGGACTTGCACTTGTAATAGAATATTTCAAGACTGTGGGGACGATGCTTTCACTTAGTTCAACAAATCATTCATCTACTTTTCACCTTTGAAAGTTTGTATCCGATTTGCAGCACAAAGGGGAAATTAGTTCACAATAAATATTTAAAAATGTATTTCCTGGTTCCAGAATAGAAGAAATTAAACATTTCAAATGAAATCCTCAGAGATAACATCTCCTCCAATCTGTACATGAAGTAAACTAAATTAAATTAAACTATTTTTTTTTTTATTTCTTAATAAATGGTATTTAAGTCGAACAAATCTGCACATTCACATCATCAGTATCTTAAAGTTCAACAGTGTTTGTGTGAGCCTGAGTCTGTTTCAGCTGAGCCTGAGTCTGTTTCAGCTGAGCCTGAGTCTGTTTCAGCTGAGTCTGAGTCTGTTTCAGCTGAGTCTGAGTCTGTTTCAGCTGAGCCTGAGTCTGTTTCAGCTGAGTCTGAGTCTGTTTCAGCTGAGTCAGAGTCTGTTTCAGCTGAGTCTGAGTCTGTTTCAGCTGAGTCTGAGTCTGTTTCAGCTGAGTCAGAGTCTGTTTCAGCTGAGTCTGAGTCTGTTTCAGCTGAGTCTGAGTCTGATTCAGTCAGTCACTGTCAGGTGTTCAGTAAATGGCCATATGACCTTGTAAAGTTGCACAAGCTATATCCAAAACCTCTAATCCTAAAACAGTCAGTTATGCTAAGGAATAATTTAATGTGATGTTTTGTGAGCAGAAATTCTTAATGAATTAATTATTATTATTATTTTTTTTAGTACAATGTTTACACCACTTCCTGGACTGGCTGAGTCTTGTTGTCCTCCTGCTAGCTGGTATAATCAAAGAAAGCTGGACATGCTCTCGGGTAGAAAACGTGTCTTGATTGACACAAACCAGAAAAAGGTGAAACTTCTTTCCATTGTGTCATTTGCTGAAGCGTCTTCAGGAGCTGATGTCCGAGGCGCCTCACTCCGCTGACCGGCGCCATCTCTCACGGTAGAAACACCCTTCTTCTCTCACGGAGGCTATTTTGCCTTCAAAACTGTCCAACAAGAATGGCTATGGTAACATTTTACAATATTTTAATTCGACAGTATAATAACAATAAATATTTGACTTGACTTGCTGACCAAAGCTGTTTAGCCTTAATGTTATATCCAGTCTTTTGTAGCTAACGTTAGCTAACCGTTAGCCCTAGCCAATGTTAGCGTTACTTAAAAGTTAGAGAAACCTTTTTACCAGATATTTAAGAGTTTACTTTAACTTGAGTGAGTTTTGTTTGTGTTGCTACAGTGCTATAGAGTTGCTGCTGGGAATTTTATCTAACTGGGTAAGGACATTTTTCTCAAATTCATGTGTGAAACATTTTGAGATACTGTAATGTTTCATAAACTAGCTACAGATTAATCCATATGTCTTACATGGCCTCTGTCCCGAGTGACCTACTACCATCACATTTTATGTTCATTTGCATTTTATCATCCCAGTTTTAGTGTTAGTGTTCTGTTAAAGAAGTGGGCTGTAACTTCTGCTGGACTTCGCTCCACTGCTCATTGCTGCACCTGTAAATCAGTGTTTGTTTATATGTAAAATACCTTTCACTCAGTGAGAAGATCACATCATTGATTTGGATTTTGATTTGCCTCATCTGTGAATCAAACTATAAAGTAGAATTATGTCACTGGTATAATCAAAACTACATTTGTGACCAAGGTAATGCTGTAGTTACACTGAGGGCTGTATTTTGTCAATATTTAAAATATGGCAGGAAGATAATGCGAGTTTGTAGAATGAAATAGGAAGACGTCAACATATTTTAAAGGTTGTGAATATGTGCATCGGCATCAATGGTGCACAGCTGAGGGCAGATGTGGCCAACCACATTTTGGAGCACCCATAACCACTCCATCTTTGGAGTCCTGAGGTCGGGGGGGGCCCCTAAGCCAAAACGTCTGTATGCAGTGGGTGTAATTTTTTCTTTTTTATTGTCATAGTGGTCAGTTAAAATGTGCAAAACAACAATACACAGATGCAAAACAATCTTCAAGAGGCAAATAATTAACAGACAAAACAATCAAAGAAAAGACAAAAAGATAAAAAAAAAAGACCAAAAATAGATCAGTTGATTTCAAATAGACAAAATACACACACCTCATTCTCTTATTACCTTTAAAGCATACTAAACTTCAAGAGACAAACCTTTACAGAAACAAATGTTCAATGAAGTTGCAGTTCGGTCTTTATGTTAGGTGATGTTTTTCAGCATATTTGCATCCTTTCCCCCTACGTTATGAGAGTCTGTGTGTAAGAACTTGCACAAAATCCATTTTTGACATTTTACATTACATATTTAAACAAAATGTGATCAAATCCCCAAGTCAAGTCTTTATTACTTAATTTGATCTAACTAATTTTAAATTGATTTGGCAGTTTGAATATACCATTGTCCTCTGAGCAGTGAGGAGGGACGCTCACCTCTGAACACGCCAACCTTTGATCCCCATAAAAGCAGCTTACTTAACACAGAGTAAAATGTTGCTCCGGTGTCAGCTGCAGAGTCAGTGGTAAGAAGCAGCGCTGCATCTTTGTCCTCCACACAAAGGTATAGTTCTGTTTTATTGCAGTACTTTTAAACAATAGTTCAGTTTAAATCAGTTTCGGTTTTGTAGTGTGATGTTATAAGTTACCATTTGTGGTGGTTTTAGTCTTTTAGTAGATGTATTTTAGTTCAGTTTCATATTGATTCAGGTTTTAGTTGTGACAGTTAATTAAACATTTAGAGCCTGAAGACGTTTGGTTTAATGTCTAATTGTATATATAACTTATTTTAAGTATGACATGTTAAGTTTATTATATTGTCAAATGGTTATCTAGAATATGTAATGTTTTAGGTCTAGCTTGACTTTAAATTGACTTTAAAATGATCCAGAAACATCCATGTCTTCCATTGATAACTGTGAATGTATCTTGTTTTTTGCTTGGTTCAAATATAGTGATGAAATAATTTTCATCTTAACAGTCAATGTTTTGAGGTGACAAAAGACAAAAGACATAAAAGAAAGACAAAACTGAGAAAGTAGCAGGACCTACAGAGAATTAATTTTGAAAAACATGATTTATAAACACCTGTTTTACTAACTGAAACAGGTGTTTTCAGGCACTAATGCGTGGACAACAGTAACCTTTTTGATGATTCATGATTACTTGACATTTAAGTGATCAGAGAGGTTGGATGAGTTAGAAACTTTTGTCAATAACAAAAAAGCTGTGTCATTGTCCCCACCCCCCTGCAGTCCCCTTTGGTTGTACTGTCTACAAGTGTCTGTTATAAGAAATATAATATACCCAGATTTCATTTTATGGCTGCTATATCTATGACTTGTTATACTTGTCCTCATAATATATTATAACACATAGGTTATAAAGGATTGCTTTTTCAGCACACAATGAATTTACTGTGCAGTAACAAAGGTCACATGGACTCAGCTTAATGAACGTACATTTAATTTGGCTGCAGGAACTTTGACATAGTGAATAGAGATGAGAAGCAGATAGGAGGATGACAGCTGTAATTCATTGACCCTGTATTTTCAGATGTTAGCTTAAAGTCATGCTGCAGTGTGGTACTGTTTTCCTAGTATAAACACTCACTTCGATTATATTTAACAAAGCTGTGTTTTCATTTGCTCTGTGGCTTTAGAAAATATTCACTTGCATAAAGGAATGATGATATTACTTCAGACATATTATCAAGTCATGTCTTACATGAGACATGATTGCAGGTGCCAGTCAGATACTGTTTAAAGTCAATTTTTAAATTGGTTAAATACTAAATCAGACTGCAATGCTGAAATGTCTTGATTGCTGGTAAAACAGTGACCTTGTCCACTTGCTCCCCTCTATACAGGACAAAATGAAGACAGACCATTCTTTAGAGAAGAATGGTACCCGACGAGTCTCTTTAGTAAGTATAGAACAAACATCAGCTTCCACTAGAACCCTCTTGACCTCCTCACGTAATGCTTTTACTGCTGAACTCTTTTGGTCGCCTATTGTTCCTCTCACATCCTGTGTTTGTTGCAGTTGTGTTTGATCCACTTTTTGAGACTCTTTAGCTAGAACTGACCACAAACTCTCACACTCTGTACTCTCTGTGTTCCTCTGTTCAACTTGAATTAAATTGACTCTTTCTGCTGACTCTTAAGTCAGTTAATGGCATGCTGTGGAGAACTGGATCTGAGGTCCCTAATTTAGAAGAGATAGATCTGGATGAGCGCAAAGCACTGCATCCTTCCCCATTCAGAAAATACCACCAGAGCCTTCAGACTCTCAAACCCTTCCGCTGGTCCTCATCACAGTCAGTCTCATTAATGACATACAGTCAAATATCATTACTAATATGCTCAACATAATGTACTTTTTACACACAAATATGGCTCTAATTCTCTTGGTTCTAATATCTAGGCCTCACCCATTGGACAATGCAGGTTTCCTGTCCTTTGCAACCTTTGCCTGGATGACCCCAATGATGTGGGCCATGTTCAGGAATAAGCTGGACGTGAGCTCTCTGAGCCTGTCTCCTTTCGATGTAGCTGACACCAGTGGAGAAAGGTAGGACACACTGTTACTGATGCACTAGGTTCCCACATTTTTCTTTTCTCATTTGATTCTGTTCCACTACATTTATAAACAGGACACATGTCCAGACTTGTTGCATTTTTTATTATGGCACTAAAATGAAAATGGCAACTGCCTTTTTTCTAATTATGTATGTATTTTGCAGACTCCAGAGGTTGTGGGAGGAAGAAGTATCAAGGGTAGGCCTGGAGAAAGCCTCTTTGATCCGTGTGATTCTTCGCTTTCAGAGAACCAGGCTAATTCTGTCTGTCTTAATTGGCGTAGCTGCCATGGTGGCAGCATTTCTCGGCCCGGTGAGTCATCATCTCTTTATTTTAGCATAATTTAAAAGTCTACCAGCCGTTCATGTACTGGTCAGATTAACGGATCTTGTCTGTAGTTGGTTCTACTGAAGTATCTACTGTATTTTATTCATGGCGGACCCTACAGTGGTGGGAGATGTATTACCGTGTTCACACCGGACAAAACGAACCTGAGTGCGATTTAATCTAACTAAATCCTGTAGGTGTGAAAGCAACCTTAGTTTATATTAATCCTATTGTTTGTAGGTAAAATTTTAACATTTTTTGCTAACTAGTAAGTGCCGCTATCACTACTCTACTACTCTTGAAACGTAGTATAGTGGAAGTCTAAAGTAGTACAAAACCCAAGTAAATTCTACTTAAGTAGACCACATTTTGCTGCATTTGCATCAGCTCTGGAGGAGGTAAGATGGTGGATTTTATGAGATATGGTATTTATGGAAAAAACCCATACCAGAAATGTCCAAATGGATAGTAATGGTTAAGACAAAGCAATTGTTTTTCTTGTGAGACATTTTAGAAAATTATGCAAGCTTTGAAAGCAAAGGAATAATCCTGCAGTTTTCCAACATTTATTAACAATTTATCCTTAATATCTTATTAGTTGGGAATGCTTTGTTTACAAGGAGGAGGATTGTGTGCCTGACAAATCTTTGCAAAGGACAGAGAACTGTGCTTTTGTAGCTCGCGGGGCTTCCCAAAAAACAATGATGCTGTATATAAATGAAATGCGGCAGAAAAACTTCTGTGTTTGAATTTCCATTAGATACACAGTTAAAACAATCGAAACTTTTAGTTTGTTCCTGTTTCATGTTAATCCAGGCCCCATTGTGTGTACAACAATAACATTGTGAAACTAGGTCACTGTAACATTACCTATGTTGAAAGCAGATGGTTCAACTACAATAATCACAGTAATTGCAGTTTAGTATTTATTGCTCTTTTTAAATGTTACAGACCTCTCTGTCTCTCTCCTGACAGGCTATTCTGGTCTATGACATCTTAAACTACGTTGATGACCCAGAGATGTTCACCGTTTCCCATGGTGTTGGTCTCTGCTTTGGTCTGTTCTCCTCAGAATTTGCCAAAGCCTTCATGATATCCTTGCTGTGGGCAATGAACCTGCGCACAGCTGTCAGACTGAAAGGAGCCTTTTCTTCAATGGGCTTTCAGAAAGTCATCTCTCTGCGGGCACATGGCAGCATTTCAATGGGAGAGGTAAAGACTGGAACATGTATATATATATATGAGTTAAAGCTTTGTCAATATAGCAAAAACAAACATGTCTTTAAAATTATTCTAAATTCACCCTCAATAGATTTAGGACAACGTTGTTCTTTTTAATGTTATTATTTGTTTTGTCCAACTTTACTTTTTTTATGGTCATATTAGTTACGCACAGAACAAAGATATTTTCCCTTCCCACTCTTTTCTTCTTGTTCTTCCATAGATAAAACACATTTTTGTATAATGGACCTCGTAAATAAAGTATTTATTGTCAAACATTTTATTTAATATTATTTTTCTCATTGTAATGTTTTTACTACAACTGCAGTTATTATTTGTAGTAGTATTATAATATAATTTTTTGTATAGTATTAGTGAAATCTAACTACTTTGTTAGTTGCATGCAGTTTGCAAGCATGATTTACAATATTTCTCTCTCTCTCTCTCTTTCCTGTCCAGATGATTAATGTTTTGACCAACGATGGCCACAGACTATTTGAGGCAGTATTGTTCGGGAGCTTTGTGTTGTCCACCCCAGTGCTCCTTATTGTGTGCATAGTCTACGCCTGCTACATTCTGGGTTACACTGCTCTAACTGGAGTCTTCATTTACCTCATCTTTATCCCCATTCAGGTCTGTACATTGGCAACCGCACATGTAATTCATAAATATACATATTTGTATTATTACATATATTTGTCTGGTGATGTGTGTGTTCCGTATAGACCATGAACATAAATGTAGACTAGTCTCTATCATTCCTTACCAGGTTATAAAATCAAGGGCCCAACAGTTTACAACTCCTGCTGAAATAAGGCAATGAAAACAATGCCTTATATTAACCCAATATGTCTATTTTCCTTGTCTACCTTAACGTTTCAGGTTGTTGCTAATATAACTAAATAATAACTTTTTCTGTTTCAGCTTTTCATGGCCAAGCTCATTAACAAATTCAGGTGGAAAGCCATGTTGATGACGGACAGCCGTGTACGCACAATGAATGAGATTCTCAGCAGCATTAAACTCATCAAGATGTATGCCTGGGAAGATTCTTTTGAGAAAAAGATTGCAGGTATGAGGTTAACCAGCTGCAAGTTGGTTTTGTTTCAAGGTTGCATTAATTTTGCTCTTATAGTGTATGTCAGATATTGGAGCAAAGCATATACCAACACAAAATATGTAAACACAAAACCGCAAATAATGTGAATGCCACTTTCCATGGAACAGCAAAACTGAGAGGGGAATATGTTTACCAGTACAGGAATCGGGCTGTCTGAATGATTTAAATATTAAATATATTTAAAAATGTAAAATTATTTTGGAGGCAAGTTTAGTTAGTTTGTGATGTATAATCACTACAGAGAGCACATCACCATACTTCCAGAGGCACTAAAGGGTAGAGATGAAATGCTGCAACTCTCTCAAACTGACCGTGCCAGCTCACACACAGATAAACTGTGCATATAGTATAAGGTGTACAAACAGGTCAGCTGGTGTGCCGCTGACGCACTTGTCCAGCCTCTTTTGTGTCTGGCCATGTGCTTTTGGCATCTGTCCACAGAGCACAGTGGACAACTGTGAACTGACATACTCGGTAAAAAAAAAACATATTCTCCAATTATTGGATTTTGTCTCTATTGTAGGTTTAAGGAAAACTGAGAAGAAACACATGCAGAGGGTCAGTTACGTCCAGAATGTTAATACCAGCATAACCAGCATCATCCCCACATTTGCCACTGTTATCACCTTCATTACGCACACTTCTTTGGGCCTGAGCCTCAACACATCTGAGGTGAGTACCATAACAACCTTTGTCAACATGCCCTGCTTGTAAAGTGGATAATAGACATGAATTGGGGCATAGAGAGTCTGTAACTAGTTGGACAGAACAGAAAGTTGTAAGATATTAAATGTGTCTCAGTTTTGTTGCCTGTTATTCAGGATAAATGGACCTTTTACCTTCCTGGTTGTTTGAGCCTGGGGTGGGCCACTACCGCACTCTGGTTTATTCAGAAACTTTATATGATCTTGTCAGTGTTGCATGGTTTAAAGCCATATTTATCAATCACACTTTGTGTTATTATAAGGCCTTCACCACCATTGCCATCTTTAACTCCATGAGGTTCTGCCTTGCTTTGCTGCCCCTGTCTACGAAAGCTCTGGCTGAAGCTGCAGTGTCAATAGCACGACTGAGGGTAAATTGTAAATTTTCCTCTACCACAAGTTACTATCATAAATAAAATGTATTACATTAAAGTAATATTTATAATGCATGCTTGTTTCAGAAAATATTGCTAATCCAGAATCCAGACCCCTACCTGATTCAGAGCAAAGACAGCGATTCAGCCATTGTGATGAAAAATGCTACATTCTGCTGGTCCAAACCAGACAGCCAGTCAGATCCCACACCCAGCACAGAGAGTGATGTAAACGGACACAAGGTGGACAGAACATCCCATCATGAACCCTCTGAAACCTTGCCAACTCTGAATAACATCTCTTTCACTCTACCAAAGGTAGTGTTTTCACACTGATAAAGAGAAATCGGGTTAACTAGATTAAGCTAAAGTTAAATTTATAATCTGTGTGTTATTCTCTGAAGGGCAACCTGCTAGGTGTCTGTGGGAATGTAGGGAGTGGAAAGACATCACTTATTTCAAGCATTTTGGAACAGGTAGGTTTTCCATTTGTCTTTATTGTCCTTTGTTTCCTTGTACTACCCTTCGAGCCTTGGACATAGTTTTTGTGTCCGTTTACATCAACCATCTTCCTGTCTAGATTTAACTATTAATGCAAATATTGCAAAATAATGCACCTTATTTGCATTATGTTACCTCCAAACCAGTTGCCTGATGCTTTTCCCATGGGTGTTGCTTATTTTTGTATTTCAGATGCACCTTAAGCAGGGCTCCATCACCGCTGATGGGACATTTGCCTACGTATCTCAACAGGCCTGGATATTCCATGGAAGTGTTCAAGAAAACATACTGATGGGAGAACCTTTTGACCAGGCCAAGTAATTCAAAACTAACTGCATATAAACTTGACAGTTGAATGTGGAAACTGTAGGAATTATTATTAACTAAGGAGAGACACCATATCTGATGTTAATGTGTTCACTGTTCCACAGTTTGTCAATGCTGCACTGATACAGAGTATAAAACAAATGTTGCATACGTATTTCTTTTGAGGATATCTCATGTGAAAAATGTTTAACTTTGTGACAGTTCCTCTTATCTCTGTGGGTTCACATCTGATGAGGTAAACAAACAAGTGCAAAGTCATCTTCACTATGTGACAGGATTTTTATAGGAGATCCACGTTCCCAAAGATGACAAGAAGTGAAATTGCTGACTTACTATAATGAATTTTGTCATTGAGTGGGCACTCATGACTGTTTGTGTATTATATCACCATTGTGCATGAGCAAAATACTGTACCCTGACAGTGTTTACATGTGCTACAAACAGAATTGTACCTTTTTGATACTTGTAATTATAACTTTCCATCAGTTCTATAGGTTGAGCCTAGGTAGTCTTTTGCCGAAACCGGTAAAATAAGTAAAGAGTGAGTCACATTTTTGGTCATAGACTTCCCGGTATATACTGTAGTATGCTTTAGCAATTGTACAGGAATTAAATACAATTGATAAGTTGCTGTGGCTTTAGTTTTAAGCTGCTAATTGATTTAAAATGCAAAATTTAGTTTGGTTAACTAAAAGGAATCAAAGCTTTGCTAATGTTTCAATAATTATTTCCTAATTAACTAAATAGAATGGGTTGAATTTAAATGGCATGTTTATCCATAGTACTTAACAATTTGCCTCTCACTATTTACACAGTATGGAAAGTGTATAAAACACAAAAATCTTACATTTCTGAAAACAGAATCGTGTTTAATCAAAGATAAGTTTGTTACCTTATTTATGAACTAAACTAAACTGATGTAAATGGCTAAGTCATGTCTTGAATATGGTTTTGTTGAATACACTTGGCTCTCAGACAAATACTGTGCTGCTACTTTACAGATATGACAGAACCGTGGATGCCTGTAGCCTCAGAGCTGACCTAAAAATTCTCCCATATGGTGATCAAACTGAGGTAGGAGCTCTGTCTCAAACACTGAACTCTCTAAACTGTTTGTAATGTCTTCTAGTGAGATGTGAAAAGTGTAGTAGAATGATTCCCTGTGCTTTGTGATGAGAAACATACTGTGGACACAATATCAAGAATTCAGTACTGAAAAGTGTTTCTGACACAACTGTGATCGACCTGAGAAAAAGAATCCAGCTTAATAAGTGATTATAATAATACCACTGGTTGCTGACTTGTTGTTTTCACATGATGCTAATTAATCATTTATTTTTAAAAAAGCATTATTGTTTCCTGGACTAGCCATCTTTTTGTGAAGAGCTCTCATTATTATTTTTTTTTTTACATTTTCACGTTGCTGAGGATACTCGTCCCAGAATGGGAAGGTTTTTCTAGGCAGCATTTGGCAAAGAACAAAAGTTATGTAAATGGAATTGGGTCAATCACGAGTCTTGAACCTTAGTTTATTCACATGGTCATCATTTCAAATTGATATTATGCTTAAATGCTTAATCCTTAAGTAAAGCTTCAGTTAAATCAGGACACGTTGGCATGGAGCCCTTTTTTCAGATCTCTAACCGTTCTCACTATTCAACTTAACTGCATCAACACCACATTAGTTCAACGAGTGTGTTTCTCAACAGCAGAAGTGCCACAGAAAGTATGGTAGTTTTGAGTTCAGAGATCATTAAAAAAATTCCAAACCATATAATCTTCTGAAGTTGACCTAAAAGAGAGCTGCAGCAAACCTTATCAGAGTTTAGAATGACCTTTTTCCCCTCAAGTTGATCATTGGCCTACAGCTATTCAAACATGATTTTACTGTGTCACAGCATTTGTATTTTTATTTAAACATTCATTGGAACAATCGATGACACACTTTTGCATATGGATCATCGTGGGCAATTTAATCTTGTGATGTTGTGATCTGTGTAAAATCTTTTGGGTCAGAATTATTTTAGATGGCATCTTAACACCTAAAATTCATAACTGGAAGCCCTGCTAACCATGAAATGAAAATAAAACTGAACTCGCTTCCTCTATCCATATTTATTTAGCATAACTAAATGATGAAAAATAAGAAGTGGGTTTTGAGATGTGCCCAAGCAGTGTTGCCAGTAGTCTTAGACGTTTTTGTTGTTGTCAGATTGGAGAACGAGGGCTGAATCTGTCAGGGGGGCAGAAGCAGAGGATCAGCCTGGCCAGAGCTGTCTATTCCAATAAAGACATCTATCTCCTTGATGATCCACTATCAGCTGTCGACGCCCATGTGGGGAAACACATCTTTGAAGAATGTATCAAAAAGGTGCTGAAGGGAAAATCCATCATACTGGTTACTCACCAGCTCCAGGTAGAAAAAAAAAAAACAAACTATATAATATATATCTATCATATCACTATCTATATATATATCACTATCTGGCAGTTATACTCTATAACTGCCAGATAGTGAATCCTGAAAACGGATTATTAAGGGAAACGTTTCTCGTGTCTGTGTGCATGTACATGTGACCACTGTTAAGACTGTGCTGCTGTGTTTCTCAGAGCATGCTGAGATGATTTTGTGTGTCCTCACTTGTGTCTTCTAGTATTTAGAGTTCTGCGATGATATCCTGGTCCTGGAGGATGGGGTGGTCTTGGAGGCTGGAAACCACCAGGCCCTGGTGAAAGACAATGGACGTTACGCTCAGCTCATCATCAACTACCAGATGGAACAGTCTAAAGTGAGATTGTTTTAAAACCCACAGTACAAAACATAGATGTCCTGCTATTCTCACCATGAGTGTGCACTTTTTGTTTTACTTGTAAAACCTTACCAGTAGTTCTTCATTGTTTTACTGGCTCCAGAAAACAAAGTGGTTAAATGTTTATTGTTCATGATTTTATTAATGATTAGTAAGCTATAACTCAGACATTGAGGTTTATAGGAGGCACAAACATCTGATTCATCCTCTACTATTGGGTTGAAGTGTGTTATTTTCAGGTCATACAGACTTAGCGCTTTGCCCATTGTCAACAGGCTGAGAAAGAGGAGAAGGAATCATCACCACAAGACACTGATCAGCTAAAGGAAGTTGAGCTAAAAGATTGCGGAGACAGTGGGATAGTAAACCCGGGTAAGGCTACCATGAAAGAACTCTTAACTTGTCAGAACAGACAGAAAGATATTGTAGGATAGGTGCAACATGTTATTGTACTCTGTTTCACACTTGTCTGTCATGTCATGCTGACAGATTTATTTAACAAAGAGACAAAAGAGAACACAGAAACAGCACTAGAGATACAGAGATACAAATGGATGGATAGACCAAATGCTATGTTTCACAGTAAATAGAACTGCAACTTCACACTAGCTGTATGAAGCTATACTGTTGTTGTGAGCAACAAAATGACAGACATCTGTGCTTTCTTTTTAGCATTTGACATGTCAGATGAAAAGGAAGATGGAACGACAACAGACCAAAACTGTAAGTCCACAGATCTCATGTAGGTGATGATGTGAGGTCTTCAGATGACAGTTCAAATGACTTATTATGAATGCAGTTTCTTCTTCAAGCTCAGGTTTATATTTAATGGGACCCTAACAGCAGAGAGTATTGTAAGTGGCCAATATCTTTCAGCAGAAGTAAAGGAAGCTCTCTCTGTCTTTGACAATGTCTATAACTGTATGAAACTGACAACTGTGATTGGCTAGATTTGAGAAAAGCAACAGTGTTTGAAATTTTCACTTATGTCTTCATTTTACATAAGCAAACACTTACAGGTGTATTTTTGATATTTTATTTGTTTTCCTCTTTTTTTCTCAAGCTGCTGTCAAGGCCGGTGATCAGCTCGTCAGTCAGGAGTCCTCCAGTGAAGGCTCTGTCTCCTGGAGAGTTTACCACCAGTACTGCCAGGCAGCTGGAGGTCTGATACAGCACACAACCAAATATCTGATTCTAAACTGCAATTCACACATGCATATCCTGGTTATTTAGGTTTTGTGTGATTGTGTTGCTGCAGGCTACTTCGTTGTCTTCCTCACCATCCTGAACATTGTTTTAATGATCGGATCCACAGCCTTCAGCAGCTGGTGGCTCAGCTTCTGGCTGGGGCAGGGTGATGGGGTGAGCAACATACATTCTCTGCATTGCCTGGTCAGGTGTCACTGATTATGTTATGTTTTGGAGGTGGTGTGTTTTTATAGAACAAACTAAATGTTATGAGCCATTTACTAAGAGATTATTGCTATTAAAACTGTTAATGCTACCTAAAGAGTGGATAATGAGATAAATTAAATATACATGGTTCAGTGGCTGTTATGCAGTATGAAAACATACACCAACCTAATGATTCCTGCAGAGGGAGACAGGGTGTCTCATAAATACTGGCCTTTATTTCACTGCCTTTCAGCCCTCTGCTTAGTATTGCATAGGAATGTTATCGGACCTTCAGAGTGTGATGTGGTGACTTAATTCATACCCCAAAGTGAATGTGTTATCATTGTGTTCTGTTTTGTACTAGATTGGCAAGGATTCAAAATCACAGCATTCAAAGCATTAACGTTCTTCTTGTTATATTATTACCCCAGTCATCACTGACATCATATATTTTCACTGCCTTGTTTTAGTCAGCCAACGCCACAACTTCAAACCAGGGCGACATCTCACAAAACCCACACCTGCATTTCTATCAAATGGTTTATGGCGTAATGGTGCTTGTCATGGTGGTCCTTGCCATCCTGAAATGCTTCATCTACACTCATGTCACTTTGAATGCTGCCTGCAAATTCCATGACACTATGTTCAGAAAGGTACTGTGGATAATTTCAAACATCTAAACAATAGTTACATTGTTACAGTGACTTCTTTCAGACCTGTTAGATGCTACTGTAACATGCAGTAGATACTACTGAGATGCTGGTAATAGTTAAAACTAATTTCTTCCTTTTGGGTTCTCCTCTCAGGTTATCGCCAGTCCCATGAGTTTCTTCGACACAACCCCAACAGGCCGCATCCTCAACCGATTTGCTAAAGATCAAGAGGAGGTGGACACTGTTCTTCCCCTCCACATGGACCCTTTCTTGCAGTTTTGTCTGCTAGTTGCTTTCACCATAATCATCATCTCATCAGTCTTCCCTTACATGCTGATTGCTGTGCTTGTTATGGGCATTTTGTTCACCCTCATGCTCTTGTGAGTTAAAAATAATGAAGTCTAAACATTTTTTTCATAGAAATTGGTTCCTAAAATAAAGATCATGAATGTACAGGAATATTTGTATTATACTGAAATAATAATATTTGTTGAGTACTGAAAGTCAATAGTGATTTCTCTGCAGTGTTTTCCAGAGGAGTATCCGTCACATGAAGAAGATGGAGAATATCAGTCGCTCTCCCTGCATTTCTCTCACCACCTCTACACTGCAGGGCTTGAGCACCATCCATGCCTACAACACAAGAGACAGTCACATAGCACTGTGAGAACTCCTTCACATTAAATACTTCATATAAATACTAAAGTATACTTCATATAATATTATTAATATAAATATTATACTGTATATAAACAAATGATCATTGAGGCCAAACACAAGGACAATACACTTTAGTTTCAGTGGTGCAGAGCAAGAGCAGCAGGTGTCTTAGACACAGTGTCAGATAACAATCTATTCTTTAAAACGTATATTGTTTGATTAGTAGTTGGCTTTTGTTCATTAATGTTTTGTCCTATATCACACTGTAGGTTCAAGTCCCTGAATGACATCAACTCCAACCATTATTTACTCTTTCACTCTGGGACACGCTGGCTCTCCTTCTGGCTGGACTTTATGGCTGCTGCCATGACCTTGATGGTGTCTCTATTTGTAGTGCTCAGCAGTAACGATTTAATTTCTCCATCATTAAAAGGCCTGGCTATGTCCTATACTATACAGGTAACTATGGACAGCAAATTAATTAACATTTGCTTTATGTTTCGAAGACATGTCAAACAGAACTCAGTGTGTGTGTTTTCTAGTTGACAGGTTTGCTTCAATATGTAGTTAGGCAGTCAACAGAGGTGGAGGCAAGGTTCAATTCTGTGGAACGGCTGCAAGAATACATAAAGGTCAGACTCAGAGAAATACTTACCGTTAACACAAAGGTCAATGTAATCAAGAAGTACTCAAGAAGTGTACTTCCTAAAACAGTTTTTTATCAATTAAAAAAAAGTCTCTATGCATTTTTGATATCGTTCTCTGAATGTCGTTGCTCTATATTGTGTGCAGTGTTGCAAGTCTGAAGCTCCCAGACACATAAAGGATGCTCACATCCCAGAGGGTTGGCCAAAGAGTGGCGCCATCACCTTCCAGAACTATAAGATGAGGTACAGAGAGAATACACCCATCGTCCTTAACAGACTCAACTTCCTCATCCAAGCTGGAGAGAAACTGGGCATTGTGGGAAGAACAGGCTCTGGTAAGATCCTATATCCAGTATTTGATACTTTAATTTTAGACAGATGTGATTTAGTGAAAATGGGCAATTCAGAAAACCTTGAGTTGATGTGCTGTATGTGTCTTGAACAGCTACTGGGTTATAATCCACCACGCAGTGAAAAGGATCAGCTGAGTGTTACTGTACATGCACTTAATCTTGTGTAGTGCATTTGCAACTTCAAGTTTTAATGTTTGAATGACACTTAGGTTATTTTATTAATTATGACTATATAATGCAACAATTATGGACTCTGTGTTTGTGTTTGTAGGGAAGTCCTCTTTAGGTGTGGCTCTGTTCAGGCTGGTGGAACCAGCAGGAGGAACTGTCCTGATAGATGGCGTGGACACTAACGACATTGGTCTGCATGATCTGCGCAGCAAGTTGTCTGTTATCCCTCAGGATCCTGTGTTATTTATTGGCACCGTCAGGTAACCTAACATATATATGAACAGATATATGTTGTTTTTACAGGGTTAGTTACAGGCTGACCAACTTGCTTTTTGTCCAAAGGTACAACCTTGACCCCTTTGATGACTACACCGATGAGGAGATCTGGATGGCACTGGAGAAGACCTACATGAAAGACTCGGTATAATACTAGTACAATATGAAGCTTACTATGTTAACAATTATTTTAAAACCCACTGCTTAGAAGCACAAAACCAGTTAATTATGCATATGCATGTTGGATTGCAAGATTGTCTAAAATCTTTCAGTGCCTACTAGTAGAAGTTATCATGGTGTGTTTGAAGCCTTATTTCCACATCAGTAGCAATAGTAGAGGAAGTATCATTGTAAATGTGGCACCATCACACTGTAAAACGACACCAATACAAGAAAAGATCCTGCATTCAACATCTTAACTAAAAGCACTAGGTGTGCTAAGTACTAAGAGGAGAACAAAAATTGTTATTACTGATGCATTCATGTGTAAGCAGTATTTTATGGTACTTGGTCAGTGAGCAAACTTTAATTATTTCACATTCACGTTAGATCAAGTTAAGGTACATTTTATAAGTCTATCACGTTTTTTTTTTTTTACATAAAAACCCTAATTGTAAAAGTAAATGTCCTGAGAGGGAAATAACACGGAAAAGTACCTAAACACAGTATTTAAGTAAAGGTACTACTATCAACCTATTTGTAAACAACGTACTTTTAAAATTGGCAAACTATTTTTTTAGTGGGCTGTTTGGTCTTGTTCTGTCCAGATCACTATGACAACATGTAGCAGCAGCAATAAAACTAGTGCCTACATATTGTTATGTTTTCTCAGATCTCCAGACTGGAGGGGAACCTGCAGGCACCCGTATTGGAGAATGGAGAGAACTTCTCTGTAGGAGAAAGACAACTAATGTGCATGGCTAGAGCACTACTTCGTAACTCCAAGGTTAGTACTTTGCAATCTAACTCACAGCACTGTAACTGTTTGTCCAGTATCTGTGGCCACTAGGACTAATTCCTGTGTTATAACGTGTACGTCCTGCACCTCTTGCTGTCCAACAGATCATTCTGTTGGACGAGGCAACAGCCTCCATTGATTCAGAAACAGACGCTCTGATCCAGAACACTATCAAAGATGCTTTCCACCACTGTACCATGCTCACCATCGCCCATCGTATCAACACCGTGCTGAACTCAGATCGTATTCTGGTCATGGACAAAGGAGAGGTAACAAACACAAATGAACTATGGTTAAAATAATGTGGGCCTGACCTGTTGATTTACACTGAGTTTTCTGTCGCACAGGTGGCAGAGTTAGACCCTCCGGATGTGCTGACGCAAAGACCAGGCTCTATGTTCTCCTCACTCCTGACAGCTGCTAACACAGTGAACACCTGAACACCACAGGACTAAACACTTAGTAGTAATAACAAGTAGTAATAGTTATTAATTTACAGAACATATCTTGATATGTGTGTTGATAAGTTTTTAATCCTGACTCGTGTACTTTGCATGCTGTCAGCAGCAGAAAACTATACTACTAGAATGTAGCATTAATGCATAAAAAAAAATATCTTTGTTCTTTATCTTTCACACTGTAAATAATGTTTATATTTATCTCTCCTGTCTACTGAAAGAAAAACATGGACGTTGTTTTTGAGGTTTGGATCTGTGATATATATATTTTAAATATATTATTTATTGATTTTCTATTTCTGTATTTGCTGTCTCCTTATCCATTATCCTGTATATAGATAATGTGACTTACGACACACGACTGGAGGCATTCTGACAATTTTGCTGCAGACTTAAAGTGGTTATAAATCATGGAAATGTTTAAGTTACTCTGTTCTCTATTTTAAAGGACGGCTTTTCTGATTTTGAACTTTAGAGAAAAGTACTTGAATGGTAATATCTTCCCACTGCTTTGCCTACAGTATATAAAAAAATGTTTTTCAGGTCAGATGATGTCATCTAGTTATTCACTATGAAGCTTGTGCTATTGTTCGATTTGCTCCTCCAGAATTCCACCAAAGTCTTTCAGCTAAGAGCAAAGAAGGCAGAAGGAAGTTTAACACCACTTTAACACTGTGCATGTATTCCCAGATGAAACCTAATGAAAATTGATGATGTTGCCCTTAGACAGCACAAATAATCAATGTTTTCCTTCATCCATCTTCTGTTATTTGCATTTGAAGTTTTAACTTCAAAAACATTGTTAGCTTCATATGTAATAAATAAAATATGACTAATTGCTTATTTTCCAAGCAACTGTACATGGCTGCCTACTGTATTTTGCATGAACAGTTCTTTTATTTTCTTCTTTTGTCCTCACCGTCCTTTATCCACTCAAGTGAAAAGACTAAGAGGTCCTGATTGAAGCTGAGCAATGGTCAATGAATTAGCTGGAGGATCATCTACTACAGCCGTGTCTCTTTCACATGTGCTGTACAGGCGTCAAACCCAGTCATTGTGTTATGAGGAAGAGGACGTCCTGCTGTGAAATCTTGTTAAAGCATAACGTTTCTTGCAGAACTGGTCATTGTGTTTTACTGGTGGGCTCTCGTCTGTTCTCACAGCGTGATCTTTATCTGTCCACTCGTCAGCTCACCTTATAGGCTATGTAGGCTTATATTAAAATGTGAAGTCCTGACAAACATATGAAGAGCTGATGATGCTAGGAAGCTTAGGAAGAAGTAGGAAAATAACAGGAATCCTATTTTAGTTGCTTTTGGTAACAGCAAAACTGAACATGTGAGGAACATCTCTCACTCACAGATTCACACACACACACTGAGATTCACCATGTGGTTTATTTAACCTTTCTACTCTTTTAAAGAAGGGAATGAACATGTGAATCCACATGTGGAGCAGATGTGGAGTCTGTCTTCCAGCTGTTGTTTATTGATTATTGATTTGTCATGGCTTCAGGTGTCATCCAGCTCCACGACACATGGTGGCACCAGAGGTTTGTCTGTTCTCTTCCTGTCTTCACAGAGGTGGCTCCACTCATTACAACCTGTTTGAAGATCACAAAGTACCAATGTTTATGCTTCATTTGTCATTTTTAATGGGACAAAAGCTACTGTATGAAGTGGTCAAATGTCAATGTAGCTTCATTCATTGCAGAAGATATTCCCACGTGTTGTGGTTTGTTTGGTCATTTCTGATATGTAATTTCACAGTGCAAAACTCTTTTCTTTTCTTTCTTGTACAATGCTCAGTCTTGTCTGCAGGTCTCAGTCAGGGGGCTTCAGGCTCTCAGCATCCTGACCTGAACTTGCCTGATGCTTGTTTTTCTCTCTTTCCTCATGAGCCTCGGGCCTTTGGTGACAGCAACACAAGGCTGGTTTTCACTTCACATTTTTCGATCTGTTGTTTATTAGCATTGTGATTTATTTATGTTTAATTTAAATTGATAGACTTCACTGTCGCAGCAGCTGCTCGTCGCTTCTTGTAGAAACGCTGGCTTTTTGCTGAAAGTAAAAGAAAGTTGCCGAGTGACAAGTTCAGGTTGTGTCTCCAGCTCCAGCTCCTGAGCAGGGTTTAAGACAACACTTTAAATCCTTTTTAGCATTGTGTCATTTGCTGTATTTATTATTTAGGCAGCGCCACCTGAGCTGTCATCATCATCATCATCATCATCATCATCATCAGCTGCTGGAGGAGGAGGAGAGGAACTCTCCTGCTTCAAACACTTGAACCTGCGGCCTCGCAGTCACAAGCTTCCTCCTTCCTTCCTTCAGGCAAAGAGTGAAAACACATCAATGGATCACTTATTATGCTCGGCCCGTGTTTGGGTTGAAGGCGACTCACACCCGGTTCCAGGTTGTTGTTTACGATCACATGCAGTTAGAGGTTTTACCCTCTGATGCTAAACACGCATGCATGGGGTCACTGTAGCAGAAACACACACGTATAACGTAGGAGGATCCCCACACACACACACACACACACACACACACACACACACACACACACACACACACACTGCTGGGTGGAGCTAACCCTCCGCCGCTCCGACTTGGTCCGTTTCCTAAACACAGCGAGCGGACGAAGCTCGGAGCGAGCGGCGCTGACAGGAACGGACCGTGTGGAGAGAAGCGTCGGGGTAAGTGGAGCCAACACGGCGGTGTTTGTGTGTGAGCAGGGTCCGTGTGTCCGGAGGAAAGAGCCGGGGAGGAGCTCACTTCATATCAGGCTGCGACATTGTTGTTAAAACCCCGTTAACCAGCCGCGGTAGTGTGTTTTTAGTGATCAGCAGTGGGGACATTAAATCTTCAATTACTCCCTGCTTAACGACAGGAGTGAGTTTTTGTTGTGATTTTACGTTTACGTTACTTTTATAAAAGTTTGATTAACTGTGCAACAAACCAAGTCTCTATTACTCCTGGACGTGTCTAGTTCTGTTACACTAAGTCTCTGTTGATGATCATGTTAAAGAAGGGATGTGTCTCAGTACCAGAAGTTAAATAAAATACACACAGTGCTGCTGCAGGTATCTCAGTAGAAGGAGTCTTTTTATGTAAAATATTTGAAATATATATATTTCTACAATCTTCTAAAACTAGTGAACCAGAATTCAAATAGCAAAACCATTTATTGTCACGCTCTTAATGAAATGTACTAGATGACATGAAGTTTAACAGGAAAAGCTCAGCTGAATATGAAGTGAAATAAAAATGAAGACTAAACAACAAATAGGGAAACTGCACGTTTCTTGCTTATTTCTTGTTTCGCAAGTGTGATAAAATGAAAAAATACAACAAGAAAACAAACGTTTCAGTGACTTCTGTAAAAATACAGAAGCTACAAAGAGCTGTAGCTTTTCTAACATCGTCATATCTAGCTAACGTTGGTTAGCGAACATAAGCTAATGTTAGCTATATAAGATTTAAAAAAAACTTTTCAGTTTTTGAATTATTTGTGTGACTTCTATGAATAAAGATGAACATTTAAAGACGACTCTTTGAATCAGCTATGTGCAGCTTATCTTACAGGGACACATCGAGCTAATATGTTAGCTAACATATGCTAATGTTAGCTAACGAATTGTCAGCTCAGACCAGTTGGCACTTTGATGGTTTATAAATAAATAAATATTCAGCAAAAATGTCGACCACAAAAGTCTAAGTGGAGATCATTTAAGACTGAATTTATTGCTCTGTATGTTCCCTTGATCTTTGGCATTTTTTTATTTTCATGTTGAGTTTTGAACAGGCTGTAAAGTCCATCTTCAATTTTATTAAAACATTGTGATGTTTTCCACAAGATGCTCAACCATTAGCATCAGTTATCTAAAAACAGGATCATATTTCAGGATATAGTTCTTTAGGGGCTGTTTGCTCTTGTATGACAGGGCTGTCACAGTTAGCCTGTAAACCCACATTCAAGGTATAAATATGTCAGAACAGTATGTGTGTAACTTATTTAAACATACAAAATGTCCTTCTTCGATGAACATGAGTAATAGGAAAACCTATGTCTATGGAAAATACTAGCTGCTAAATAATCCAATATGTAGGCTTGTAAGGAGTGTGATGCACAGATCATCACCTTCCATCATTTGGCACTGAGGTGAAATCTGACTGTTGACCAGACAGAAAAGAAAAGGAGCTTTTCTGTGGTTCAGGCCTGTCTGATGCCATCCTGCTTCTTTGTTTTCATATTTCATTAGCAGAGCTAGCAGCATGTAGCATCACCTTCAATTATGCTCCCTGTCAAAGAAGGGACAGTGCCTGTTTGCTGGCTTCACAGGCTTCAGGGGACAGGTAATCAGGTCATGGTTCCACTGTTCCCCCTCCCAGACTGCTGAGAACACGGGGAACATATGGGATGAAAAAACTCTTCCATCCCCAGTCAGTCTTCTCTTACCCATCTTAGATGTGCTGTTTCTATCTATGCTCTCTAATAACACAGCCAAGGTTCGCATACAGCACTGCACCTAACTATGTTGTTGCACACGTACTACACACATATGTAACTAAACTTATGTTGGTTCAAATTATGCATCTATTAGTACAGTGGAATACATTTTAATTAATCTGCCAGGCTGTAATGAAGAACCTTACATTGTTATTGTGAGCATGTTAGTATGCTGACCTGGTCATTTAGCACTTTGTTTTCTTTTAACTAATTTTCCACTTTATTGGTTTGCGTCTGTCATTTCATTTACTTTTCAGGGTCAGTAACCATCATTTCTTTGTAAAAATGCAGCTAAAGAGCCAGATACTTTCCCCAAGAGTTGGTGAAGACCAAAAACCGAGTTTGAAAAGAATAAATGACGGATTTACATAATCAGACCAGAAAAACGAGTACTAATGTTTACATAAGTAACATTTAAAATATGATATTAAGCAAATGTTGTGTTTATAGCTTGTTTTTACTGCCCAAGTGACAGTATTGTTATTCTACATTTAAAACTGCTAGAAAACTGCACTGCTGCTACAGATCTGTGAGTCAAAAAAAAGTGAACAAAGTAACATGGTTTTATGACCAAATTGATCTTCTCACTCTTGTTTTATTGATCGAGATAATCTGGATAACATTATAGCTATACAGATTATGTAGTAATCTTTGATAAAAAACTAAAACTGACGGTCATACTCTACAGTTGTTGGCAGGATGTTTGATATTGTTAAATGAGAATGCCAATCAAAACTTCAGCTTGTCATTATATAAAAAATTATTCAAATCTGGGAACATTTCTCAGATTTTTTTTTTTCATTTAATCAAGTGTGCTTTCTAAAAAAATGATTTGACATGAGTGTAAATTAGTTGATACTATTAGTTGCTGATGAGTGTCTCATCTTTGCTTTTTTTTATTGCTTGTGGTTACTGATAGGGTTGAGAGTTCATGATATCATCCTCAAGAACTGAGCATATTGCTTCAGAGACAGAAATGATTGCAGTCTGGTAACAGGTTTATCTTCATTTCATCAAGGTATAGAAACTAAAAAGACTGAAGCAATTTAGTCTCCCCAGAGTAAGAAATTTAAAAATGTTATGAACTGACAGCAGCAGGTCAACATCTTTCTAAATACAGTCATATACAAGCTACAGTTTGTTCATGTCAATGTGTACTTTGGCTACCATCAGTAGTGGTGTATATGCAAGTTCTTTCACATTGTTTTAGCTTTCAGCCTGGTTGGTGCTTCTGGTGTTTGCTGCTGATGCTCACTTTCCGCAAAGTCTTGTTCTTAACTTTGGTTAGTTAGTCTTTATCTACACTGCATTGTATCATAGATAGAATGATAAATGAATACAAAAAGCAGACATTTGGCTTATTATTTCTGACATAAAGTGAGAAAATAAACTTTTGTGAAGCGCCTTAATCTCGTGAAGCACATTACAGTACATGCCACGTAACCACAGTGTCTCTGGTTTGAGTCGGACTGGGGACATTTGCTGCAAGTCATAGCCCTCTCTCTTTTTCTAAATCTACTGTTCATCTCTCTACTATAAAAGGCAAAAATGCAATCAAAAATACTTGATAGGTATGATAGAAATCAAACCTCTTCACAGTAACATGACAGTCTGTAACCACTTGTCCACCGTGTCAGTTAGGTTGCTTTGTGTGGTTGTATCGAGCCCACATTCCCCAGTGGCATTTCCTTTCCCTCCTAGTTTCACTAATGATAGAATATTTGGGGCCTTGTGGAAAACAGAAATAGCAACACTTCTAAAGGACAGACTTCTCTTTTTGCATAACACGCTGAAGAAATAGAGGCGGCACTGTGTGTGTGTGTGTGTGTGTGTGTGTGTGTGTGTGTGTGTGTGTGTGTGTGTGTGTGTGTGTGTGTGTGTGTGTGTGTGTGTATTTTATTGAGAGGCTGTTTTTGGGTCCTCTGTGACTGACTGACTGACACAGTTTTTTTTTTCTAGTCAATTACGTGACCTGCTTTGGCGAGCCCAGGCTTATGCACGCTGCTCCTGTGTGGACTAATGTATTTCTTATCCACTTTGATTAGCTGCAGTGATGCCTGGCTAAACCAATGACAGGCTGCTTCACAATGAGCAGAGAAGACGAGAGGTTTAGCTGACTCTTCTAGCTGTGGAGGCTTGTCGTGCGCTTGTCACCTGTCCATGCTGCTGTAAGCATCCAGACTGATATGATTACGGAACAGCACAGGCTCATTTTGGTTCTGTCTTCTTCACTTAAATCTTCAAGTTAAACTTCTTATGACACACATGGAATATCTCTGTGTTATTTCATGTTTGATTTGAAGCAGTCTGTTTTCTGTGTGAGAAGTGCTCTGAAGAAATACTGATCTTGTGTAAACCAGACCTGAAAAATATGATGATGATGATATGATATGTTAACCTTTTTTTTTATCTTTCTGAATCTCAGAACTAGAAAATAAATTTCTGTCAGGCATCTCTAGGGATTGATTCATACTTCTTTTCTTGGGTTTCTTGTACCTGCTTTTATAGTTTATTTGTCATCTAACACCAGAATAATTAATGGAGCCTCATTTTCTGTGTTCAGCTCATTTAAATTTCTTGCAGACTGGGGCTATATAGAAGAAATATTTAAATCCTGGTTATTGTGTTAAGCAATGCTTCTGGCAGTGATGGCAACTCCTCTCCTCTCCTCTCCTCTCCTCTCCTCTCCTCTCCTCTCCTCTCCTCTCCTCTCCTCTCCTCTCCTCTCCTCTCCTCTCCTCTCGCCTTGCTTTAGTTTGTGGAAGGGCCCCTAATCTACTGGATTTGAGAACTCTTCCAGCATGGTCACCCCACTAATCAGGCCTAAGGTGGTCCTTCCAAACCAGCCAAACCTCTGGCTGCCTGCCGTCTGACCGCTGGGCCACACACCCGTGCGTTTGATACTAAATATGCCGCAGAGGAGCTCAGAAATTACACTCAATAAATACAGAAATCAAATAAAACAATTTCCAAATATTAGCCTTGTAATCTTCTTTCCTGCAGTCGTATAAAACTGCCTCTGTTACTGGCAGTAAATACGTTTCCCTCAGGACTGCCAACTTAAACAGTAATGTTGGGCCAATGGCAGCGTGGCTTGGCTTAATTAAACTTAGTGTTGATTTGCAGAGACAGGGTCCAGACCAGCGAGCGGTTTGGGTCTGAGTCCTGACACGGTTCTTAATGGTGCCAACACTTCATTAATGCTGGCTGTACATGAAGATCCTCTCACTCCGCTCTGAGTTGAGAACTAGGTTATACCAGCAACTTCCACAGAATCTGTGTTTAACTTAATCTGCTTCTGATTACGAGAATACAGTTAGATAATAAAAATACTGTATATACCTCGTAACCAATCCTACGTTTGACTTTTTGATTTCAGCTTCTCCAATATCAGTTGTTTTTGCTTTATTTTGCTCTGTTGTGTTTCTAGTTTGCAGGTGGTGCTGTTTTCCAGACTTTTTTCTATGAAAGAAAATTTGCATGACATCATGTCATCATGTTGGTTTGTTGTGTGGCTGTGCTGTAGCTTAGTTACATGGGGTCACATTATTTGTTTTTTGATAACATTAAAAGAAACAATTTGGTTATTTGGTGGCCGTAATCTGAAGTCATTGCGTTGCTGTATCCTGGCTGTTGAGTCTGTTAATTTCCAAAAGATTCACCCAGTTTGATCTCACACATGGCTTGCAGCAATTATGCACCCTAATCTCAGGTCACCCAGAAACTGATCAGGTCATCCCCGCTGTAAGTTCTTTTCTCATGCAAGCAATGCATTGAACAAGAGCATACTACTGCAGCACTACACTGAAGTCTGAAGCACCAATTATTACTTATAGGAATATACATATTGTATACTTTTTTTTTACTTATGTCCACTTCTTATCCTACTGGTGATTTCCAGGCTGATGTTTTCTAATTTCCAGAATTAGATTCAGTATTTCAGCCATTTAAAGCATACCATATATCAATGCTTTGAGTTTGTGTCAGTTATTCACATACCTCACTCACACCTACAGTATTGACATAAATATCATTAGTGGCACACTTCCTGGCTCAAATGCCACATATAAGCTTCATACAGGACGAATGCATGTGGAAGAACTCGTATAATGACTCTGACTGAACTCCACTTGTCCCATACTTACACCAACTTGAAAAGGAGTCCTGTTTACCCAGTGATCTCAAAGAGAGATGGTATGTGTATGTGTGTGTAAGGGGGGAGTTAGGAGTGTGGGGGGCTAGGAGATTGCCTGGAGGAACCACAGGATAGCGACCTTAGATCTACTTACCATCTCTTCACAACATTAAAAGGAAGATATTACTTTGCTGAAAGCACAGAATTTCAATGAGAGCTAGAACAAACAAAAATGTTAAAGAATTCATTATAATATCATTTAGCAGATCAAAGGATTGGGCTGAGGCTAGAGACACATCTCAGTGATGGAGTTATATGGTTCTGCAAGCTCATCTGCAGTAACAGACTGGTTGTGCAACACTACAGTACATAGTTAATGTAGTGTTAATGTAGCGTGTGACTGTACTGTATGATGACATACTTTTTGTCTGCAGGTATTACACTGCACATCCATCACCAAAGCTTTTGTCATTGCTGTTAAGATGCAGTGAATATTCCTGAAGTGGCTCTAGAGTTCCCCTGGAGTCCACTAGAGCAATCCTGTTAAAATTCAGGGGCAAGGATCAACACAGGAGCATAGAGTCAATGTTAAAGGACGCACATGACAGGAGTGGAAAATATGGAGCAGAACTAAAGCTCAGTAAATGTGTTTCATGCTGAAACGATAAACAAACTAGTGCTTTCAAAATCACAATAGATTTGTGAAGTGGGAAAACTCACTGCCTCCTCCAGACCCACATTTAACGTTGGCTTGTTATCAATGTATATATAAATTTTTTAATTGATATTATATTATATTTTTTACTTATGCAATTATAAATCTTTTCACTGCTGATTCAACAGGAAGAATTTAATGCTAAACCAATCTATATATTGAGTTCCACCTGTCAGTAACATAATATTTTCGGTAGTTAAAAATATTTTGGCTTTTACCTTGAAAAGCAAGGGGACTTGAAGGACGTTTCTGTTGTCTAACTTATTTTGTTGGTAGCCTTAGTGATTGTCTATGAACAATGATTTATTATCTGTATCCATAGGTTTGGTAGGTATCAGTGTCTTGAGAGGCAGATGCTATATGGGCCTAAAACATGGTACTCCAGGCAAAGTAGCCTTTCTGGTTGTGGTTGTGTTTAGGGCTTCTTAACATGAGAGCATCTGGGGTTTAAATATACTATATATATTTAATTTAGTTTGTTATAACTATTATACTGTAAATTATACTTATTTTACTAATAATATGCAATATTATAATATTATACTGGATGATTATAGTTTGGAAACAGCTATTTAACCAAAACAATGTAACTTCATTATTATTAAGGCTCCTTAGCTTTGTAGATTTGAGATCGAGGAATTGAAAAAGAGCTTTTTTTCCTGTCGTGAAATACGAGAAAAACAAACAGGAATTGATATTTGCCAGTTAATGTTTTTCTCTGAAAAAGAAGAGAATATGAAAAGGCAAGCATTTTTACGGGGCAGCTTGTCTTTCAATCTGTGTTGCAGGCATGACATCAGTGTCTCTGTGTTGAGACAGGAAAATATTATCCTACTGCCACTGTCATAAAAGTAACACAATAATGAAATGACATCACAGTGTGCCAGTAATTAAATGAACAGACTGCTGTCTTGGAGTTTTTACTAGGTTGGGAGCTTGTGATTAACTGTGCAGCAGAATAGGGTATCAGTGAATGGAAAAAAGTTTGTTCTGTGTGAAACTGGCAAATTTACTAGCGTTTCTTTTTTTTTTTGTGAGCATCTCGTTATCATGCCTTACATGAATGTAGATCCACACTGATGCAGCCTTTTCTGTACTGTCATTTCCTTCTCATACTCATGATTAACACAGCAAAACAGCATCTCAGTTTGCTAGCTGACCAGAAGACACGAGCGCTTTGGCAGATGACAGTTTAAGCCATCTAATCTGCCTGGCCTTCAGCCTAGCATTAAATAACTGAGATGCTGGTGGAGGGGGATGAGTTTAATTATTACATTTCAGGCAAAATTCACTAGTTTAGTGACAAAGCAGCAGCCGGCGTCGATACCAGGGGTTGTCAATTCAGCATGTGGTTTTCTTGCTTCTGTTGTTATATAAAACACATGTCCCTGCCTGAATAAGCCCCAGAAAAGGGTGAAGTCGAACACTTGAATTCATTGAATCTCAATGTGCAGGTTGCACAGATTTAGTGTTGTGACTAATTTGCAACTGTTGTTGTGGGTTGTGACGTGTGTATTAACTTCTGCTTATTCAAAGATTATGCATTGTGCCAGAGCATCATTTGCATAAGAAAATGCTAATTTCATCGCTGGTTCTTTTAAGTAGCTCTAACTCCATTATGCTTTTACATAAATTGTCATTCGCTTTCGTTACATCAAAGAAAACTCATATTCACAACTAGGCATGTTGGGAGGGTCGTACTGTAAACAGGGAAGTGTTAAACACTTCAGCCAGTAAACAAGCCTGATCTCCCTCCACCTCCCTTGGGGAGCAGATCCACCATATAGCCTCCCTGTTTACCATGTATAAGTTTCCCCAAGAACTTTTACAAAAACTCCATTTATGAAAACTTCAAAGAATGTCCGGGCTCGCTGAGGGGGAAGAAGAATCTTCTATCAGTCTGCCTCAATATGCCCTGAGCAAGAGAGCGTCTCCCTTTCTCTCTCTCCCTCTCTTTCTCCTTCCTGATGGATACAATGCAAATAAACTGCTAGAGGAAGAGATTTAGATTTAGCAAATAGGGAAGTAGAGGAGGGAAAGGAGATGAGCAAAGCTGCAGGGAAGGTAAAGATACGAATAAGGAATGCAATCTGTGTCATCAGTCCTTAACACATTTGCAAACAGTGATGAAACACTCTTTTATCTTCCGGCAAATGACCATGAATCTCTCCATGGCAGTTTCCTCACTGACAAACAGATCGGTCTTATACTCTTCCGAACCGAAACGATGTTCACTCTTTTAAATAGAGCAAGATATTGGTTACTTTACTCTTCTAGTTCCAGGAGGTTGAGGGGTTACCTAGTGGTGCATACTGTGTAGCTGCAGTTTAAAGCCTCATTGATTCACTGTTGGAGTGACTGGAGCAGAGGTCACAGTGGGGTCGGTAGAATTAGAGATGAGCTTGTGGTCTTTAATGAGGAGGACTGATGAAAGGGTTGCCAATTACTCAGTGCTGCCTTGTACTGAAAGCAACCTGCTGCTGTTGTAAACCAGCGTGATTAACCTTCAGCAGCTCTCACTTTGTTTATTCTTTATAACTGTGAGGCTGTTAATTAGTGCACAAAATGTTCAAACAGTGTCTGAGAACTGTTTATACGTGTTCATACGTATGGCTGACCCCGTACATTGGGGTTTATTGGGGTCAGCAGACCAGTGTTAGAGGGGCTAAGCTGTGTTTCTGGACAGACTGGACGGTAAAAGATTCAATGTATTGTGCTAGTAAGAGGTTATACAAATAATAGCTTTCAAACTTAACATAAACTGATCTACACAAAGCTACAACAGCCTTTATTGTTAACAATGAACCTCTGATTTTACCAGTTCAGATTATACCAGTCGTTTACCCATATTGTCTATGGTGGCCTAAGAAATGAGTCTGTGTTTTTGAAATATGTGTATGCTCTCTCTCATGTGGGGTTCGTTTAATCTAAATTAATAGTTCAAACTATTTAGGAACCAAATACAAACAAAACCAAAGGAAGTGGCTGGCGATGTTCAAAGGTGACAAAGTCTGCCTGGGAACCGACAGTGTGCAGATATTAAGAGTGATACTGGCAATTTAGCTGACTACTGTATTTCCCTCAGTCCCTAGTCTTGCTTGTGTCCGATATGTGCATGGTACTGACCTTCAAATCTAAGTCTTGACAAGAAAGTGTTTTCCCAAAATACCAAGCTGCAAAATCAAGTTAAAACCAAACCCAAGTAGTTGTGTTGTTAACATCTAGTCACTCCACCTGTGCACTGTTCCATCTTTTCATTCTTGCTCCATTTGTGTTTTTATTCCAAATAACGAATGTTAATTCTTGCTTATAAAATATTATAATCAAATTTATATTAGATTCTAATAATTTGTGACATCTGATCCTCTTAACGTCTTGCCTGCTGGTCGCTCAACAAATGTATGATCAACTGAATAAGAAATTTTTAATTGTGGCGTGTGTGGGTGTCAGTAGTTGGCAAGGGGATTTCAACTAATACTCCCAATGACTATCAAACAGACAGGTCATGAAACAGGAAGTACTGTAGTTGTCATAGCTAACAGGAAGTTGGCAGTGTGGAGGAGTATAACTCTGCGTCTCAGCTATGTCCAACCCTGCTGTCGTCATTTTGTGGGCAATAATTTCTTACTATTTGTGTATTTCTTTTTTGGGCACAGCAACATCCTGAAGTATTTGGCCATTACTCATGACTGATGACATCACAGTGATGAGAAGATATAGTCACGATATAAGATATAAGATTTTTATTACTTTGGATAGAGACAGGCTAGATGTTCCCCTTGCTTCTAAGCTTTAATGCTAAGCTAACTATCTCCTGGTGTCAGCTTCATATTTCATTATGACATATTATTACAGGAGTTGTGTTGAGCTCTTGTAAGTCTTAGCAAAATGTAGAACTGTTGCTTTTAGCCTGCCATAACTATGTCCGATTGTTAAAGGGGCATCCCTGAAAAAACTAGTATTGCTTTATATCTTTCACTGTAGTTTTATGTGTTAATGACAGCTACATTGTATTTGCCACCAGAGTGATTTTTTTTTTTTTCAGAGCAAAATGTGATATTACTGATCGCTGCTCATCAAGTACAACAGTCTTAGTAGACATTCTGCTATTGTAGAAGCATAAACCCTATTCAAGCCAATCTCTGTGAAGAGTGTTTCACCCCCTCACCAAGAATGGTCATGCTTCTGAAGATCCACAGGAATTAGATTTCATGGGTGAGATAAAGAGGAGGAGCTCCAGGGGCTTAGCACTTTGTTTTAAGGATACACCTGGAGGTGTAGTGGAGGGTTAGTTTATGTTTTTTTCCTGTCCAGTGTGAATATCAAAAGTTTTATCACAAAGTACTACTTTGTTTTTGCTAATGTAATAAAGTTGCAATATATGGCTCAGTCTTGACAATGTCTGTGTGAATGCTGGTTGCTGCAGCATGTTGGTCTCATCCCTGTGGGTTGCATTGATTTTCATGTCAGCCAGATAGAGTTTCTGCTAAAGTAACATATTACAACTGCATTGATCTGGGCAGCTTGTCTGGGAAGTACATGCACAATAAGAGCCTATGAATAGTTGTTGAATTTGTATTTTATTTGTATCTGTTGTCTTCCATTTCTCGCCACTGATACAATAATAAGAGAAGCAAAGCACAGCACAGACACTAGATTATTTGTCAGGGTGAATAGTTGACAAATAAAACGAAAGAAAAGTCAGCTGCGTGTTTTCTCATGGCAGTGGCAGCACAGTACAATGGCAGAAATGATTGTTCTTCTCTTTATAAAATATTTGTGTCTTGCCATCAAATCATCCAGACTGTAGAAGCGGTTAAATCCTTGTGACCTTTAAATCCCAAATATGCAAGGAGTCTCTGTCTATTACACTATGTACCATGAACTGACTTGGCAGGTTCAGCTGGGATCTGGGCTGGTGGTGAACTGGAAGGGTCAGAGCAATAGCGTGCATCCACTTGCAAACCAATCCCCATTAACTTAAATGTTCCAAGACAAGAGGCAAGAGATGAAATATATGATGGTTTATGTAATTTCAAGGAAGTACTCTAACAATCACTCAAATGGAACAAGAACAGGCTAAAGAAGCCAAATAGCAACTATGCTTTAATATCATTTAAACATGGGATTTTCTTTTTAATTTTATTTATGTGTCATTTAGCTGCTTTATGGAGCATTTAGGTAACTGGCACTCAATTGTATTATATTTTATAAAACACAGAGGTCATTTAAATCAGCAAAAGTCACTCATACATTTCCACTAGTGCATAATAAAAGCATTTGTCCCATCTCCCTGCCCTATGAACTGGGTCTGCAGTGGCTCAGCTCTGTGCTCCACATGCTGCAGTAATCCAGAGAGGGTTAGGATAAAGCCTGGCTTCGCCTCACTATCTGCCTCCTCCCAGATCAGATCAGATTAGAAAAGAGCTAAGGAGCTCTGGTGAAGGCTGGGCTCAGAAACACTGAGGCAGAGGAGGGACACAGCAAGGCAGGTGGGCACTCCTCCAGGAGGCGAAAACAAGAGAGTTCACTTAAGATTTCTGGGGCTGAATATTCATGTTCGTACAGATGAAGGTTCATTGCTGTGGAAGGGAGTTTGGAACCAGCTAGACAAAGGTGTGTAGTGCATTGGATTTAATTCTCTAGGTGTTTCTCAGACTGTATGTTTGGTATAAATCCAGTGGTCAGAGTTTAAAGACAGTGAGGGATCATAACTTGTTACTGGACTAACAAATCCTCTAGTTAACCTTGGTGTGCTTTGCACCTTCCTAGTGATGCTCAGGTGACAAGGTAGCTGGTGTCCTTGTCCTGAGTAGCACAGTGGACTTAGCAGTGACTAAGACAGTAGTGCAAAGGAATTTACAAAAACAACTTCATAGTAAAAATGGCAAATGAAAAGTAAACCTTAAATTAACATTTTCTGCACCAATGACCCATTATAACAACCAAGCTGGTAAAGAATAAAGTCTGTAGCACTGTAAAATCAATGCTTGTGCCCTCTTTTTAAGTAATGCTCTTGTGAACACTAACTGGATGTGAAGTAATTTGCTGAATGTAACTGTTTGTAACACTGTTCATGCTGTGATGACTGAATACCACTGAGATTAAGCTGTTTCTCTATGTATCTGTATTCTGTCTTTTTCAGCAAACCATGCCAAGCTGATACAGGAGGAATATAGCTGAAAGAGGGACTATGTGTTAAGGATTCCCTTCTGAACTCTTAACTACTGGGAGCCAACTGATATTCTGTTTCTATTGGTCAGTGGACGTTTTTTTAACATGGGGAGGAAGAAGATCCAGATCACCCGGATTGTAGATGAGAGGAACCGACAGGTCTGTGTCTTTCTTCTGTGGTTAAAAACCTTTATGTACAGTACATACAGTAAGCCACTGTACTGGATAAGTGCTCTAAATCTTCCTAAATCTATTCTCTTAAACATTTCCTCAGTCTTTAGTATAACAACATGGACCCATAAAGAAACACTGTGTACTGTGCATTTCTGATATGCTGATGTCTGACCTCTTAATCCTGCTAAGGGCCTGCTCCAAAGCTAATAGCTCACTGCATTTATTATTAAGATCTGAAGGAACAATAAGCACAATTGCAGTCCAGATTTTAAAAGTAGCCCTGTAAGGTTTCCTGTTGAAATGTCAAGTGTTCTATACATGTAAATGTGAGAGCACTTACACGTCCGGGTTCACTTTCAAGGAACCTTCTGTGGATCCTCTATCTACAGAACTCCTAAAGATTCCTGCAAGCCGTTTAACTTTTGAGAGTGCAGCGGTCACAGCTGGTGGCGAGGGCAGTAATTTGGGGTTAGCTGGGTCTGGACAGCACCCTGTCATTAGCAGGGTGGGTCAGTGCTAAGGACACACAGTGGCCTTCTCTCCTCACCGTCTCCTTGCTCAGCCGCACTGCTGCCCACTGGAATCCCTCTCTGTCTGTCTCCTCTATATATATCACCCCCAACAGCACAACAAATACCAGCCTGTCTGGAAGGAAGGCACAGGCTCTGGAAATAGGGATGTGGCTGGAAAATAAATATCTGGGCTGATGTTTAAATTTGATGTTTGGTTGTCTTGGCCAGAGCATTTTTAGCTGTTGGGTGTACATTATCAATGGAGCCTGATGTATATTTAGGTTCTTGTACTCTATTTTAGGAAGTTGGTTTGTGTTTTCATTTTATCTGTCAAGTGCATCAAGTGTTTCTAGATGTTTCACCTCTTTTTCAAACGTTTACACCATTACACACTATTCAGGATATACAGCAGTGGCATCGCTGTAGTAGAAAGATGCACAATTGATAGACCAGCTATCAGTAGTTGCATATTTAAAAGAGGAACAACATAGTTCTTTGTTATCTCTTTTCACAGAAGTTTATTTGCAAGTCATGCTCAAGAAACACATTTACAAAGTTCTTCTTAGAAGAAACTGAAAAAGGTTACTTCTCTGCCGACAAACGTTAACTACCTTTGGAGTCACAATAAGAACTGTGGCGCCTGCTTTACCAATATCTAATGTAGTTTCTGTAATGAGATGCAACTTTTATTCAGTAAGTACTACTGTTCCAAATGTTTCTGGCTTTGGTGAAAATGTTCAGCTTGGTTGAACATGATCTTGGTTGGCCATCTGATGCAGCCTATGCTCCCTGACTGGAACATGTGATGTTGCAGCAGCTCCAAAGTCTTTTCCCGAGGACACGTTGCTCTTCAGACACTGTGAAAACAAATTAAACTGTACTGGAGACAAATGACATATCATAACATATCACTCCCAATGAGAAAATAATCTTTTAAGAATAAATATTTGTTTATGACTCAGTGACTTGTTGGCAGCATGCGTCTTTTTCTTTTCTATGTTTACAAATATATCAAGCCACAGTCCTGTCATGCGTATAAAATCCATGTTCTCTCTATGCGTCTCTGGATAAAACAAAGTGGTTCTAAAAGTGGAGAGTGGCTGTAAGTCACCAGGTTCCACACATTTCCACTAACATGCTTTCGCAGCCTACACTTTACATTCAGCATATGTGTGTGTCCATTATTTGACTTCAAGTGAGACCATCAATGAACAGTGTAATTTCTTGCAAGGAGCTCAATACTGAGAAGCTTCAGGGATCATGACTTGAGGGAATATTCCTGTGACCACTGAATAACTAGTGATTGTGAGGAGGTACAGAGGAATGTGTTCATTTTTAGGAGTGGGTGTTTTCTACTGAGCAGATTAAATATTGGCGTGAAATACTTGCTTGAAACGCCAGTGCAGAAAATTGCCAGTCTGAGTAGGAGATTACTGCTCTTCCTAACGCATTTCAAATTATTTTTATAGGATAATTTACACTTCCCCTCAGTGAATTGAAGCATTTGGCAGAAGACCAACTCAAACCTTTGGAGAAACTTAAACTGGAAGAAAATGTTTTTCGTCAATCAACTGGTGCTGAGTTATATAGATCTACTTAAAATGCAAATAACTGTGCCCTGATACTGTGACAACTGTAGCTCATACATAAGGGCTACAAAAGGTTTTTGACCTCATCAACAGCTACTGTTACCTATTAACCGATCAACGACCAGTAGTAGGAGACTGCTTAGCTGCAGAGCTGTGGACTTGTAGAAATGTACCAGGACAACAACAAGGAGCACATGAAATACACATTGATACTCTAATGCTAGAAATCTTGGAGGTTTGAAAAAATGTCTGAGTCAAAGGAAGCTTCAACATACAGTACGATATGAGTCAGGATCCCAGAAGCTATGTTGGAGGGAAGACAAACCGAGACGAACACAGCTGACTCACTGCAGGGAGTTAGCTACACACTAAAAAAGGGCTGAGAGTATGATTGATGTGTGACCTGTTGGCTGTGTGTGGGTTTATTGCGAGCTGTAAATGGTCCACTCCATGCAATGCATTCTAGCGGTATGGTAGAGGTGTAGTTCATGCTTAAGTGAAGCATGGATGATTCGACTGTGGTTGTTTTCATTTTACATATCACAAGACAACATAACACCAGATAAACGGAGCATTCTTTTAAATCATCTTGGTAGTGATTATTAAGGGAGGGGAAACATTACTCATTTGCTTCTCATCCACATTTCCCATCCACTCAATCAGTGACTTTCCAGTAGAAGCAAATTTACAGGTTATTACCACCCTCTTGGGGGAGTTCAGTTTCAGCACCTCCCCTATACTGTCCCCGCCTCCTCCTTTCTACTCTCATTCCTGTATGACAGAGACACACATCAAACGTCTTCTCCTATGTCTCCACAATATTACTCTATACTACGACTTTGTGTATTTTAGTGTCAGTTGATGTTGATGCCAGTAGCTCAAGCCTCTCTTTTGTTTATTGGGTTAATATTGGTTCTTCCAGATAAGAGCAGCAGCTAAATGCCTGCAATAAAACATAAATGTAATTATGTTTTGTGAGTGTAATGTGAGTTATTTTTCCTATTATTTTACCACATTTTGAAAATCACAACATACAGTAACACAGTTTAGGGGCAGTAACAGTTGTTGAACCACAGTTTTACATGTTAACTGTATTTTCTTTGTCCAGAATATGGTTCCGAACAAGGAACACTTGTTCACACCTATAAGACTTTTCTTAACTAAACTCTCTCTCTTCCCTCATCAACTGTTATTAAGAAAAACATTTGAAGACTAGACTGATCCTTGGTTTTCTGTTTTCCTAGGTGACTTTCATGAAAAGGAAATTTGGTCTGATGAAGAAGGCATATGAGTTGAGCGTCCTGTGTGACTGTGAAATCGCCCTCATCATCTTCAACAGCTCCAACAAACTGTTTCAGTACGCCAGCACGGACATGGACAAAGTCCTGCTGAAGTACACGGAGTACAATGAACCCCACGAGAGTAGAACCAACTCTGACATTGTAGAGGTGAGTGGTAAAAATCCATTGATCTCTGAGTGTATTGGTCCCTGGGTAAGTGATTTAAAAGGGTAAAAGCAGAAAATGAAAGAGCAAATACAAGATTACAACTATTCATTAAAATTTAAATATAAGATTATTGAGGATTTACACTTAAATACTTTACTTTCTAATCACAGGACATCCCTATTTGTTCTGAAAACCTAAACACTGTTAGGATCCATTTCAAGGATTAGGGAAAGAAATGACTGCAGTTTGTGTTTTAGGAAGATGAATTCCTAGAAAGCGTAATTCCTGAGTAATTCCAAAGGACTTAGCAGAACTTATCCAGCTGTTCTTGCCTTCAACGCTGTCTTGCTTCTTTTAAAGTTTTTGGCAAGAGAACATAGATTATAAGTTATTGAGATTTCACAAATCTTTTTCTTGCTCAGTAAGCAACTATTTCATTATTATCATTATAAACACAGCCACAAACATGCCGCACTTGATGCCCAATGTAAAAACTGTGGCCCAAGACAAGCTGTAACATTTCAGAGTAGCTGACAGGAATGAGGCTATCTCTCATCATTGTTTTAAACCTGTGCATCCTAAAGGAAAGCATCATAGTACTTTACAGCACTGTTGCTGTAAACCTTAGAATAACTTTCTAGGTACTGTATAATATTGCACAACAATTATTTTAGGTAGTACTAGCCCTGAATTGCACTTAAAGGCAGTGGGGTAATTTCATGTTGACTAACACTGTCCAGGATATAAAAAGCACTTTACGTATATACACACACTATACTTATATTGAGTTTTCAGAATTAAAACATTTTGTGCAACTCAGTCATCTTGCTCAAAGAGGTACACATTGTATTCTTTGGTATATTTTCTGGATTTGAAACACTCCGACAGGATTAAAGTGTTTTTTGCCATTTGAATCAATTATCATTGCTGCAAAAGGTGACACACTGAAGAAGCAGCAGCTGGACAGCTCGATAGTTTAATGTGTTAACCTGAAGGGCTTCTTAAGATTAGTTTGTGGAAAGAGAAAGACTTATACATGAGTATAAAGTTAATGTCTTAAAAAGTCTAAAATCCAATCTGCAAATCAGTGGGTAAAGGCTCCAACACAGCTGTCTGTAAATCAAAGATCGCAATGCAGCATCACTTTGTAACACTTTGTAACATAACATTAAGTCTTATATTCCAAAAGAAATTCAAATTGAACTTTAAAACTGCAGATACCCTTTGACACATAGCAAGATTATGTAGTGCGGTTACAGAACTAACTAAAGATTTTGATGTCATAAAATAGCAGGAAAACTCAGTAGTGACTTATGATGGGCTGGTCCTCCAGCTCTGGGTAGAATAAATGACCCGTGACACTGTTTATTAAGTCATACTGACCTACACTACAGGAGACACAGATGTTTTCAGTTTTTTAGATAAGATCCGAGCATCCACCCGTTTTGTGGTATCTTACAGCGTCATCAGTTTGGTGACGCTGGCAGTGTTGCATCATGGCCCCTGAGCAACGCTGCCCTGTCTCTCTCTACACATACTCATTGCTGTTGCCATTAAAAATGAATGGTCATCGTGACTCACATTCTGGCTGTAAGCTTCTAATGCGTGTTTGCCTTGCTGAGAGCCTGAATTAACTGCTCCCTTCCACCTTACTTTCCACACACAGTTTTTGTGCTGTACCAAATGCAAACTGTCCACTGTTAAGGAAGCTAAACTTCCCAAACTAACTTTGTGTTTATTTTTAAAATGACTTTTCCCCTTCCTGAACAAAAGAGAAGCTTCAGCGTTCAGTTTGGTTTGGGAGACTCCATCCATGCTTTCCAGCTGTTTCTTTCCTTGGTCAGTGAACCGTAACATACCAGAATCACAGAATTCCCCTTCTCATTTAAATCTGACTTTGTTTCTCAAGAGGATTAGACTGCAGGTCAGTGCTAGTGAAACAGTAAAGACAGTTATGACCACAACTGGTAAAGCTATCTCTTAGTGACACTGGAGGTAGAGGTTCTTAATATGGATCATTGACATTGCCCTTAATCATTTTAAATAGCATAATCGTGTCTATGCTCCTACTGTAAACCACAAGCACACACCTGTGTCAGCACTGTAAGCCATTAGCCAGGCTTGATTTGCCTGTTTGAGACCTACTTTGTTTTTTCCCGCAAATGTCACACAAACAGGCAAGCTGTTTACAACAAAGCCTGGAAAGTGAAAGGTTGGTCTTTTACATATCGGTCAGTCCATTTGCAACATTTAAGCATAGAATTTGACTATGTGTAAAGTACTACCCCACTGGCTGCAACAGACTTTCCAGGTCAGGAAGGGTTGGCAGCAAAGCTTCTTTGGATTCATTGTCATTGTTTGATGGAAAATGATGTGTGCTGATCATTATCTGTCTGACACAAACACACGAGCAGTTCACAAGTTTCTTTGTCACACAGACAGTGTGCACGTCCAGCATACAGCTCATCTCTTCACTTTGTTTGAGAGTTAAGACATATTTAAAGTGAGACTGAAATAGGAATTATATTTCTATTCTATTTTTGTTGTGTTACAAACTATAAGGATCTGCAATTATTGCTCTTTTTTCATATTTCAAATGCTATCAAACATCCCCCGTTAGCTGTTTAGCTGTTATTCCTTTTTGTTCATGTTCAACGCTTCTTGAATCATAAGCAGCATCTGCACTCTCAAGGTTGTGTTTCCACATTATACAAATTGTACAGCCAATTCTATTTCTTTAGATGACCATACTGTCAAAACTCACAGAGGCTTGAATTAGTGTAATTTAATAACATAGGAAAGCTCAACAAACAGCAGCTAACAATGTTGATAATAAAGCACTATTCTTTAGGTTTAGTGCCCCACAGATTTGCATCAGTCAAGTTGCCACCACAAATATTGATAGCTGTAATCAAATGTGTATGTCTATGGACAATGTATATACTGATTTCTTAACTTAACTGACCTTTGATTTCTGTTTGACTTCTGACTTCAGTTTTCTGAAATACACTATACAGAATTATCTCCATATGGAGGAGATAAAAGTGTAATGTCAACCTAAAATGAAGATGGAAGGGAGGAAAATGATGATGGTCTGCCAGATAAAACAACTACAAAGTCCTAACTGTGTCTGCTAATCTCACTGACAGATTACTTTTGTCATAATAATGAGACAGGTTTGTGTGCAGCAGAATTGAATTTCAGCAACAACAGAGCAGCCGTCCAAGGTATGCAGTACAGCCATTTCAGCCTGCACAGCGCTGAGATGAACGAGAACCATAACAGAAAGTGAAAACTACAGTAAACTGAAACCTGACGCTGTGGTTGGTTTGGTTTAGTTCTGTGAGACAGGATGCCTCATAAAAAAGTTTAAAGTGTGTGTGAACTGCCATTTGAAAGTCTGTGAGCTCAGCTTATCTATGCTAGAGATGTGTCAAACATATCTCAAACAGTCCTGCGCCTGCCCTATTCTTAGCCTTTAGGGCAATCGCTCGACTGGAAAGACTCGATTCAGGGAAAGATGGGTCTTTATTTCATCTTTGATGCAGCCCCAACAGCAACAAGACATCACCCTCGTGTTAAGATGCTTAGAGTTGTAGCTCATTCCTCACGGTGGCAACGGTCCAGATGCCTTTGGTGATCCACTAAAGCTGACTTTGACATTTGAGGTGATAAGGAAACACACACCAACAGACACTTAATCTTAAGTGCCCAAACATGATGTCGTTGTGGAGCTCAATATAGCCTTGTGGATCTTGGACCAAATCCCACTAGACCCTCCTCTCATGCTCCACTGTGACCCTCTTGACGCTCAGACTGTACTCTAGTATGAAGCCATGCTGTACTCCATTCTCAAAAGAGAACTACTTTCTTTTAAAGGAGAAGCAACTCTCCCCATATTTAAAAATACACTGTACAGCTACCTGAGTATGACGTGAAACAAAGTGAATCAGCGCATATGAATGAAGAGTCATTCAGGTGCTGAAAGCTAAAAACTTTTCATCTGCCATTTTTGGCACATTTCTTCTCACATCATTGATAAGTGTTGAGTCATATTATTGCTGTAATTCTTCAATTTGCTCCAGGTTTATGTCAACTTACTGTATGTGCTGTTTAGTTTCATGTACCCTGACCGGTATCTTTCAGGTTATAGTCACAATCGGAGACTTGCTCCTGCATTGTTTTTTTTTAGTTGGAAGTGAGCAGAATATACATTAGCACCAGCAGCTTTTGTATATCAATACACAGTTCTGTGCCTGGCTGTATTTTTACATTGCAGACATACATATTTTAACCTTTGAAAGTAGGAATATTTAAACAGCACTATAGTGCTTGTTGTTTATGCAGACACACACCAGTGTCCAGAAGATCACAACACAGGCCGTATCACAGTACTTTCCTGCAGTAAGCATGCTGTGATAAAACAGATACTGTGGAGCTTTACTGTAGTGACGGTTGAGTTGCAAGGAATAAGTAGTGAATGGTAAACAGTTCAGCCTAATTAGTAACTATTCAAATCACTGATGAGTACTCTGTTGGCACGTCATTTTGACTAATAACAAATAGTTATTATTACTGCTGCGTGTTAGTAATGTACCTTCTTCTAATTAGAATAATTGTCAGACAGAGGGCCCATCAAGCAGAAAGGCTGACAGCATAAGGGAAAGCTTGTCCATGATATAAACAAGCCACCACTGTGTGCATCCTTTTGAATTTTATACTGTCCAGTTTGATGTTCAGCAGAGCGTGGAAACGAGTAACCATTCAATTGAGCTGGAACTGAGTGTGTGACTTCTTAAGTGGTCACCAGTTGTTAAATGGCTAAAATAGACTTGCTAGTCTGTGTGTGTGCGCGCGAGTGTGTGTGTGTGTGTGTATGTGTGTGTGTGTTTATGTGTGGTCAAAGCCTCTAATAACTACTAGTGTCTGGGAATGCAAAGGACATGTGGTGGACAGACAGTCAGCTGCCTGATGTGTTGGTCTGTCAGTCCGCCCTTTCCACACTACAGTGTGACGTGTGTTGTAATGAGGAGCAGAGATGAGATGATGGATGCCAGACAGGTGATGTCACCGTCCAGACTCGCATGATGTTCGTATGATTTGATTTTTTTTTTCTTTTTCGTGATGACTTCTCTACCAAAGTCCAGGTGCTTTAAATTAACGTCAGTCAATTCATCTGTCCATAAGCTAAACCAATTTTTGAAACCTAATCTTTCTAAACTACCTGAAACCACGGAGAATTATCGTCACAGCTTTACAGCTGGCAGAGTGAATTGGAAATAGTGGTTAAAAATATGATACACAATGCACTTTACTACTTACTGACCAACTTTATGAGCATGTAATATGTGTTGCATTGCTACAACATTGAGCGGTTAACAAATGATAGATACAGTATGTTGATGCAGTCACCAGGTAAAATTTGTTGCTAAGATATACATGTTGTGATTAGGCATAACAAGCTCTTAAATGAAAGTAAAAAGTAGAAATAGGATTGTCTTGTGAAACTTGCTAGATTCTATATATTAATTACCATGATTTCTTAACTTTTGGCAAAGCCACTGTGGTTTGAGGATTCAAAAAAATAAGGTAAATTCTAACCATTTCACTGTCATAAGTTTCAGTTCCACATCCTGCTTTACATCTAACAATAATCCTGTTCTCTTGATTGTAATTGTGGGTTATGATTCATACATTTACACCTCTACAAGGGAGCAGAGCTGAGGAACTTCAAAGCATCGTCTTTACCAGGACTGCCCCTCTGCAGCACTGTGAATACTGTATTCCTCTAAGCCGTCCTGCTAACAGTAATACGATCCTCTACAGACAGAAGACTTGGTGCTAATGAATCTCATTTGACAGCTCTATCTCTGTGGTGCTCAGGGATGCATTAACAGCCAATCCTTGCTTTTTATTTCCCCGTCTATGCGCCCCACACTGCAATAAACACCCAAACGAACCCAAAGTTGTTTCAGGCTTGCTATAAAAATATCTGCTTACTCCATTGCATTGTGTTTATAAAGCTGGTGGTGTGAATATAGATGATTAAGACGTGGAGAGAGCAGCAACTCTGTAGAGGGATACTACTGCTAATATCTGTTTTACTCAGACCAGTTTTAGTCACACTGATTAAGGGCTCCGTAGAGTCAAACACACTGTGATGCACTCAAGAGAAAGATAATGTACAGTATAATGTGCAGCTGCTACTCTACTGTATGTGCAAAATGGGAATGTATTTTTTTTTACTACAATTGTTCAAGTGGAGTTAATTATTTTTGCGATTCGTAATTCACAGACATTGCAGCAGGTTTTGGCTTATGATTGTAGTTTCACTAATTTAGATGGTTTAAAAACATGAACTGAGCCAATGTTCCAATCAGTGCATGTTTAAAAGAAAAAACGCCTGTGAGCTGTTAACAGTCAAATGGGAACAGCTGGTAAAACATGTTTCCATTGTCCTTGGAAACATTTCGCCCATACAAAAAATAAACATTGTGTACGAAACCAGGTTTTTTTTAAAAGTTTTTCGGAGGTGATTAACTCATTAGAGGCATTTTATGACAGAATGAAAATGTGTTTTCCCATCCACACTGATTTCAGAATCAAAACAAAGAGCTCATGGGGACCACATTTACAAACCTGGAGTAATGTAAATACATGCATGTTCTTAGTACAAAGGAAGTATCTGTGTTCTTTGAGCCTCTTGATAATCAGATCTGGTTTCAAGTCTTGTCAATGGTTGGTTGTCCTTCCTGTTCTTGAACCACATATTAGATAGGGAGAAAACCAGAACTATACACATCCTGTGTTCTGCTATACATCAGTCTGTATAGCAGAACACAGGACATGAAGCTTATTATATAGAAAAACTCTTCAGCCTCTGCCTAACTCAACTTCCATTCAGACCACCGTGTACTGATGATAAACTTATCACTCTTTGCCTATTTCACCCACAGGCCCTGAACAAGAAGGAGCACAGAGGTTGCGGCAGCCCTGACCTTGAATCCTCATATGTCCTCACCCCCAGCACTGAGGAGAAATACAAGAAGATTAATGAGGAATTTGACAACATGATGAAGACTCATAAAATTGTAATTTGCATTTTAGTTTATTATTATTTGTCTGCTCTCACGTTTCGTCGTTTGTTAATCCACAGGAACATGAGAAAGGTAGGGAGGATACAGCGATGTCTGGTCAGCATCATATTGTTTTACACAGAGTGACACACATTGTGTACAACCATTATGCCACTGAGCAACTGGGAACATGAAGCTTATTATATAGAAATAATCAGTTGTTACTATGTTACCTGACAAAGGTCAAAGCCTCACATTATAATGTCTGAAGAGAGTGTAACCCATTTGCTTCTTTAACTCACATTGCCTGTGATTGAACCAAATTCCTTAAAACCCTTCTTCAAGTGTGACAATTTTTTCAATTTTTTTTTTTTACAACTTCCTTCCACATTTTCAAAAGATTGACTCCTGTGAAGCTGCTGTGGTCAGTAGGGACTTACCCACACTAGTTAAGAAGGAAAAAAAAATGAAGACAAAAGCTGAAAAAGCTGTTTCACTGAAACTGTATGTAATTCCTATGTTGTACTCAATATGTGCTTTCCAGTTTGTTTTGATGCGCCTTTTTCTGTCACTGTCTTGCTAGTCCACAGGCCTCCCACAGCAGAACTTCATGCACGTCACACCAGGCAGCATGGCCTATAGTCCTGGTGCAGGAGGAGGAGCAACTTCTCAGGCACTAGCTGCAGCTACAGCAGCTCTGGCTGACAGCGGAGTCCTCTCTTCACATCACACACATCTCCACAGAAATATAAACTCTGCACAAAGACCTCACAGCACTGGAAACACAGGTGTGTTAGTGTGTCTATGTGTGATTAATATTTTAGAGTGAAGTCATCGTTAAACTGAGCTGATGACACTCAGAGAAACACTATGTGTATGTTAATTGTGAGGTTTTCTTTTTGTCCGAATGTGAATTAAAAATTAAAATCATGCGAGAAAAAAACACTTTTACTTCTTGAAGACCACATAAGCACAGTAGAAGGGAATGAAACAAATGACCAGCACATGTAATTTTACATTCACCAATGCACACTAGAGTATTAAACCCTGTACTAATGGGCTTTACTATATACATACGTGTGTGTGTCTGTATGTCTTTCAGGTGGCTTGCAGGGCAATTCTGACCTCAGTCTGCAAAATGGATCAGGACCAGTTGGTATGTATCTTACAGGAAGCATAAAGACACCCATAAAGAAACTGTGTGGCTAGTTATGATAGAGAGACTACAGGAACACCTGGCAGCATTCAGGCTGCTTTCCATATTTATCACATCACACTAGCTCCCCTTATCCCTTTTAAAAGTTGGACTGGGTGGAAAATTAAAGCCCCTCTACTTACCTTTCCATAGGCTGAAGTAGACAGACAGGATTTACACAGTCACTTGAACATCCTGTCAAAATGTCTCATACTATGTCAGTATTTTTGTTTTATGTTTAACAACTAAGGCCTATCTAATATTTGATAACTATGTGCAACGTATTAGTGGTAGTAATGGTTAAAAGATGTACATCAAATCTATATTATTAAGTTTAATTTTGGATTATCTTAATAAAATTGTTATATGATTTTTCTGAAATCATCCAGGTAAAAAAAATTGCTAACCCTATAAACCTTTAAGTGTTGTCCACAGAGTTTACAGTATTACTTACTGTATAGAGGAATGTTTGTCAGAGTTGAAGTGGTTAAGGTGATGTTCCTTAAATGAGTCACTGAAAATGCTCAGTAACTCTGGTGTTCAGTCCACTTCTCTGTTTCTGATACAGTCAAGACAGTCAAGCAAAGGACCAGATTTATGACCAAAGAGGTTTTGTTTATTTCAGTTATTTCATTTATAAAGATCTGAAGAGAGGAAAAGAATATCCAGGACTTCTCTGGAAAAGGGAAAAGATAATGTTATGTCGTTTTTAGTTCATTCTGTGAAGTTTTATGTCGGCTGTATTTGTCTTTACCGTCCTCTATGCAGACTCTTCTCCCTGTCGTGTCCGTGCTCTCCCTCTCAGAACAGCAGGTCTCACATGAACACTGCTATTATGTAATGTCAAGCAAAAGAAAAGATCCATTATTCATTATTATGTCTTGTATTATATATAGCTGTACTTTCTCCATTTTCCATTCAGAACTTGGTGGTGGACAGGTTGGATCTGACACATGGGAGTGTATCACCCACTCAGATATTTCTAAACTTGTGCTCGATGCATTGAGCTTTCTGCTATGGATGCAATTTCTTTGCCATCAATCCTACAATGTCATTTTCATGTCTCTGTTTATCTGTGCAGTGAATGGTTTTGTGGGCTCACCTGGTGGAAGCAGTTTGGGGAAAATCTTACCATCCAAATCTCCGCTTCCACATCCTGGGAACAGCCTGCTCCCATCCAGTCGCAAAACTGACCTGCGAGTTGTCATCCCCCATTCCAAAGGAATGATGCAAACACTGGTAAGTGTGTGTATTTGTGTGCGTCTGTGTGCGTGTGTGTTGGGGGAGCGGTTCTTAAGTTTAACTTCATCAACTCTTTTCAAAAAACACATTTTTAAACATTTTGAGGTTTGAGGAAGGTTGCACTTATTAGCTACTCTGTAAAAACAAAGGCCTTAAGGCTTTCAGTGCCTCAGTCTGAGTTTTATAAGGAAACAGAAGAGTACATGATATTTTCCAGGCCTGAGGGATGGTTGGACGCAGACAGGGTAAGTGATGAAGCAGACTACCACAGTGGGTCAGCAACTTTTCTGAACAATTGGTCTAAAGAACCAATGACTATGGGAAAAAAACACTTGTGAAACAGATGGTTGCCGGGTTTGCAAAAAACTGTTCTTTTAAAGACGAGACAATCTCTGTTCTGTGGACAGAAACACACTGCTTCATTTCTAAATCATTGTTGCCATAGACATTCCTCATTGAGTTAAAGGCAAGACATGGGTGAGCCTTAGCTAGTTCTCTTTGTTATGCTCTCTTTGTTATGCTTTTTTATGCTTCAGTGGGACCATGGATGAAATATAAACAGAGTTTTGTTGACATCCAGTGTTTCTCACCTCAACACAGTGACGGTGTTCTTACGGCATAACAAACAGATTGAATGCATTCAATGCCATACCTATATTTTTGACATACCCCACACGAGCTATGAAGTTCAATCCTGTGTCAAAGATGACACAGGGGTTTCTGGTCTGTTGGCTCAGGTTAGGCGCTAAGGAAATTTTATTCTGTGGCCAGTTTCTCTCTCTGAGCCTCTCTCCCCAAACCTGTAATTAAAAATTCTGTTTTGTCCTGGTTGAGCTGTAAAGGGTTTTGTGGCATGCAGGCACTAACATCTAAAATCTATTTACAACAAAATAGATTTAAAAAGGGCATCAGTTATTCCTGTTTTCATCAGCTGTAAAGCTGTACAGTAAAGCTGTATGTCATCAGAGAAGGTAAGGAAAGAGATGTTGTGTTTCCTGATGGCTACAGAAATAATAGAAATCTATATGTAGTGGTCCTGCTGCAAAAGAAAAGCAAGACGGAAACTAGCAAATCAGTTCCACTTAGTTTAAGGTGTTGAGCCTGTTGAGAAGAATTTGGTGAACTGACTCCCTTCACTGAAAAGTGTAGTAGGACTCTTCAGATCTTCTGAAACTTGTCTTCCTTTACTGGACATTCAGCAGCTGTGTGCAGTTATTAAAGTTATTGATCTACTCTCAGTTCCCTTAGTGTTGCCCTTCCCTCCCATACCATGCTCAAACATGATGAATTAGTAGCAAACAATAAAAACACTAACTTTTTTTTCGCCAGGCTAGCTGTTGGATCGAGGGGATTTTTATTTTGCAATAATTCATCAGTAAAAGGGCAAGAGACAAGTTTCTGATTACCGTTATGTTGTAACGTTGTCAACATTACTGTGAACGTCCAGCCCTTTAGAAAAGTCTGTAAAGCACAGGTAGAGAAATTATAATTGAGCAAAATGTGTTTAATTTCACATGTAGTGGTCAACACTGTCTCTTGCAATTTGATCATGTCTTAGTCCATTATCACTTCCCGTGGGAGTTATTGGAACACTGGGTAACAAATAATTTGTCATCATGTTTACTGGAGCAGTTGTCAGCTGTATGAGTGTATTAAATGTCAGCTTTTAATGAGCTGACACTAGCATGCAGCTGGAACATGCATGCAAGAAAAAAAATTACCCAGCAAAGTCTGCACCATGTTCAAAGCAGCAGAGGAGGATGGTTGCAGATCATGACATGTGGTCAGACAGCCACTCCTCGGTTCGATCATATTGAAACTGACTTTCACTTCCTCCTCTCTGCCAATGTGTACAGGAAAATGACGTACTGTATGATTTGTTCGCTGTGCAATTCAGTTCAACCATAAAGAACAAAGTAAGTCTGCATTTCTTCTCAGGGTCTTACAAGCTCTATGTCAGTGTTTACAAGCATTACCGTATTAGCTTGAACGTGAATCATCCAGGACATAGTTACAAGGATACTGCAGATAACACTAGTGGCAGGGGAAGGAAGCACAATGCAGTCCTCCAGGGAGTCACTCAGCGTTAGTTTTGATTATATGTTTTAGGTGTGTGTGTGTGTGTGTGTGTGTGTGTGTGTGTGTGTGTGTGTGTGTGTGTGTGTGCACGCGTGCGTGCATGCGTGTGTGTGTGTGTGTGTGTGTGTGTGTGTGTGTGTGTGTGTGTGTGTGTGTGTGCGTGCGTGTGTGTGCATCGTCAGTTCAGCAGTGAATGACCTCATTCACAGTGATGTAATTAGACTGTAACTGGCTGGAACAACAACAGCCCAGAAAGGCAATGGGAAACTTGTAAGAGCTGTTAGAAATGTGTAAAGTTAACCGCCACTAGATTTTTAAATTTCTATCAGCTTTACAAACCAGACATAAAGTGTACCAAAGCAGCTTGGTTCCTTGCTTAATTTGAGACAGTGCCTGCTGCTCAAAGATGAATTGCCTTGATATTTGGTATTTGGTGGTTTGCTGATAAATTGTGAGAACATTCAATCAGGTAAATTAGCGCTGAGGTTGCAGCATTAGGCCTGATTAATGATTCCTCACAATTAAAACGCATAACATTTAATCTTGTAAAACAGCACAAAATTGAACCCAGTAATTCAGAATATAAGATGGTGTTTAGAGGATTACAAGTATTTTCATTTAACTGGTTGTTTGACTGGCTCTGCCCTCAGTGTTTATGTATCTTATAAACTGAGGCATGAAAGTTACATTGGAAGTACAGACAGGTTGTTATTTTGAGAAAATGTATCCTGGAAAATGTTGGCAGTTCCTTTGTGAAACACATGTAGAAGTGGCAGGATATCAAACTAAAATTACACTGCAGGAATAGTTGAGGTTTTTCCTTGAAAGTGAATTGGTTCTCACCCTCTGGAGAACGACTGCCACCATCACAAAATGAACTTTATACTGACATCATGTGGTTGAAATGGGTTATCACAGCCGGAGGAATCCATAGAACCATATAAATGTAGACAGTCAAAGCACAAGCATCACAGAAAGAACACCGTTTTTAATAAGTGAATCTACTGTAATTGAATAATCAGATATTAAGTTGTTGGTTGTATTTTCCTTTTACAGAGTAGTCAGAGGCTGAGCAGCAGTCAGTCCAACCAGCCTCTGACCACACCAGTGGTCTCCATCAACACACCCAGCCTGTCTCATCAGAGTTTGGTCTACTCCGGTATCAGCTCCACCTACAACGGTACCTGAGCATTGTTTGTACTGTATTGCTGTCATTAGAGAAGCCCCTGAAGGTGCAATGAGGACACAGTACTGTATGCTCAAAACTGTCTCACTTCAAGCAGTGCACACATTAAATTATAATCTATATATGATTTATGTGCTGTTCATTTTCAAATGACATAACAACTGGAATAAGATATTTATCTGCATTATTGCTTAAAGTAACCTACAGAGATGAGCTGTGATGGTGCAGACATTTATAATATGAACCTACTCAAGGTGTCCTTTTTTTGGACATTTTCATGACATCATCATCCCTTTCTCTCTGTCAGATTACTCCCTGAACAGCGCAGAGCTGTCGGGCTTCAGCTCCCACACAGGCTCGTCTTTGGGCTCCATGGCAGCATGGCAACAACACCAGCTGGGCTCACTAGGGTAACTACTTAATGCAGCTGACTTTTCTCTCTTACTGGCAGATAGCAGGTTTTACCTTTTTACTGTTTGCTTTCACAGTTTTTCTATGAGTCAGTTTTCATTAGGTTAACATTCAAACACATAATTGTAGTGCAGTAGAAGTAAAAATGAAAATATTTATATGATAAATGAAATACTCAAGTCATGTACAAACTTGTACCTAAGTACTTCACATTCCACAACTGGGCATGTTTGAGCTTTAACCACACACATGAGAAAACCACTGACACTGAAGAAACCACTTGGATGAGTTTCAACCCAACAAAAAGAAAGTCCAGTTGCTATGAGTCAACTTCCAGATAACTTCACCTGGATGACTAAGACTCTTCACCGACACTTAGAGAAAAGTTTTATTTTTTTAGATTTTTTTTCCTCCCACTAGATGGCGCCTTCACTCCAGAGCTGTGTCCTTAAATAATCCTCTTCCTCTGCTCCTGTGTCTGTACTGTAGATCAGGAAGCTCTGATCTCTCCAACCACAGCATCAACATCAAAGCCGAGCCCATCTCCCCGCCCCGCGACCATCTCAGTCAGTCAGGGTACATGAGTCAAGCTCATGCTCATCCTCATCCTCACTCCTCCACGTCCACACAAACAGAGATGGGGACATCTCCTGCAGAGAGCATCAGCTCCTCCTGCAGCTCCCACGAGGGCGGCAGCGACCGGGAGGAGCAACTGCGACCGGACTTCCACACGCTCCCTGTGAGTCGGATGGAGGGCAGGGAGAGTCCAACGGTCAAGCGAATCCGAATGGACAGCTGGGTGACATAGATTCTGCAGTCACATGATGACACAGCACCAGGAAAAACACAAGCAAGACAATGTTATGCAAATCAAATGAGGATTTTATTGATATGTTCTTTTCTGTTTTAAAGTTATCTCTTTATGTTGGTTAGATTTTTCTAAATGGTTAATCAACATTAGTGTGAAAATTAAGGATCTGTGAGAAATGTCTCATCGATGTTGAGAGAATACTCAGTGATATTTAAAACACAACAAGCCGTCCTTTTGAAGTTGAAATCATTATAAGCGTTGCAGACTAATTATGTGGGTCCAATCTGTAATTCTCTTACCCAGTGGGATGCAATAATGTGCACAGAAGAATGACTAAAATGTCTGGAGACAACTTGTAGTGCTGTCCCTCAGTCTTGTTGATTTTGGATGGTAAAACAGTGGAGTGCTTCTAGATGTCTCCCACTGGGTGTCACCCAATTCATTTCTAATCTGCTCAGGGTTTGAAATAATGAATGAATCCAACATGAAAGCAATACTCCCTCCACATCATCCACCCTGTTCCTCCTCTTTACAAAAACACTTATTTATATCAGCCAAAGCAGTATGCTGTTTTTTATGTTGTGTGGGTGTGTTTTTATATTGTACACAGAATAAGACAATATTTCATTCAGTTTTAAAATCGAAAGCCATGGACACTTGTTCTGTATGTACTTCCAAAATATGTCTTTATTGTTTTGTATATAGTATCTTTAATATATATCACTTTTTGGTCTAACTGTATATTACTCTTCGGTCTGTTGTTTCTGAGTAATATAGGACACCACCACCAAAATCTGACATATGTATATTTTTTATGGATGATTTCCAGACTTGTCCCTTTCTTTCTCTTAAAGCATCTGCAGGACAAATCTATTTGTCCTGCAGATGCTGGACAATAATAATGCCATGCTGCATCCTTGAATACTTCTCACTGAAGATACGGTATAATTAGTGAAGCACACTCTCAAAAACATCTTGTATAAACATCTTCAGAAATACTTTTTCGAAATGGTAACAAGAAACGCTGTCTGACATCTGCCTGATTACCTCAGCACGGCTAAATCTGGCCAAACTGATGGTGAAGGTGTAAACATACCAATCAAGTGACTATCGCAGGAGAGAAATTTGCACTTACGTAGTTCGTGGTGCATTCACACGAGGTGACCTCTGGTCAGCATTTTGCTGTAAAAAGCACAATAAAAAAAAAAACAAATCAACCAAGCAACCTTTGAAGCAGCAACATCATACCCTGCTAAATATTTGAAGAATTATGTTGTATTTATAGTTAAATTAAAGAGTTGTGCTTTTAGAGATGGGAATTTATTGTACAGTACATAACTTAACTAATCAAACATAAAGGAGAGTAACAGAAATAAAGAAATCCACACAGTACCTGCATTTGTCATATAGTTTAGGACAGATTGGATAAATTACAGTACTGTTCAAAAGTTGCATTCACTTCTTATCCATCATAACATACCATGAGGGAGGCAAGCGATCAGTCCCAAATTCATTCTGCAGCATGACAACAACCCCTGAACATGAAGAAATATACTCAGTGATAAGATTAACAAGAAGTCTTGCAACAGTTTGGCACAGTCACCACGCAGCTCCGATTTCAACATCACAGAGTCGGTGTGGGATTACATGATGAGACAGAAGACGCTGTCTAACACCACGGAAGAACTGAAGCAAGTTCTCCATGATGCTTGGCCTTTGTACCTGCCAAGCACCATGAGAATCTGTGTGCAAGTGAACCAAAAGGAATTGGTGCTATTCTAAAGTGAAGGGTGGTCCCACAAATATAAATTGATGAGATGTTTTTTTTTTTTCTGATTCCAGCAGTGTGTGTGTGTGCAGTTCATTCACAAATAAAATCGATTCATGCCATGTTTTTGAAAGCATTATGGCTTCACAGGATTTCTTTTTTAATGTGGCTTTAACCTTTACACAGTACTGTAAATTTTGGGAGATGGGAATTTACTGAATGACTGCGAGACTGAGCAGCAGATGACTAAAGTTGAGAGAATGGAGCGTGTGAGTTAGTACGCGGCAGCGCATGTGGTGAAAGGTGCAAAAGCTGCAAGGGTAACCACAGTGACTCCACTGAGCTGTAGTGTGGATGAGAAATATAGCGCTCACAAACAAATCTAAAGATAAAAAGCTGAGAGAGATACCTTTAATATGGTGCATCATTGAAGCCCTCCAAAAGCAAAGTGGCATTTTAACGACGCCAACGTTTTAAAAAGTTACAAATCCTTGCATGGAATAATTATGCATTGACCAAATCACAACAACGGATGTCAATGGGAATGCAGGAATGAGATAAGAGAAAAACACAGGAACAGGAAAGGCCAGTGTTGACACAGATAACACCAGTATGCAATGTAAATGAGTGATCATTAGACTACAATAACCAGGAATTGAGGTGGTTCAGTGACGATGCCCTGTTTGTTACATGGTAGAGAACTGGAACAAGAATTCAATTCCTGTAACCCATCAGAAGGTTAGCAATGAATAAGGTAGAGGAAGTTGAGCATTCAGAACAGAGGTATTGATGTGAGAGGTGTAATGTGTAACAGCTCTAGGCTTAAGCACTGCTGTTAAATGTCATGTGAATGATGATGTATTCTGGGAAAAGATGACAAAGTGGTTCTGTTAAAGGTTACGTGTAAATTACTTTTAGTGTTTGTCTTGTGAATTTTGATTAACGATTACAACAAAAATATGTAGGATATGTAGTAATAGTCTAATCAATCTTAGAAGTGTAAAAGGTAGTTGCAACACTGACAAACGTGAAATTTATGTTCAACAAACGACAGTAACTGATCATAGTCAGTGAATGAGAAGTAAAGTGTGTGTGCTTATTAGATTAGAGAGAAGAAACGGAGAGAAGAGCACACAGGCCAAGGCCTGTCTCACTCTGTACACCGAGGCAGGCAGAAAATTCAATCTACCAAGGTTAGTTGGAACGATGACAGCAAACGGCTGCTTGAGAAAAGGACTGACTTTATTTGTAGAGCATTTACTGAATCGATTTTGGTTTCTTGAAAAAAGGTGACCAAATAAAAGTGCAACTCAAGCTTGCATTTGCAAGAGCTGCATGCCCACACTGTGCCTGCAAGGGGATATTTTAACCACAAAACCTTTTATCCTAAATGTGTGTGTGCCACAACTTTAATGTCAGTTATGTCAACTGGGAAAATATGTGTGTTTGGATCATTATAGACATAAATTAAATAAATAGACTAAATTAAGTTAACAAAATGACTTTAGGATCACCTAAACATAGGTGATCTTCTGAGATTTGGTTCCTTTGATTCTCTCTCACTGTGTAGTGATCTTAGCTCAGTCAAGTTAGCTGGAGTGACAGCGTACCGGAAACATAAGATTTGTTTTTTTAACATAACGACCAACAGTTCCTACTATCGATTATAGTGGATTACAGCAATCAGCGTATTTAAACCATAGCATCATAATTGTTAAACTACCGTGTTCAGGCTATCTGACTGCTAATATTGACGAAAACACACACTGTTGCTGCTACTCATAGACACTTCGATGCCGTCTAAAGAAGGCTTTTATTTTGAAACCCCCCTAGTTGTGGAGTGCGCCCCGCTTGATGTTTGATATTAAACAGAGGAGGAGGAGGAAGTGTGAGGAGGAGGAGGTGCAGCTGCTCCCTCACCGCCAACTTTTAGCACCATGAGGTGAATGACAAACACTCGTCGGAGGTCCCAAACCGCGGAAAAAAGGTAAACGTCCAGTTATTGTTTCTATGTTGTAGGCGAGAAACGGGGTTTAGTCACCTGTGGGGTCTTTTGACGTGGTGCCGCCCAGGTGAGCGTCCCGGCTGCCCGGAAACATGTCTCCTGGCGACGGACAGGTGAGAGCGTCTAGTCCCGTGGAAGGAGGCTGAGGAAGAACTCCGTCCACATGTCGGACTATTCAGTGCTTTTTGTTTTCTAATCCACAGACGCACATACCTTATGCAACGGGCTTATATTTGAACACGTCGACAAGAGACGGCCGTCAATTCGGCATAGATATCAACCTAAGTTTTAGTTTCTACGAAAGAGTCCTTGTCATGACCTGTTTTCTTACGGGGACATACAGAGAAGTTCATTGTAGTGTCATTTGAAACCTTTAGTGCTTGTTTTCATGTGTATCTAATGCCGAATGAAAGAGCACAGTTAACGATTTGAGGTAGGCTACAACATTATCATTTATGTTTTCCTATAGGCAGAATAATACTAATTGCAGTGTTTTTTCAAAGGACATTTGTGTGACTTCTTGCCGAGCAGCATCCCCCTTGTATGCGTTTTTGAATGCGTTGAGTGGAGCTTGTTGTACAGCAGCCTTTAAACGTGTGCACTCCACTACACGGGTTATTAATAACTTCACTGTTTTTATTAACCATTGACACACATTTGTCATGACAGTGACAGCATGGAAAATAGATTCTAGACCAATATATCCCAGGTTTATGTTTATATTGACACTGAAAACAGAAGCTTGTTATCATGACACTGATAACTTAAAGTTATAAATTAACCAGACTGCAGGTCTCTTTTTATCAAGGATGCACGAGTTACACATATACATGTAAATATATTCTTTTTTTTTTTCTTTTTTGCGTTTGCATTGTGTCTTGCCACATTCGGTGAAATAGTTTCAGGAAATTGCTTCTTGTCTTGTTCTGACAAGACAGCCCTGTGATGCAGCTGCTCAATTCAGCCCACAGACGGAGAACAAAACGTTTTAGAGCATGTATCACTGCAGCCTGCAACACTATTTTCGGCAACTTCTTTTCAAAGCACGCTTGAACGAGAACATAATGTTGAAAGGAAGTAATTTCTAGTGATTTATTTGGTGTCTGCTTTTAGAGTGACATTACTATTTTGTTGTTCGCTTGTATATCATTTGTAAACAAAAGGCCTTTCACTTTTAACAGTGGATTAACTGGTTGTTATTAATTCTATCAGGCTTCTTTTGTGAGATCAGTGTGACTGTGACCTCCTTTAGCAATGAAAGTAGAAACACAGTAGAGGTGTGTGGTTTCATTAAAATCACTAGTGCATGTGTTGGCCTGCTCCGGCACTGCCCCCGCAGAGCAGTGACTGTGATTTAGTGCATGTGCAGTCTCGTCAAGTTAGGTTGATTTTACACACATCTCTGATCTTGTTCTCCTTATTTGTGACACTAAAAAGCATCACTCATACCTCAAATGCCCTCCCCATGCAGATTTTATACAAAGCATTTATGAAAAGACAAACATCCTAACAACATTAGACCATTATAAAAGCGCTACCTTTAAGAATGCTGTTTACTTTATCTCTTGTTCTAATGTTTTTCCTCTTTGTATTTTTTCACCTGTCATCATCTTAGGTCCACAGTTATGTTTTGTTAATCCTTTGAGGAATTTTGTTTTTCCAGACACCTTGCTGAATATGTCTTTATGCTCAAAGTCGTCCGCAGGAAGGATCGACATCTTGAGCATCTCCTTAAACTAAGCTGGTATGTCCTACAGCAGTGCTTAGTGCTGCTGGATACTTTTGATTTGAGCGGTGGCCGACTGGTTGTTTATCTCAATTACCCCAAAGCCATTCTTAAGAGTAGTGGACTGTTTCTGGAACCACGGCTAATATACATCCAGCTATTTACACTCTTAACAATAAAGTGCAATGAAAAGCAGGGGGTGCGGCTTCATGCAGTTAACTAGCTGTGACTACCAGAGTAATGGTAATAAAGACTGGAATTACAGATTGGTGATCCCTGCTGGACTCTCTTTGTAGATAACCAGGCAAGAACAGAAATTGAAATGGGTTTTTTCGCTAAAAGTCTTTTTGAAAATGTTGTTTCTTTGGTCTACACAAACTCATATTTGACCTTTAAATGCTTTGTAGTGCTATGCGTATTTGCAAACTTAGGTCTCTCTTTGCAAGTGAGACCTACCACCATGAGTAACCACTTTAACTTTACACACATTCATCTGATCCATAGTGTAAAAATAATCACAGCCTTGAAGCTGCACTGTGTGTAGATTTTCACCATTTTCTACTGCAGCAGTAAATACAACACAGCACGGTGGCTGACAAAATGTGTTTTGCACCTTTGGGTCTGATTCAGGGACGCTGAGACGAATAAGTGGAAAGCTCAACATAGACGTCACAGACTGCTTCATTTTTCTACAAACAACATCTGATTATCTGAAAATGATGTAATTATGACGTTTTTTCAACACAGTTGAAACACCAGTAGACTAGACTTGTAGATAATGAAAAAATATTATACTTCAGCTAAACCATGCCTTCAGTGTTAGTTGGTTGTCAGTCACATACAGTTGCAGTGAGGTCGCTGTATGTGTCGGTGGCCATCATCCTTTTTCCCTGCCTGCTGTCTCTCTATCTCTCACCGTTTTAATGACCCACCATCTAATCCTTATATGTGGGTCAAGCTAGAGAATTCTGAATCTAGGCAATGGATATCTGAGTTATTCCTTTTCTGGTTTTCTGTATAGTAGATATAAAACAAATATATATTTGCTGGCTTATTTCTGTAGATGGCATATTGGCTCATCTCTGGCTATTCTAGAGACTAGTATACCATGCTACTTGTTATGGGGTAGGTGGCACTCTCTTAGATTACATGTCCCTTTTTAAAATGCTTGGAGTGCCATTATCAAATACTTTTTCAATTTCACTCCTTAATAAATTTCTCTGAAACTTTTGTAGACAGATTCTTGTCTTGTTCCTTCATCTGTTACCTCCCCACTACTTCCTCCACTTCCCCTTACCAGATGATAACATGGCAGGTCATCAGTTGCAGTTAATGACAATGCAAAGTATGAAGCCGTTAAGCAGCTTATGGGGATGTTGCTTCACAAAACCAGGTTTTGTTAGAATCAGCAGCAACAGGAGCAGTGTCGAGATCCTTCGGGGCGATGACAGTTTGAAGTATTATGGATGCTGTCCACTGATCTATTTATTTATATTCTTGTACTGATTGTGTTTTACAGAATGAGAGTGACTTTGCAGTGGATACACTCTGAATGAATGATAGCTGATTCAAAGTTCAGCAATTAAAACACGGTAGTGGGTGGGAGATTAAACCTTAGCCATGTTTTTACTTTACAACACAGTCATCACAGTAGTTCAGTGGCACTTCACAAAATACTTCCTCTGCCCACAGGATCCAGAGCATGCTCTAAAGAAATGAAGTGATTTTGTTGCAGAGTTGTGTGTATTGTTCATATTCTGGACTGACAGCACAGAGGAAGTAACATGTTTTTCCTCTGATGGCTACTTTGCGTTAAAACCTGCTTTGCTGTGATGTACTGTATATTGTTAATGTAAATGTCATTCAAATTATTGTAATAGATTTTAGCCACATCTCACTGTTTTCTCAAAAGACTAGAGTTAGGAAGGTTTGGACAGCTCTTTTCCCTTAATAAATGATATTATCATGTAAAAACTGCATTTTGTGTACACTCTGGGTACCTTTGTGTAGTATTAAAATGAGTTTGATGATCAGAATCATTTAAGTGTGACAAATATGCAAATAATTGAAAAAGAAGATAAGGAAGGGAGCAAACCGTTTTCACAGCCCTGTAGATGTTTAAAAATCGTCGACTAGGAAAAAGGTTCATGCTAAAATGAACTAAAGTTATTTCTAATGTTGCGAAGTGTGAAAAATTTGCAATGTGGTTGTACCACACACACCTTCCCTTTATCTCTCTCTCTGTGTGCGTGTTTTGTAATTTTAGTATATGTTGTAACTTATTAGAATTGCTCCCCCAGCACAACACATGCCAGTATTGTGGTTTAGAGTTTTCACTGTGTTGTGACCCTCTAGAGTAATGTGCCAGTTCATTTAGATTGATTGTGCGTTGGACTGTTTGTATGCAGTGTCTTCAGTCTGCATGGCTGTCCCTATATGTCTATATATCTTTTAGCTTCTTGTATGTTATTGAAATAATCTTTGAGATTATTATCCATCAGGTTTGGATGGTAAATATATAAAATGGGTAGAGTTGAGTCGTATTTAAGGATGCTACTGCAGGTTTAGATAGCATATGCATCACGTGGTTTAACAGTAATATGTAGAACAGCTAAGCTGGACTCTACAAAGTTCTTATTTTATCTGAAAAGCTCTGAAATGATAAATATACTGATAATGCCTATGTGACTTGCTGTGCTCCAGACATCAAGGCAATAGCCAGTGTATATCACCTTATATAATAATTATGATCCACTGTTAAGGTCAAAGGTCATAGTTTGAGTGTGTTTCTCCTCAGCATCTTTTAGAGTCCTGTTCAAAATAAACGTTTTTAGTCCTGCGTCCTTTAAGATATTTAAGTATATATAAGTCCCTGTAGGAATATTGAGTAAATAAAACAGTTGTTGAGGCTAAAGTTGTTAACGGGTCAATTATATTTAGCTGCATTTGTACTGGTTGTGCCACGAGAACAGAGTGAGCGTTAACGTTTATTTTTAACGTGTGTGCTTTTCCTGCTAGAACAAGTCAAAATGTATACTGTGAACATTTTTAACAAATATTAATCATGCTGTTTTTTTATGACATCACAGTTTTATGCATTTGTTGCTTAGGAAATAGAGAGATCTTCTGTAAAACATTTTAATAGCTGCCACTACAGTAAAGGTCAGCACTGAAGGTTAGTGACAGTGATTGTGTTTGACTGACTGCTTGATGTTGAATAACAGATGTGCTGGAATCAGCCACAATTTCAGTATCACCTGTTGGTTTTCATATTTTGATAGACATTAGTTAAAGCTGGCTGTGATCGACATGTGTCAGAACACACAGTGCATCACAGCTTGCTGTGTATGAAGCTGTGTTAAAGCAGACCAGCCAGAGTGCCCTCCAGCTGGTATTAATCTTGTGGCTGTAGGTCTCTCGTTGAGGATGGAGGATTTGAAGTCATGAATTCATGTTAACATAAGACGGTTTTAGTCTAACTGAGATTTTCCAGCCTGTTGTGAATGTCTGGAATTGTAACAACATGAGACAGATTTAAAGAACCAGTGACTGATTCCTCTTTGCCCTCTTTTTTTAAACTAGCTGTCTATGATGTCCAGATCCTAGGCACATACTGAATCTTCCACCCATCATGGACTCCAAAAAGCCAGGCATGCTGCGGCAATTCCGCCAGAAGATGATGCCACACCTCCGACGAAGTAAGGCGAACCCGAGCAAGCCAGTCATTCATCTCGAATCCTCCATGGATCATCGGAGTTCCTCTGTTCCTGACATTAGGCAGGAGTACTGCCGTGTCTCCTCCAGCATCCAGCTTCAACAAACTCCCAGCTACAGCAACCCCTCCACACCGCTTCTCAAGCCAGCTAAGTGCCGAACAGGAGGTGGGAGTGGCCTGAACATGGGAATAGTTGGAAGTGGAGCTGGGAGGAGTGAGAACAGACTGATCGTGCCTGCAGACTGCAGAGACTGGGCTTCCTCTCAGGAATCATTCACCAGTCTTTGTGAGGACGAGAAGAGTTCTCTAGACACAAACTACAGACCTGCCAGAGGGATGGAGCCTGAGGAGCTTGCCCTGCCAGAGGTGATGACCATCTACAGCCCAGACCTTCCCACTGTGGAGGTTTCTGAGCACAGCTCACAGGTACAGAAACTTCAGACCAGGTCCTCAAACATAAGCAACAGTCTTGACCTGTTATATAATAAATGCTTCAGCATCTTGGTAACTATATATATATTTATATATATTATTTCCATTCTTAAATAGTAACATTAACAGTGAGCATGCCAGGAAAATAAGCTCATACAGTAGAGCATATCGCTTCCTTGTGACACACAGGTAAAAACATAATACACTGAAGTTTTTCTGTACGATGACGGGTGTGAGGTGTCAGGTGTATTTGCACAGGACGTACAAAGTTTAAATTGGAGGAGCTGCATCAAGTTAGTCATTCCAAAATCAATAGTATTTAGCAACACTAGGCAAACTCTGGCTGTATGTGTTTTTGTGCTGCCACATCATTGCCATACGTTTAACAATGACAATGGTGTGGGTATAAATGTGAGAGCTAAATTGACATAGTCACATTTAGAATTTATGTTTTTCAGTACTTTCATTGGTAACAATAAATCAATTAGACATCATTAGAATTTGCACACTTCACACTTTATCCTATCTACTGTAAGAACATTTAGCACAAAGAACATTTATCTTGTCTGTCAATAACGTATAAAATCAACAGCTATGTCATGGTCAGCAGCAGTTACATAGCTAAAGAGGGCCGGGGACTCATCAACATACTAGATGCTTATCATACCACATAAATTAGTGATCGTTACTACTTTAAAGGCTAACCTTCATATCAGTCATAGTGAGTTTTTTTTCTATGGACTAATTTAAGATTGACTAACAATTATGACATAATCTGTCATAATTGTGTTTGCTATCCAGACAGAAACAAGTTATATGACTTCTTATGTTTCAGCAAATATCATGTTCAGTGAATTACACTATGACCAAAAAGCAATTGTCCCCTATCCTCACCACCTACACCTACACAAGATTCAACCCAGTGCCTGTTAAAGCAGTTGTCTTTAGATTAAAAGCCTGCTTAAGTATAGCTTCCTTTGCTTTAGTAAAGAAAGCAATATTTCAAAGTGCACGTTTTTTTTAAGTAAAAAATAATGCTTATTTTTGCGACATTGTCCTTAACAGTGTCTGTTCTTAATTCCTTCAAATGTAAATATTTTTAGTCTAGCTTTCCTGTGTGTTGGTTGTAGATAAAAAATAAACCAAATGTGCTGCTGAACCAAAACGGCAAACTGTGAATGTTGTCTAAAGACTTTGCACCACACCCCTGATGGGCTTACAGAGAAGCTCTTAAGTGTTTTCTACACAATATCTTTCCATCACTTGGAACCTTTTTCACTAAATGAAGAGAAAGAACCTCCCTTCCTGTGTGATATATTAACATCTGCTTGATAGGCTGGTTTAGACAAAATTATTAGCAACTTTTGGATATACAGGTGTGAAATTTCTACAGACCTCAGAGCATGTGAGGGACGTTCCCATTCGCTTTAGCTGGATTTTCTCTTTGAATCAACAAACCAACTTACTAATGTGAAACTAAAATTGTGAAGATGAAAATGTGGAATTATACCTGCTAAACGCTGACATTGTGATCATCATAGCATGCTCACGTTAGCATGTGTCACCACTCGGCCAAATGGACCGTGCACAGGAACAGATTCTCTGTGAATGACACCAGCCTGCAGCTTGTAATGTTGTGTACTGTTATTTACTGCGACAGAAAAGAACTGAACACAGAAACACCACCACTGTGTAAATTAGTGGTCTACTTTGTATCAATGTGTGTGAATCACAGAAGAGTTACAAGCTTTGGTTTTAAGACCATCTTTAGTAAATATTTAACTGTGTATATTTCAGAATTACATTACGTTTTACCATACATTTACATTCTTGAAAACATAAGTCAGATTTGTAGTTACACTACTCTCAATTGAACAACAGAGCAGAACAAGAGAACGGAAAAGCAAATGAACATTTTTTTTCATTACTGTGCTCTGAACACTGTTCAGTCCCCAGGATACAGGAATTTTTAATAACTGCTCAAAGGATTTATCCCCAGTGGTAGAAATGCCCAAGAGACCGGGTCCCTGAACCTTTAGCTGCACAGCAGACTGAGACTTTCCCTTTTCATTACCTTTGTTTTTCCAAAATAGTTTCATATGTCAAAAGTATATATTTACATATTTTTTTGACATGTATTTGTCTTTATCTTTGCAGTATGATGATCAAGATTTAAACGATGACGTGTCAAAGGACGGGGACAGCCCAAATGTAAGTGCTGCTATTCAATTGGGAATTTGTTCATTCATGATGTGACTTATGTTGTTATCAATTATGGTGTCTACATGTAAATGTCTTAACTCACACATAGTACCATCAGGCCGAAAAAGGTGGTTTTAACCTCTGTGGTTAAAAGGACTCTGCACTGTGTTTTTTTTTTTTTTGTATGGATCTACAGCCTTGTGTTTTTGCTGACACACACTGATGTCAAAGTTTAATTCCAGATTATTGTGCTGTGTTCAGGACATGATGACACAGTAGGCTGTGTAGTGTTTATTGTGTCATCCTGGCTTTTTTGGCCTGTGAGGATTGGGACTCTTAGCCGGGTGATGTCAGGAGACCAGATTTCATTCACTGAAAGATGCTTGATTTGGTGGAGAGGCTTAGTAGTGAATTCAGTCATGGACTGTATCGAATCATAGACAACATGCAACAGCATAAAAATACCAGAAGCCAGTTCTGGTGATGTGATGCCAGTGATCACCATCCAACTTTTTAAAATAACTCACAATGTTAAGTGTGATATCCGTTTAAAGTAATGAATCAAATAGCATGATGGTAGACGGCAACCACTGGTGTGAGAGTAAAAGCAGCAGTAACATACAGGGCATACATGAGCATTTCTATAATCTAAAGTAGATGGTGTGGTGGATTGTTCAAGGAGAAACTTCAGTTTAGAATATTTATCTATCAGTTACAGGTCAGTTTAGCGCCATTGGTTTGTGCTCTTGTGAAATGCAAACATTTTGTCTTCATGGAGGTCAGAGAAACCTTGAAATTAAATGGGGAGATCAGCAGCTTATTAAAAGCAGCCAGGTGAAGGCCTGGTTTGCAAAATATAACATATTGAATAATTTGGACCAAACATTCCACATTGCTGGGTATACATTTCAGTACTGCAATGATACCAACCAAAGTAAGTTCATATTACCACGTATCCAAAGCTGTCATCATTCATCTTCTACACACTATGTACTGAATTGTATATTACATAGCTATTACTGTATATTCTATATTCTATAGATCTGTCATTACTGGTATGAATAAAAAAAATAATGATCAATTACTGTGTGTGTGTGTGTGTGTGTGTGTGTGTGTGTGTGTGTGTGTGTGTGTGTGTGTGTGTGTGTGTGTGTGTGTGTGTGTGTGTGTGTGTGTGTGTGTGTGTGTGTGTGTGTGTGTGTGTGTGTGTGTGTCTTTTCAATGTAAGATGGGGAGTGAGACACTGAGTGTGTTAGAGAACATCAGGGATACTCCAAGGTCTTTCCTGCTCACCATCAGCCTAAAGGAAGGACGCAACCTGGTCATCAGGGACCGCTGTGGTAAGAGCCTCATCTTGGCATCTGTTAGTACAAGTGTTACGCCACCCTTAACACTATCAACAACCACTGTATTAGCGCTTTAGCCTGTGTGTATAATGATGACGTAATGATGAGGTGACACATGATGCTACAGGACAACGGGAGCATCCAAAAACGGACTCACATAGTGTAGGGAGATGTGAAAACACATTCTGACTTTGATAATCTGCAAACAACACAAAATCAACAGGCACCTCAGCAGTTGTTGTGTAAAATGATACTTTAATGGTTTAAACAAGGAAACCAGGCTGCAGGAGCAAATAATACTTAAATATGCACAACAGCAAATGTAAATTTAGTTGTGGTAATCCACTCATTATCATACTCATGGTTTTATAGTTTGGCACCTATGTCATTATTCTTCCTATATGTCATGTGTGTAAATACCACAGTGAGTAAGTGCCACTGCAGTTATCCATTTACTGTTCCATTTGGTTTATGTTGCAACGGTCGGTTGAATTTGTTGAACTCTTTTGCATTTATGATTCATCTCTATAGTATGCTGTCACTGCTGAAACAACACAACGCTAAAGACGTATCCGCGCTCATTTGTTTAACTAAACTCAGGAGACGTTAACAGTGTGTGCGTGTGCACGTGTTTCCAGTGGAGTGGGACATTCGAATCTACCAGAAAACATCTCTGTGTCCTCTGCTAGTGTGGATTTTCTGCTTTTTCCCAGTCTCAGTTTGTGTGATTAACCTTGGCTTGTTAATCATGGCCACAGATATCTGCTTGATCACACACTGTTATTGACTCCAGGGACACCAACGACTGCCAAGTGTCAGGTTAGCCGTGAAGCTCTTACAGCAGCTGAGGTCGGGTTCCACATAGCATATTAGAAGCTGCCCGAGCCACACCCGGGGATCAGTACACCAGGCTTTTCACTCTGGACATGTACAGTTACTTCAGACAGTGTTCAGACCCTTCACCTTGTATTAACAATAAAAAGTTCTCATTTCTAAATGTATTCATAACTTAAATTACACTCTTTGCTGAAGCCTCTTTGGAAGTAAGAATTATCTCTGTTGACCTGCTTTTGGACATTTTGTCCCATTCTTTCTGAATGTGAGGTGTCTGTTAAAAACCCTCTTCAGGTCTCTCCAGAAATGTCCAATGGGGTTTAAGTCTGGGCTCTACCTGGGCCACTCATGAGATGTGAACTGAAGCCACTCCCAACATTGACTTAAGGCTCAAAGATAAACTGTTGCTCAGTCTCAAGTCTTGTTCACTCTTGTGCAGATACTCTTGAAGGACCTCTGATTTTTACCTGTATTTGTCTTTCCCTCACTTCTGACCAGTCTCTCTGTTCCTGCTGCAGAGAAACCCCCAACATAGGAAGATGCTTTCACCACCAGACTTCAGCATAGACATGGCATTAGCCAGATGTGTCTGGTGTTTACCAGGCACAGTACTTGGTCTCTATTAGACCAGAGAATCTTTCTCCTTCAAATGGCATTTGGCAAAGTCCGTGCAGGCTGTCATGCCTTTCCTTAATTATTTTATTTTGTTCAAGAGTGTACTGAATGTAGCCACTCTAACAAGGCCTTTGGTTCATGGAGTACTGCTGCAAAGGACTCCAGAGGCTCTGTTAGAAAGACTGTTGAGTTCATGGTCTCCTCTCGGACTAAGGCCTTTATTGTCCAGGTACTCAGAGTAGGTCAAACCTACTAAACCTAAACCTAGGAAAGGGTTTGAATACTTTCATTAATAGTCATTAATAGTCGATTTTATCTTCTCTCTTTTATCGATTTGTATTTACACAACCATGTTCTGGGTAAAGATAATGCAGAAAATAAAGGGCAGGACAGTTTGACTTCACCACATTATTGTTATGACCACCATCTTTTCAAAGCAGTGACCAACTATTTTATTTTTCTGTTTCTGTGTAGCCTGCTGCCCTCAGCTGGTTGACAGGCACAAAGGCTAAAAGTCACAGACTCTACTTCCTTTATTCTGAAGTGAAGTTGATTTGACAAAACAGCAACAAATGTAAAAACATTTTCATAAAAGCTCCTAATAAAGTAGTTTTTCAGTCTTGGTACTATCACATTTAAGTGTTGCTCTGTCTCTTTGTGAAATAATGATATCAAAACTTGATTGGCTATTCATTCAGGAAATTGTGGTAGCATTGGTCGGGTAGGAAAAAAAAACCCACATCCTGCATACAGACACATAAGAGATACCTCATAACAGTGAACGGGCCAGTTGTCTTTTTTACTGGAAACAACTGCACTTCCCTGTACGTTCAGAAACAAGAGTAAAAGACTATGTAGCAACTTAGAATTTTGAAATCAGAATTAGGGCGATTTGACTGGTGTTTGAGACACAATGAGAAGTAAACACGTTTCTGTCACTATAAATTCAGACTAACCCAATGCTTAACAGCTTAGAAGGAATATTTTGTGACTATAAAACAAAACATTTTGTTTTACTTTGTTACAGTAAAGTGAAACGACAACAAACATTTGGAGTGTGTCTAGGCTAACAATTTGACCAAATCTCTTAATTTCAGTCCTATAAACTGAGTTTATAAAATCCTTAAGAGTTATTTTCAGGCTAAATTAACAGCCCACACTCCATATTATCCACTAGCAGTAACTATTGACATGCATTATTATGTGTCCTAATGAGTACCAGCACCATGTACCAGTCTGATCAGAAACGTGGACAGCAGCAATCCTGTCAGTAAATAATCCAAAATGCATTGTGTAATGTTGTGTTTTGTTTTAAGGTACCAGTGACCCTTATGTGAAATTTAAATTGGACGGGAAAACATTCTACAAGAGCAAAGTTGTCTATAAAAACCTCAACCCCATTTGGAATGAGACCTTTTCAATACCTGTGAAGGATCTGAGTCAGAAACTGCACATCAAGGTAACTTCATTATCATTCTTACTCAGTTAAATACACTGTTCTGCTACTTTTACAATACGACTCTAGATAATGGTCAGTGTTGACATTTTGGCAGGTTGTTACAAATGTTGCAATGCACGGTGCTTTGGGGAATTCCAGTGTTTGCATCTCAAGTTGTGCAGCAGGGGAGTCATGCACAAGAGTCTAATTAGCATTCTCAAACAATTTTGGACCAACTGGAAACTGCTGTATAGCCGCTCATTAGGACTAGCTTAGTGTCTGTTCTTCTGTTTGAGATAAGTCAACACATTAATTAAAATTCTTTGGAACCCTTCATGGTTAGAGCATGTTAGTGCATGTTTTCTACCTTGCCGAGTTTTATCTGTGAATCATATTTGCAAAGAAGCAACAAAACAGCTTTGATTAAATATGAGGTTCCACAAAGAGTAGTACTCACTGTTACAGTAACTGTACCCATGGTACTCACTGTATCTTGTCTCATTGCTTGACGTTGCATACTGTAGGTGTACGACCGGGACTTAACAACTGATGACTTCATGGGCTCAGCCAGTGTCTTACTGAGTGATCTGGACTTTGACAAGTGAGTATCTCTCTCAAGTGAGTGTAGTGTGTGCTGGAGGCATTTGGAGTGCGCACTGTTGTGTGCACCCTATAAACTGAAACTGGGTCGCATACTGACAGTGATATTTGAAAAAGTCTGGCTTTATCAACCAACAGACAGTCGACACTAGACGTGTTCTAGGATAATCCTGAACATCTGTATCTGGGTTGGCGTGGACACATTCTAATATTTGGACCAGTATCGGCTAAATAAAAGCTGATCAAAATCTGATCCTTTCTGTTCTCCATCACAGCAGGAAGAATCTGACCTTGTGTTTCATATTGAGCCTTAAACCTTCTTCAGTTTACAGAAACACAAATTAATTTACCATTTGAAAAGTAGAGCACTGTATTTTTGCAATAAGCTATTATCTCCATTAACTGACCCTGTCTAATTTCTCAGTCATCCTCACTTGTAGCTATTTGCTAGTTGCTCTCTAACTATAAAGTGTGCAGCTGCATTTTCAGTGTATTGTGATTATGAATGAATCCAGTGGTTTCTATTTGTTTTATTACTCCCTATAATAATAATCCCCTTTGTCTACTTGCAACCCCTTGCCACCGATGGAATTATGTCTATGTGTGATGAAGATTTTAAACAATGAAGTCAAACTCAAAGAAAGAAAAACATAATTTTAAGCTGAACATTTTGTTCAACAACATAACATGAAAAAGAAAGTCTGTTCTTTTTTCCTCTCGTGATTTTTTTCACTACTCTTACTATAAACTGGTTACCTTTTGAAAACAATGTGCCTACTTCTGCAACCCACGTTAACCACACAACTCTCATTTACACCAGTGCAGCTGTACAGTAACCAGTAGTGGAAGACTGCTGGTTAATTTCGTCTCTCCTGTATGATATTGTGCCTCTCAGTGAAACTATATCATCTTGTGTTCTGGTCTAACTAAACACTGCCTCCCTCTGGTCTGTTTAACTTTAAATAAACTTCTTCTGCTTTTTTGATTCAGAGCCAATGAGCTGTCCTTGTCGTTGGATGACCCAAACAGCCTGGAGGAGGATATGGGCACTGTGCTGCTCAACATGAGTCTGTCACACAGAGATGGAGATAACAAGAGAAGCCATGTATGGCAAGCTCCCCTTTTGTGTGTTGTTGTGTATTGGTATTAATTACATCTTTGTGTTTTTACCAAGTCTTTCTGTCTATGTCCTACTAACCAAAGTGTAATTTTTATTTTGCACCTAACATGCACACTCCTGTTGGCAGCGATGGCCCCAAAAACGAAAACGAAGTATTAGGGTAAGACTGGATGGAGGGAACACACTGAATAGACATTAAGTTATTAACTTTTGTTACTACACCAATGATGTAGACAGTAAACTGTAGTTGAAATGTAGAAAGATAAATGCAGAGCCTCCACTCAGGTCAGGCCTCCTTCAGTTACATTAGAAATGTTAAACTGATACCATAATGAGGCTGATCTGACATCTAGTACTGACAGTTTCTATTGGTGCTGTTTCTGTTTTGTTTTGCCAGCTACCTGTACTTTAAGTTATTTTTTCACAAGAGGGCAGCAAATCACTACATTTTTCACAATAAAGCAGCAGTACTGTTGTTGTGGCAAATTGCATCTCATAAATGTACATAATGTTTTTATTAATTCTGAGATTGACCATTAAAGCTCATTAGCGGTCAGTCGTTACTTGATAAGACATAGATACTTAGTGTGTAAAGTATTTTTTTAAGGTATTCATTGAGCCGCCACAATACACAACTTCCATTTGTTGTGTGTTTTAAGTCATTCTTCAACACACCACTGCTGAACTTAGCCATAGTCTTTGAAGAGAAGATAATGGATATAGTGCTAAAATAAATTATAATAAATTATTTTTTATTATGGGAAAAGTTATTGGTCATAAACTGAGTAAATGAGGCTGGAGCAGCAAAACCAGTGAGTGTATCGAATGTTATAGTATTGAGAGGTGGACTAACACATTCATGGTTGAGGTATTTTCATGAATATTGGTTATGATAACTAAAACAATATTTCTGGTCTTATACATTGAATAAGTCTGACTTCTCACTGAAGAGATGTTTCACGCAGGGAGCAGCTGCTGTATGTGCACGCTTTTATCATGCCATCAATCTGACTCATCTCTTTTTAAGCTGGGGATACCACCACTGCTGTACACTACTGTGTACCACATGCTACACCTCTGCAATCTTTGTTTATTCCAGGGATTAGACAGGAACATTTGACCTTATATTTTTAGATAGAATTGCAATCACATGAATTTGTGTTTTGAAATTGTGTGCATTACTGTGCCTAATAAAGTGACCAGCTGCATGTGCATGCTGCTCTGCCACTTGAGTTGCTCATCGTAGTTTGCCAGATCAATGCACTCCGTTAATTAAAATGTGAATTTCTGCATATGCAAATGGAAGAACGGAGTCCGACAAGACTGCACCGTCAGCTTGATCTGTGTTAATTGAATCTTTGTTCAATTTCTGTCCCTGAAGCACTTTGTTCTCATGTAAGCTCAGCTAATTATCTTAGAATATGACTCCCTATTATATGGATGGGAGAAATGCTGCTTTGTGCTGTAGCTACTGAAGGCTTTACCTAATCTCTCAGTGAAATGAAGGATCAATTCATTTTCATTGGAGAAAATATTTAATGCCGTCTTCCCAGGGAGCTGATTGTAAGGTCCAAGCTATTGATCTGGAGCATGTATGCATCTGATTTAAGCCTCACATTAGTGTAGGTGGTTATGTCTTGGTCTTTCTCTCTTCTGCTTGATGAATGTGTGCAGTGTTAAATTATAAAAATATTACTGGGCAAAATGTGGTAGAAATGAGATTTCTTTCTTTCTTCTTTTTTTTTTTTGTATTTTGATTTTGTATTTTTTCTCTGACTTTCCTTCTTTCCCGCTCTCTCTTGTCCTCTTCCATCTCCTCCCCTCTCTTCTCTTCTCCTCTACTGCAGTCAGCAGGTTCCTTTCAGAGCTGTCGCCTGGCTGAGACACTGAAGAAGAGTCAGCTGTGGACTTCTCTTGTGTTTGTGACTCTGGTAGAGGCTCAGCAGCTGCCGCTGGACTGTCTGGGAGGTCAGCTCTTTGTTCGCTTCAGACTAGGAGAGCAGAGATACAAAAGCAAGGTACTGCATTAAGGATGAAAGCTTTTCATTTTCTGCTTCCCCCTCCCACTCTTAAATTCTTCTGCTGCTTTCCTGTTCTCCAATTGTGAATACTTTTCTTCACTACTTAACCCCTCATTCCCTTTAATCCTACCCTGTTGTTGTCTTGTAAAATGCCAACTTTCTTCAGTGTTTGTGGAAAAAATCACACCTCATCTCTTTTCTTTCTTTCCTGGTATCTGTGGCTTACTATTAAAAGTGTACTGTTCACCAAAAAGAGGCACAATTCAGCACATGTGGAAAAACTATCTTAAATTTAAAGGACACTTGTATTTTTTTACAGCATATTTCCAGAAAAGGCCAAAGATCAGTTGAATGTCATTAAACTGACTGGTCTAAAAAGTCAAGATAGTAGAGGAACCCTTATATGTACACACATTTATAAAAATATAATCATTAAGCTATTGTAACGCCTCTCTGTAGACACACATTATGTAAAAGCAAAGTCCTAGAAAAAGAAATTGACTAGCAGAGTAGACCCTAACTACCATAGGGTCTATTCTGCTAAAAAAAAAAAAAATAGTTATGAGACATTTATTACAAGATGATTACTTAAACATATCTAAATTCACTTGCATTGTTTTGTATTTTCCAGTCATATGTCATTGAAAAATTTCTTAAAAATAACGATAGTAAACAAAATGGTGTTGAAATATTCAAGTCTTGTCTCGTTCTCCTGATAAAAGCAACTAGAAATATAGTAGAAAAATGTACTTTTTTATTAAACCACGGGATGGACTCTCTGCTGCTTATCTTGGCAGCGGGAGGCTGTTTAGCAGTGATGCTCTCTTTCTTGTCCTGTGGGCTCTGCAGCTACTGTCACTGATAATCATCTTGCTGTTCTGCAACAACAGCCATTACTCATAAAAGCTGAATGCTAATAAGCAACATTGTTCTGTCTTCTTATTTCAGATGCAGGTTTAAAGTGACACTAATTGCTTAGTTTACCTTCATGTACAGTGGGAATTTCTAATACTGCTAAATCACAAAACATTTATACACTAGTGTGTTAAAAAATAAAGTTTACCAGCTTAGTCATCCACATGCGGCGACTACTTAACAATGGTGGAAGAAGCACTCAGATACTTCACTTTAGAGAGTAGTCATACCACACTGACAACAGTAAAAGCATATATGAATTGATCAATCATAATCATTCATTCATAATAATGCACTATAATTTATTATTATTTTTTATCGGAACCTGTAAAGTATTAGCAAACCTTCCTTTTCTTTCCTTCTGAAATATAGTGAAGTAGAACTATGAAGTAGAAAAGAACTTTATCGTTCACTTACAGTGCACAACTGTGAATATGTCTTTTGATGTTGAATGTTGTTTTTCTGGTGTAGAATCACTGCAAAGTGGCCAACCCTCAGTGGAGAGAGAGCTTTACGTTTAACCACTTCTTGGACAGTCCAGAAATTCTTGACGTAGAGCTCTTGTCCAAGGAAGGACGAAGGCCAGAGGAGTGTTTGGGAACGTGAGTCTCTGCTCAACCTGCTTTCAGCTTTTTGAGCCTATTGTATGTTTTGTATTTGTACAACACATGTAATACAGGTGTACGTGTAATATTAGCACATAAAGTGAAAATGTAAGTCGTGTTTTGCACAGCCTACTTGTAACGTACAACAATACCTTGTGTGATGGTTGTGTGTGTCATGCCTGTACAGACCTTTGTAGTGAGTGTTGCACAGTTTACATTTCTGCACAAATAAAACAGTGCTCTATGTGCGTTGTTGTGTGTGCAGATGTGAAGTGAATCTCTCCAAGATCCCTGTTGATCAAAGGCAGCTGTTCACGCACACCCTGGGCCAGGGGAGAGGGCGCTTGGTCTTTTTAGTCACTCTGACCCCGTGCAGCGGTGTCTCCATCTCGGATCTCTGCGCCGCACCGCTCGATGAACCTCAAGAACGTCAGATCCAGCTGGAAAAATATGTCAGTATCTGAACTGCTTGTAGAGTGTGTTTTCCACCTGTACTGAATGCACAGATAGCATCACTTCACCACAGTGTGCCAGTTGAGGTGCCGATATAGTCAACATCTTTATTTGATTGTGGATTTTATTATTCAAAATTGAAACCAGCTAGATCAGCCACAACATGAAAGGGTCCTGGTTGTTTTGAATGTGTGGCTGATTGGTGTAGAGATTAACTGAACCCTGAGTCTAAGTTTGTAAAAGAGTAAAAATCCCAGTACAATGTCCTAAGATATTTTTGAATAGCAGTCTCAGCTGTTTTACTGTGAGCAACCAGCCTAAAACTTAGTTATCATCTGAAGAAAAAGATTCCTAGATTTCGGAAACAGCAGCACTTTCTCTGTTCTGCGTTGGAGGGCCAAGAGATGGCAGTATCTAACTGGGAAAGTGCCGAGAGCTTGGAACAGTGACCTCTGCTCATTGGTGCCTTCTGCTGAGATAAAAACATTTTTTTTAATTCCTGTTTTTAACATCAAATAGTGGGTTAAGAATATTAAAGGCTGTAGGTGTCACCTAAAGATATATCTGCTTGTCGTGGGTCTAGCAATCAAAAGACATGCCATGATTGCAATGAGAATGTACCCTTCTTGTAAACCATCCTTAATGATAGAGAAGAGGGAATAAATATAATGAAACACCATCTCTTCAATATATACCCTGCACCAAGTACTATTCAAGTTTTTCATATTTTATTCTTTTATTTGTAATGCTCATTTTGCCATCTATCACGTTCCACAGCGTACATCGTCGTTTTTTTTTTTTTTTTTTTTGTTATACCTTTCTTTCAATTTCAGTTTATCATAGGAAAATGTGAAATAAGCTTCAAACAACTTGAAACTTAGAAATGTAAACCATTATGATGCAATTGCAAATACAGCCAGTTTGGTCAGCGTGTCTTTGTGGTGGTCTTGCAAGTTCTTGAAAATATTTTCTATGATGTATGTATAATGTATTTTTGTTGTAGGTTTGTATTTTGCAGTGCTCGGCCTATTAAGCATTAAAGGCTGTGAACTCACAATAGGAATATTAATGCTTTAGGTGTAATAAGGAAATTGATTTCAGTGACCTCATGAGTTTGTAGACATTTTTAGACAATTGCAATAACACATTGTTCTGAATTTTAGATTCTGAATACATGTTTATTATTTGTTATAGAAAGGCTGTTGTCAGATGTTGCTTTCAGCCATCAGAGAACTTTAGAATTTTACCCTTACCCTAACCCTAACCATAACTGTATGAATTGGACAATCTGGAAGATGTGTCTAATAATAGTATTTAGTAATAGTAATAGTCTCCACGTCTTTGTGGAGTTAGGTGCTCTGAGAGGGTTTTCTAGTGTAAATGTTTCTAAACCCAGGATGTTGTCTGCTTCCTGTCCCCACAGAGTCTGAAAAGGTCCCTGAAAAACCTCAAAGATGTCGGTTATCTCCAAATCAAAGTTCTCAAGGCTACAGATCTGATTGCAGCTGATTTAAATGGTGGGCCTCACATGTGAAATGTATTCTGTTGTTAAAATAGAAAAGATCAAAGAAACCAAGTGTTAACATGTTGTGGTGTTTTCTGTAGGCAAGAGCGACCCTTTCTGCGTGTTGGAGCTGGGCAATGACAGACTGCAGACCCACACGGTGTATAAGACCCTTAACCCAGAGTGGAATAAAGTCTTCACATTGTCAGTTTGACTTTCTTCTCCAAACACCTATCGTTGTTAATGCTAGATGATGTTTGCTGTTTCACTTATTAAAACAAACTGAAAAACTGGGACATAATGCTATAATTTGCTATAAATAAGTATCTGACCTCCTTTTTTGTCTCCACAGCCCTGTCAAAGACATTCATGATGTTCTGGTGGTGACTATCTTTGATGAGGATGGAGACAAGGCGCCAGACTTCCTGGGAAAAGTTGCCATTCCCCTGCTCTCGGTACACACTACCTCACTAAGAGTCCGTCATGCAGACAATAGACTAATCTATTTACACTCTGTGTCTAAATTAAAGTGAAGAGGGCGTTAACACTCCATCGGGTTGAAGACTTGCTAAGATGTAATTCAGCATGACTGACGGTCAGGTTCATGACTGAGTTCAGCACCTGATGCCCTTTCTGTCCTGCAGATCCGCAGGGGACATCAGACTGCCTTCCCACTGAAGAAAGAGGACTTAGGTGGGCTGTCGAAGGGGAGCATCACTCTGGCGCTGGATGTTATTTTTAACCCTGTAAGTAAAAGTTGGGTTTGCAATGAGGCCAAGAAGGATATGAAAGGTGAGCCTGATTCTCATTGCTTCATTATATTTTTTTTAATCAGGTCAGAGCAAGTATAAGAACCTTCCAACCCAGAGAAAGAAGATTCATGGAGGATAATCCCAAATTTTCTAAAAAGGTTTGACACAGTTCTGATAAATTTACTGTATAGTCCAGACCTGAGGAATGCAGACAAAAAAAAGAAAGACATTGGAAAATGGATTTTAATTTTTGACATTAACATCATTCACTTAACCTAAGCTTAAGCTAAGGAGAATAGTAAAGGCCTTTCAGCTTCATTAGAAATTAGAATGTATTAGACTGAGAGATAAAATTAAAAAAAATACTTGACAGCCCCTAAACTTTACAGTGTTAAACACCACAAGGAACAACTGTTAATGGGACAGGAGTTAGAGGTCACTGCACTGTGACAACATTCCTAGGATACTTGTATGATTCAAATTCAAAACGATAAGAGCCTAAAAACAGAGACTTGGAAGAAAAGTTGTACAAATATTGCTATTTTTTTTTAACCAATTAGCTATAACAAGAACACGTTTTCCACATAGCTTTCCTCTGAAAAGCTTCAAAAGCAAGACGTTTGCTTGAATTACTTGAATTGAGCTTTAATTGACCCCAACTGTGACTGAGTTCTTGTTCACTCTTCTGCTACATTAGTTTGATATACAGTGTGCAAGACAGGGTGCGAGACATGGGTGCCTTACTGTCTGTACTTCCCACAAAGACTCATTGTTATCAGACAGCACATTGCCCACTAATGCTGAAATTGGCTTGCGCACTGTAGACTCAGATCATAACGTGCACAATTTCAGTCCGTTTTAATGTTGAAAGTCCTGGTTGACAAAATCAGGTCAGATTACCGACACTTTTTGCCCCCTGACCACAATTTCATGCCAAAACATACCAGCTGTCTCAGTAATCCACTAGCTGACTGGAGGTTCCCTGTTTGGTATGAATTGAACTAACTACTGTAATATTTATCTGTTTTGCATGTTTGTAATCTGTATCTTTCAGGCTCTGGCCAGGAACGTGCTGCGCGTTCAGACACTGTGCAGGGCCATCATGTCGACTCTGCAGTACATCAAAAGCTGCTTCCAGTGGGAGAGCGTTCAGCGGAGCCTGCTAGCCTTCCTGGTGAAGTGCTTTAACTGCTTATCAACACAGTATCTGCATTTCCCTCTGTTTTCCCTCCAAGGCTGCGGAAGACAACCGCAGTCTGGCTAACCCTTACTTGAACTCTCCCAGTGAAAATCTTAATCAATGCGGTATTGGGCTCAGCAGAAACACAGGCTTGGCCGCAGCTCTGAGTTGGAGTGGACGCTTTCAGTGTTGCGTGTCTCGTGAATGCAGAGAGCCTCAGCTGGAGAGAGTAGAGTCCCGGTGGAGTCGAGATAAAGTCTATTTTTGTTCTACTTCCCTGACAACTCATTAACCCTATGTCCAATCTGTACTCGGTTTGATTTAGACCCCATTATGCCGACAGAAGTCCAATTAAAAGGCTCTTCAGAGATAAGGCTGATTCTCCGTCCTGCCATTGTTCAGTACAAGTGTTAAGCAAGTGTGAAGACAGAAACACAGGAGTAGCATTTCGGCTCTTGTCTTCAAAGTGCTACGTGAAGTGGGTGCTGGTCTTTTTGACTTTATTCTCTCCCAGTTCTAGAGCCATCAAAATGGCAAACGGTGAGCTGTGCATTAACTATGCAGGCAATCAAGGTCACTGAAAGTTCTTTTTGTTTTTATGGCTAACGTCCTGTAGATGGCACTAAAGCTTTTCTCAGCATCTCAAGACTTTGTTAGGAGACTGGTAAAGAGATACTGTACGCCAGCCAATAGTGGTTTGTTCAATTTCCTGTGAAAAATGGGAGCTGCAGCAGAGAGCTGTTATCTGAACAGAAGCTACTGTCTATGGTTCAGCCTTGGGTTGGACATTTAGTTTTATAATTTATAATTATTTGCACCTCTGACATCAGCATGGAGTCAAGGCTTAGTCTGCTTTCACCAGAAACCGCCTACAATTAAAATAAATTCAAACCACAGTTCATGTACATGGGCCGTTAGTGGAGAACTACTTTCTGATGTCAAGACATTGCTCGGTTCTTCATAATCCTGACTCTGTTCTCGTCTATATGGTTAATCTATAGGGAAAATTGTTTTTTCTTTTTTGATAACTCAGATGCACACTGAAGTGGAAATCATACAAGCATGAACAAGCACACGGCGTGCACACACATCCTCCCACCGCATCTCGGCGTTTGAAAGACAGTACCATCTGTACTCATGTTTTCACACTAATGCTGCCTGCCTTTTCAAGCCTCAGTGAGAAGAAATTAATGCGTGCTTAATATTGCCAAATAAGAGTAATGAATCAAAGCTTCACTTTTCCTGACGGCACACAGTGACAAACTACCTGCAACATCTGCCGACATTCAGACGCCTTCGTGCAAAGAGCTTTTCATCAACACACTATACTTTAAATGTGTCTTAGTAGCTCAGCTTTGTTAATACCTCCCTACCCTCTGAATTATAACAGATCTTACAGTTACCCCTGTGACTTTATTTGATTTATATTATTTTATGACTTTTAGGTAATTTGAACATAACATCAGTGAGAAGACCTACATGGAAATCTAGTCTAATTTTCTTGCTCTACAACCCAGTCTTTAGAAATAGGATGGCATTATGAACATAATGTGGAATCTTTGTCCTAAATTAATGGATTTTTGTGGATTGTACAGTGTACTCTCTTCGCTCATATGTTATTATACAGTTTACTGAAAATGAACCCTGTTTAATGTATGCAACTTACTGGGTGTGCAGTAGTAACTGCATTTTTTAAAATTCTAAAAGTCTTTTCTTGAATAATTATATGAAGTGTGTCTGCAAGAAGACTTAAAGTGTAAATTACCGAGAATTTTAGCAGATCTTCTCCTAAACCAGCATTAAAGCATTAAATTGCAGCTAAAACAATTCACAAGCAATTAAAAACGACATAGTTACAACCTTATTTTTTCTGTCAAGACCATTAGTCATATGTTAATGCTATGCTAATGTTAGCTCAGCTTTGGTTAGATATCCTACTCCTCTGACTTTATTAATCTTCTCCACGCTGCTTCTTTTAAACTACATCATAGCATTTAACCTTATCCCATAATTGTCACCTGCAGCCACTGTTCTGCAAAAGCTAGATGTTCTGGCTTTGGAACAATAAATGGTGTAAATGATGTCGGTGATTTCTGTGCTCTTTGGTTACCTCTGTGCCGTCCAAACTGTTCCTCGAGCATTAATGTGGAAATCCTGCTCCGTCCTAAAAATGTGTTACCCTCAGTTCAGTAGCTCTCCCAACTTTAGGTAGCTTTTCTTTTTTTTTTTTTGTATTCCTCTCTGATCTGGATTGTATTTCCAGATCCCTTTTATTTTGCTGTTGAACGCTGTGTAATGCCTCTCAGGCAGAAATGGGCTGCTTTATCACAATCTTTATAGGCTGAGTATACATTTCCACCAAAGCGTGACTTGGCTTTCGCCCTGTCCCGGCTCTCCCACTCATTACAAAGTCCTCACTAATAAAACATAACCCTTTCAGTGAGGAATTAGTTTCATCTCCTCTCCCAGGCCATGTTTTGGCTTATGATAACACAGACAAGAGCGTGCTTGGCTTTTTGCACATTAAAGCTGGTGGTGGTAGTGGTGTTGAGGGCGGGGGGGTGGGGGGTGGGGGGTTTCTACCATCTTTTATGTCAGTTGGTGCCTCATAGGAGAGTGATGTCTTTACCAGATGTTCACTTCTATTTTTATTAGTATATAAAAACCTTTAAACCCTTCCCCACGCCTTTTGGCTTGCTGCCACTCTGGTCAGCACTGCTTCTCTGACAGGATTATTTTTTACTTCCATTTAGCCGTGCAATTGAGACATCACAAGCCATATTTCTTTATCCTCTTATCTGTTTTACCTGAGCCACACACAAATGTGGGATGTGCGTCACAAGTGCCATTATGGACGTTAATGACATATTCACACAAAGGCTCCCAGTGGCTGTAGTGGATCGCATGGTGAGCTTTAATGTAAACATATATATATGCAGCACAACCACTCTGCTCAGCTGGAACGACTGTCCCTCCATGTGTATGTGTGTGTATATGTGTGTGTGTGTGTGTGTGTGTGTATATATATCTTTTATATATATATATATCTTTTATATATATATATATATATATATATATATATATATATATTAGATATATTAGATATATATATATTAGATATAAGGGGATATATACACACACACACATATACACACACATGGGTGGAGGGACACTCGTTCCAGCTGAGCAGAGTGGTTGTGCTGCATTTTGTGCGAGATAACTGTATGTGTACAGCCAAGCTTCGCCCTCACCAGATCTTAACCTCAGATCGGTTAACCCTACCTAGGGGGTTTCCACCACAGAAGAAGTTTGTAAAGTGAAGACGGCCAATTACAAAGAGCATGTTTGTGTCTGTAGTTTGCCTCCTTGTGTCTGATCTCACTGATCTGACCTCTGTGGCCCTCTGCTTGCAGGTGTTTGTGGTCACAGTGTGGTACTGGGAGTTTTACATGCTGCCCTTCTTCCTGGTTTTACTCATCTCGAGGAACTACTTCCAGATCCGCTCCGGCCGGGTCAGCCAGGACCAGGTGAGTCCAGAGCAGCGTCATCCCTGTTTTTCTCATTCAGCCCGGTGGCCTGCTGGCTCCCTCTTCACACTCCTTTCTTTCTTTTGTCTACCTCAACCAACGTCTACCTTGTTCTCATAATTAAAAGCTGGTTGGTTTCCATAGCAACCAGCCGTACCTATAATACACAGTAATAAAATAACACATAATACATAGAAAACCCACTGAATAGACTAATGCAACATATCATTATAGTCTAAGCTAATTTGCAGCGCTTGTCCCTTACTGAGACGGCTTTCTGTTTTTTTCACTCCACTTCTAGTTATTGTTCTGATTCCTGTCTCCTCTTCACTGTAATTGGGCTGTTGCCTTCTTCTAGTTGTGACTGGTCAAATTAGAAAAAAAGTTTTTAGCACTCTGCTTTGAAAAGGTCACAATTCAAAGCGTTTTTTTTTTTTTTTTTGTCTAATGTGACCATCCTGTTTCTCTGAAAAAAGGTTGCTGAAGCTTGTCTGTGCCCAGTGTGGAACTGTATTATTAACAGAATATAGTGATGGTGGTTCAGCACAGTGACAACATGCTTTCTTATGATTCTGTTAATTGGACAAACCAAAACACAAATGCATATTACCATCATATAATAGAATAATGATAAATTAGTGTAATGATTGAGCAGTTATCAAAGTGGTTGTCAGTTAATTATTGCTGAGTGTATTTCAGGAGGCTTCCCTGACTTCAGGGTTTATAATGTCGAAGATCTCGGAAACACTAGAATCTCACCTCCCCAATCCGATTCTTTATTTTTCTCAGGACAGCATATATTTGGGGGATGAGGATGACGACGATGAGAAGGTACGTACCTGTGCTCTCTGTTTATTTTTGCATTTCTTTGTTGACTCTGTATTTCTATATGCTGTTGACAAAGGTATCTGCCTGTGATCTCTGATTTTCTGTGGCTAAGTACTAAGTACTTCACTCAATACTAAGTCTCGTAGACGTATTTTGATTCCTGCCAAGCACTAGTTTTATTTTTTTGTAAACGTGTGCTTCCCAAAAGACATTTGGGCTTAATGAAGACTTCAACAACCCGCTTCCACATGTCACACACATTCATATGCTAATAAAGGGGTGGAGAAAGAGGTTCTGCTGCATTTGGGAAAGTCCCTGAGCTTAACATGCCATATAATACCGTCAATATGGAACTAATGACAGCACTTAGACATGCTTTTTCAAAGCTCATTTTGGAAGTTTGTGTTGAAGATGTTACAATGCTTTTAGGCAATGAAATATTTCTTCACAGTGACAGCTGTTTATTGTAGAAGTTTTGAATGGCCTGCACCGACCTGATGTAAAGTGGTTCTCATACTGGTTTCAGCGGGAACATGAGTCTGAAATGGCTGAAGTGGTTTAGTGTAGTGATAGATATTTTAATGAGATGAAACAAAATTGTTGCATATGTGGTTTTCAGACAGATAGTCAGTGTGCATCTGGAATATCCCAGGTTTGATCCTCCTACAGAGCTTTTCCCAAGCTCTCTTCCAAAGTCTGGATGGCGTCAAGCCAGCAAATCACTCTGTGTGTCCGGACAGAAGCAAATATGAATACCGGAGATCACACAGTGACAAAGACCAAGGCTTTGGCCAGCAAACAGTCCCCCACCATCCACCACTGCCTCGCCACCATCCCCACAGATCCCTGGTTCTCTCTTTAGTCGTGTAACCCGCCCTCAGCCTCCCGACGTTTGATGTGGACATGTGGCCGTGTCTCTGTCTAAACTCTGGCTCTCATTCCAGAGATCTTCAGAGAGTCTCCGCTGTTCGCTTTAAAGCCATCCTTCCCTCCTGGGATCTGGACTAGCCTGAGAACGATACCTCTTCTCTTTAATAATGTGAAGTCCAGGCTCATTCTGAAGAGCCTTTACTTCAAAAAAACATTTCAAAGTATCTGTGTTTACGGTCAGTTATCAGAGACAAAAAATAAAGAATAACATTATAAATATAATTTAGGTTCATTTTACAAGTCAATCTTACATTATGTTTTTAATTTGTATCCTGTTTTTAATTTGTATTATTTGGCACTGATAGTAATTTGATTGATGATGCATGAAGGCACATTTTAACAGTTACTCCCTGTACTCAAACATTGCTGCATACCATTTTTTCCCTTGTTAACATTCCCTACCATACAGATACCAAAAACAGAAAATATAAATGGTAAAGAAGCCTGTGAAAAACATTTTACACAGTGTGCAGGCATTTGGCGTCTTTCAAGCAGCTGTTATTGATTGTGTTGTTTGCTCATGCAGGAATCAGAGAGGAGAGGGCTGATGGACAAAATCCACATGGTCCAAGAAACCATCATCACCCTTCAAAACCTGCTGGAGGAGATCGCCAGTTTTGGGGAGAGGATTAAAAAGTAAGAATCGGTCCTCAAGTATGGCTCATTACTGTTCATTACTGCAATCTTTCTAGATGTACTACTGTATGTTCTGCACATTTCACCATATTATTTTAATTGTCCTGTTCTGTATTTTTCCATTATAAAGGGAAGTCTGCATTAGACAGGCCTCAAATTTGATAATTTCTTCTATAAGTAACCAAATACACTCTTCCTAACGCGTGTTTCTTAATGTTAATTTGTCAGCACGTTCAACTGGTCTGTGCCGTTCCTGTCCAGCTTGGCATTCTTGATCTTTGTCATCTTCACGGTCCTCACATACTACATCCCATTACGCTACATAATTTTAATTTGGGGTGAGTGTCAGTGTATTTCATCATCAACTATTGCTGTAATAGAAAAACTCTCCTTTTCTCTCTCCTTATGTAGCATTGTTCTATTAAAGTCAAGCAGTATTCTCTGCATGCTGTAATTTCTTCCCCTTTAGCCAGGTAACTTTAAAAGAGATAAAGTCTTGACGGAGTGACTGGAGTTTAGAACCTTGCAGCTCTTCCAGCCGAAAGGGTGAAAGTAAAACATGAAAAAGGCAAATAGTGTCATACTCAAAACAATATTCCTTGGACAGCATAAACCTCCTCTGCAGGTTTTTGTTTGTGTGGAAACAGAGAGTGCAGCCACAACAGACTAGTGTTAATGATATGTTGGTGTGAATTTCTGTTTTAGGCATCAATAAATTCACCAAGAAATTACGGAACCCGTACAGCATCGCCAACAATGAAGTGCTTGATTTCCTGACAAGGGTGCCTTCAGATGTGCAGAAGGTAAGCTCTGCTGGATCAGCCGACCAGGAAGCCCAAAATCCCAGAGCCCGCTAGCTTTGCATTTTACTACAACAACTCCCAGGCATTCTTCCCTCTTGTCTGTATAATTAGCTTCATCTGTATAATTATGCAGCCCTGTATAATTTCTGTTGTGTTTTGGTCATGATACATCCCTGGTGGAGGTCTGCTGCTTAGCAGCTTTGCATTGCAGGCTGTTCCCAGGCTGAAACAGGAGACACTGCTGCTGGTGTCTCCTTTACGAACTCAGCAACTTCAGCACAAACAAATATCACTGTGTCCACATCTCATATAAACCAAGAACCTGAAACACGAATTAATGGTTTAATAAAATAACTAACATGACTTTTACACAAAAAACATTTTTATACAAAAGTTATCATCAAAGGTAGATGATTTTGTGTTGATTGTCCTAAAAACACTTCATTTAAAAGTATAGTAAGTAAATCTCTCCTATTTCACCTGGTTTCTGCTGCGGGCATCTGTCTTCTTCCTTCATTCCCTCTCTCCTCCCTGCCTTCTCTCTACATGCCATCGTCTCTGCTCCTCGCCCATTCAGTCCTCTCTCTAAGCTGTTTGACCCCTTTTGTCTCCTCCCTCTCCTTCTTCCATGCCCTTGGGTCACTGTGTGGCTCTGTCTAGTGTCTCCACTGACCGCTTACTGCTGTTGATCTGTCTCTAAACAAGTGTAGCTTTCTACTTGGTGCATGTCATTGGAAACAGCCTAAGTTAAATATTGTAGTGATTTATAGTTGAATACAAGCACAACGCACAGATGAATCAAAACAATGTGCTGAAAAGGTGTTTTTAATTTTCTGCAGGTTCAGTACAGTGAGATGCGAAGCAGCAGGAAGAAGAAAGTCTTGTAGAATCCACAAAGAGGACGCAATGAAAATGAGACCTGACACTGCTGTTTGCGGTCTTTCTACCTAAAAACTGTTACCACTGGATCAGCTGGAGGTCTACAAAGTATATTTTGGCTTCACAATATGTGGCGAGTTTTTAATAATAATTAGCTGTGGTGATACACGGCTCTGCACCACTGATATCGACCAGCACCCAGAGACCTTTAACCAAAGAAGTCCATGCTGAGAACCTCGCAGACATTACTTTACCACAGTTCACTAATGTGTCTGTCTGAAATTGTTCTAGCATAGATGTTTTAATGAATGTACAGTTTATTCTTTTACAAACTCGATCAGAAGCTGCTTTATTTTATATTCTTGGCCCCAGGTTGTGTTCTGAAAACAAGTGAAATATCAGGGTATATTATCTGGAATGTATATGCTTGCTATGAAAATTTGCATGCGTGTATTTTATCATGATTTACAGACTTTGATTCCAAAACTGACTATTCATCAATTGTCATAACCAATTTTTTAGAAAGGTCCTTGTTTTTTTAAATGTTTAGAATTTTAAACCACAAAGAACAGATTTAGAATTTTTAAATTTAACCTGCAGTATGTTCATACAGCAGTAAATCACTAGTCAGTAGCAAATATTATGCATAATATTCCTTTATTTTACATGCGCTTTTTAAAAACGGATAAAGAGCTACAGTATGTCATTCTAGAGAGGATGCACCTTCACACTATGCTGTAATTTACTCCTTGTATCTAAGAGGTATGGGGCCAGATCTATACACACTTTATTCTATTTATTGACACTGATGAAGACTTCTGTCTTTTATTTCTAACAGCATTAAATGCACACAAGCACACAGTGTAGCATCTTTTATCTGCCTCAGCTCTGTGCTGCATCTCTTTGAATTCCCCTGCACGCCGTGTTCATCCTCTCAGTGCTCCCATGCTGCAGGATTGTGGGCGTCTAACAGCACCGTGTCTGAGCCCCCCCCCTCTTCATTAGGCTTTCATGAAGTGAGGCGAGGCTGTGCGAGACCTCACCAGCACCCGGGCTCCCCGCTGCGTTGATGGCCCTTGGGCGTCGCCATGAGCAGGAGGACCTCAACGACCTCCTCTCAGCTGCTGTGACGAGATGCCTGCAGCCAGAATCCTATCAAGCACAGCAGTCAGACAAACCTCCGGTACAGGGCCAGACACTGCTCAGGAGCAGGAGGAGGATTTTAAAACCAGCCACAAGCAACAACAGCCGCACCAATTTAGGGATTGGAGAATTGGAAAAGTTAAGATGTTGGCACTCAGAGTAATACCCTGAGATTTATGGTTTTTAAGTCAGAACGCGTGGGTTCTTTTAAAAGAGAAATTAGCGATTACAGCAACACGACTCTCATTAAATACAATAAGAATGTCCTCGTTCTCCTATCAATTGCTTCACAAATGTTGTACATATAAAAGCCTTCAATGAATGAGATTGTGTGTAGGTAATGTGTTACACTCCTGTAGAAGCAAACTGAGTAGCATTTAACGGCTCACTGCTATGTGCACATAATATCCTTTACATTGCTGTGCCATATAAAATAATTTGCTGATTTGTCCGGTTGTCTTTAGGACAGAGGGTGTGGAGAATGTGGCAGATGATGACCTGCATATCTCGTCATCTAGTTATAATGTTGACATAGGTATTCAATATTAATAACCCGCTGTCAAGGACACAGGAAGGACATCTCAATTTGACACTTATAGGTTTGGCATGAATATGTATAGGCTGTGAGACTCTTCAAAATTACCAAGTAAAATGATGGTTCACACGTGGGGCTAATGTGATGTGGCACATGCATTCTGATGAGCCACAAATACAGCAGCTGATAGGTCTCAAAAGACTTGTTATAAGTCGAAATTGAACCTACAGAGAACATACAGTGTTATTGTGTGTCTGTGTGTGAGTGCAGAGAGGAGATGCGACATATATAAAGCTCCATAGAAGCTGTGATCGTGAGCAATTGTCCATTAACAGTTGTTATTAACTCATTAATAACTATCTCCAACATCGACTATTTGCATGTGTGTGTGATTGGAGGGGCCTAATGGGAAACATAGTGTTGAACTGGTTCCCAGCATAAAACATCAGTAGTGAACAGCGGGAGGCTGTTTCTACACTGACAGCCCAGCTGGCTGTGTCTCGCTGCGTTACTTCGCCTTCAAAATATGGCTGCTGGTGGAAACTGTATGGACATTGAATTATACAACTCTGAATACATTGTAGCTTACATGAAAATGAAAAAAGCTACAGAACATTTCCCATCACAGAAGCATGGTTAATGGTTAATGGTCATGTTCATGATCACGATCACGATGCTCTCTCTCGTCAGGGTCTTTTATGTTGACTCATGACTTTCAACCACCAAACATCACCACTCATCATAAGAGACGAATAATTATCATGAAATGGTTTTGTTAACGACACTCGTTATCATTGCTGTTGACCTCTCGCTAACAACTGTTAAACTGCTAATGTGTTTTAATGAAGAAGGGGTATTTCACAGTGCCGAGTTGGAATGAGTCACTAGATGTGGCGCTGGCAATTAATTGCTATGAAAACATAATCAACTGTATTTATCTCAAAATTAGGATTTGTCATAGAAAATAACACACCACTTCAGGAGTACATAAACATTTTGGGAAATGTATGTATTCACTTTAGACAGGAACAGGGGGTGGGGTGAGCGTCCTGTCTGTTAAATATGAATCTATAGGCAGCAAGTGCGTAGCTCAGCTTAGTATAAAGAGTGGAATCGAACTGAAACAGAGAGCCTTTGGCTGGCGTCGTCAAATGTACCACAGCCAGTGCTGGAGTCATACCATTTTCATAGGGGTGGCTGTCATCAATAATAATTGAAACATGTAAACATGTAACATGTAATGTTGGGAGGAGCTGCTACAGCTGTTGCACTGTGATTCTATGTGGGGTGGCCAGACTTTAACAATGGGGGGCTCTGGCCTCCCTGGCCACCCCCCAGAACCGTTCTTGAACAAAGTGAAAACAAACATTAGAAATAGCGAAGTACTGTAGGTTGGTAAATCTGCATTCAAAACAGCAATGTGCCATGTTTTGTACAGGTTAAACAAATTAGACATAATGTGTTTATTAGTACTCTAGACGTGCTAGTAGACATGATTACTCACAACAGAGCCAGCCTCGTCTTTTCCCCCTAGTTCCAGTGATTCAAGTCGTGCGATCAGCCATTTTTTCGTAATAATTCAGAAAATATTTCATTTTTCACAGATCTAATAACAGATCTGGCGATGGGCTAGATTTTCACTATGTGGACACTCCACATGCCACCCCACCACCCCCCCTTAGTTTTAACAATCCTTCAGGGGGTTTGGGTCCAGGTAAATCACAGACACGTCCTGGTGGTGCTGCTGCCCAGAGGCTGCGGGGCGACTGTGCTGTCCCCGAGCAGGCCAACATCAAAGCCCTTGATCCAGAAGAGCCTGAGGCTCTGAACAGCTGACAGCTCTTGACAGAGGAGAAATCAAATGATTTTGTGAGAGAGACCAACACCCTGATACCAGATCGGCTTTCTGTGTTTTGTGTATGTGTTTCGGCTCAGACACCGGAATATACTGTATCAGATACAGATTCACACTGTACCCGGTGCAGCGACTTACATGAAGGTCTGTACTCGACAGCAGACCTCATGCTGCCCTCCGAGAAACTGGAACAATTACTGTTGTGATTGTTGCCATATTTAAATCTTTTGAGGTGTATTTTTGTCTATAGCTTTTGCTCCTTACAACAGGCAGGATCCACTGATCACCCTTCACTTACTATAATTTAAAATAATTGCATCAAAACACTTGGAGAATCATCCACAGCATTAGAACTGTAGCCATCAAAAAAAACTTACAGAAAAGCGCAAGTCTTGATCATGGTATCAGGATTTTGGTTGTTTGTCTTAAAAGCTATTTCTGAGGCACCCAGACAAGGACCAAGGACATTTTGAAAACAGTATGTGACTAAGAGGAGCCAGGAATTGAACCACTGACCCTACAGTTCATGGGCAACTGCTTTACCTCATGACCCCTCCTGGGTTAAAAAAAACAAAGACAATAACTTCCTGGTGATGATGGTGATGACATGTTGTGATTGAACCCCATGAAAAGACCAAAATGTCCAACAACAAGGTTTTGTCAAAATGCTGGGAGGTGCAGCAAACTTCACCCAAACTGTAGAACATAGAACTAGTTCCAGCTGTGGATAAATACATATTGAGTTCTCTGGTCTAGTGGTTCACAACCTTTTCTCACAATCATACTCCCACATTCAGATGAACTTAGAGTGGTCCAAGCCTTTTATTTGCCTATGTAATCATTATTAACCCCTATTACCACAATGATCCAGCTATTCCACCCATTAAACACTTACTTTTATCTATTTACCCTATTTAATCATCTTTCAACTATTCGCCATGGATCAGCTGTTTCAACTTGCTTTACAGGACACGTCTTTTTGTTTGGCTCTCTTGATGAAATTGATCAGATTAAATGATCGTGGTTTATTTTATGTTTCTGTATGTTTATGTATCCCAACTATTCCTTGTTGGTTTTCCACCATGTCCCTTCTGTTTATCCTCCAAATGTTTTAATAATATTTATAGTAGATGATGAAATCCAAGAATTCTAAATGTCAGTACAATTAAACATTTACACATGTTATTTATAAGTTGTTATACTACATACTACCTCCACTCAGCCTCTCTGATGCTCTTCTCATTTCATTTTTTAGAATTTACACAACATTCACAACAAAGATTGGTTCTAGGTAACTGTTTATCCTCTTAAGGCCGTGGCTTCTATAAATGTATGGTTCTCAGTGCTGGTGAGGATGAGGATTGATCATCTTTCTGCTCAATTCTTACCTGAAGAGTTTCGCTTACAGGCAGTTCTGGGAAACAACAATGTCAGGGCTGTTTTGGTACTGGGAACCAGCAGATCTCCTTCCTCATGGGTGGCGTTGTAGTGATGTCGGTGGGACCTGGGATGACTTTGTATTTAATTTCATCTCCATCCTCTCCATCCTCTTTCCTCTTGGAAAGGAAATTAGAGGCCAAGCAGGAGCAGCATGAGTGGGCTGGCAGGGGAGTCATCTTGAGGGTTGGTCTGGAGGTCGTGGAGCTCCTGTGAAGAACTGCTGTGCAGAGACTTGATGTCTGATTTACAGACACACTCTCCTCTACAGGTGTGTCAGTAGGAGGGTTATGGTTTGGGGTCCACACCTTCAGCCCTTAATAAACCTCTGCACAGATGAATCTACAGACTGAGCCACTCTTTAAACACAGCAGCTAGTAAAGTTTTTCTTTGTCCACATAATGTGTAAAGTTACTCCTCAGTTACACTTCCTTCCTTATAAGACCAAAGCATGCAGTACATGTTAAAATTACATTTGTGTGACCCAAATAGTGTTTCTTCACTCTCTGATGACCTGCGTAATTGAAATCCCCTGTGCGCCTTTTATGACAAGCTGTTAAAGTTGTAGCAAAAGCTGTGTGTCCCTCTGTGAGGATGATAGACGGCCTATTGAAACTCTTGCATATGTAGAGGATGATAATAGGTTCCTGTGGGACGCATTGCTGTGGCCGTGCCCGAGATGGCTCTCTAGTCAAAAAGGGAATACTGAATTACATGAAACAGTACAAGCCATTGTACAAACCATCGCGGCTGCCCCTCCATTAGGGACACTCGGAGTGTATGCTAGTAACATTTGTTTACTGGTGCATGCATGCTAATTCATTATCTCTTTGATTTTTACTTTTTGTTTTAGTTAGTTTATGGTTTTAAACCTTAGCACCTTTAATTTTCTGGTTTGCTGATGAAATGAATGGGCTTATTCCAAATCAATGGTTTTCATCTCAGCTCTTTATTTCATCTCCAGCTCTGGAAAACATCTATAAATAAAGGTGAAAACATAATGACACACTCTACAAGTTTGTGTGTACACAAACTGGCACTGTCAGTGCCGCAGTAAGTCCTCATCTTTGTGAAGGTTTTAATGTTTTAGCCTGGCGTACCTAAGAACCTGCAACTAAGTGAAGTTGTTGATTGGTATTTAACAACACACCCTGGATGTAATATATTGTCTTGTCCCCTGAAAATAAGAAATCTAATTATCACACATAAACCCACTACACTTCCCTTGAATCCTGGCCTCATATAAAGTGTACAGATGAATTGTGAAAAGAATGTGTGTTTTCTCTCAAACAACCCCCCACCCCCATCTCATCAGCCGCCGTGATTAAGGTTTGGCATTGGGGATTGTGCTGTCTTTTTGGAGCGATATTTCAGCTGCATTTCTGACACTCTGAAAGGAGAGGAAGATAAAGGAGGCGTCGGGGGAAAAACTCCTTCCCGTTGTGTGAGTCCTAGAGAGGGCCTTGAACCCTGCCATTCACGCCTTTCTCTCCATCAGCTGAGTCTAATTGCCAGAGAGGACAGGAGACCCCAGACCCGATCGTTCCTTATCCTCTTTAGCGCTTTCAGGCGAGTGAAAGGCGAGCTTCTGCTTTTGATCTTTTCTCTGATTCGCTTTTTCTTCTCTGTCATCCCTACCATCCTCTCCTCAGGAGTGACACCAGCTCCTTTCACTGCCTGCCCCCGTCTCCATCTGCCCAAAATAATGACCAAGGCCCAGGCATTATTAAACAGAGGTGGAGAAGGGAGGTCAGCTCTGGGAGAGGGAGAGGGAGGTCTGGATGGGGACTCCAAACTCGTCTAAGGAGGGGTGCCCCTATTCCAAATCTACTCCGTAGCCTCTCTGTGTTCCCCTAGATTCAGCCCTTACAGTTTTCATGGCCTTAGCCTGGAGAAAGCCTATTCTTCCCCAGACCACAGACGTGAAGGCTCATCCTTTCCCAGAGGCGCTGCTACAATAAGACCTCAGGCTGCTTGAGACAATGGGGCCTGTGTGATCTCTCAGTCAGGCTCAGGATGAGATGATGCCTTGCTTGCCAGTCCCATGGGAGGGTAGACCCAGTGGTCATTGTTGACAGCTAATGGACAGCAGCTTTCCACTGGCAGGCCCCCCTGCAGACTGTGTCATTTTAAGTTTCTTAATAACAACACTCAGAGTGGACCGATGGAGGAATTCTATCGAGAACAGCAGTTTGTTTGCAGATGAAAATCATTCCCCTCACAAATCTCAAAAGCTAACACTGGGGGGTGTTTGGATGAATGCAGCCAGCGAGCAAAGGCTGCATCATAACTGGTCATACGTCTGAAAAGACCGGGATTAGAATGACTTCATTCATCCAGGAACAATGAAATTACAGGCATTTGTTTTTTCTTAAACTAAAGAAGGGACTGCCAACTAATAATAATGCTGTGCATGCTGACACACAAGGTGCAGGACAAGGACACAGGAAGAAAAGACTCTACCTCACTGTGCGATCACACTTTCGACACATATAGCAGGTGTAAATGCAGACATTGTGTTTTGAATGGGTCAAAGCGGTTTTAGAGATCCTGGAACAGCCGGCATCTCTCTGACAGCTGTTCTAGTTTCCCATAGGGATGGAGTACTCGCAGAATGTACATACTATATATATATATATACACATGTCTACATTTCATATTGATTTTTATTCATATGCATGAGCACTTTCAGAGCACAAGTGCACTTTTAATGCTATTGAGGTCATTGTGAGGACTGCAAACAGTGGTGCGGGCTGTGTAGTCTGAAGAGCAAACATGTGACATCACTTCCATTATTTGTTTTCAAAAGCCCAATAAAAAAACACATAGCCAGGTCCACAGATCACATGTAATGTAACTTTTCTCAAACTTGAAATGTTACGAATGTTTCTAAAACCATGTCCATATATTTTTTTTTACCAGTGGTCTAAATGAAAATCATATTTTCAAAATAACTAATGGTCTGATTTGTAAAATCTCTACTAATTATAGAGCTTTGCTGAGGTCACTGATATTATCAAGGTTAATGTATAATGCATTGTGACAGTTCAGTAGATATATATTTAGTTGTGTACTGTAAACTGTTTATGTACAGTAAATGTGCAAAACTTAGCAAACTGTGTTTTAAAAAGCATGTTTTAAAATAGATTTCTGTAGAATGTGTGTCGATTTCAGTCCCTGTTATTTCTGTGTTATTGCACACACAGAACATACAGAAAAATGGATGAAAGAGTAAACAAGAGCATGATGAACATAAGATAACAACAAAGTAGGTAATACCTTAGCCGGCTAAACTGCTGAGACGCTGCGTTCACCTCCAGGTAATGTCTCTCTGAATTGAGAAAGAGAAACTTGGACTTATCTAAATTACAGTAAAGGGCTGGCGGCAGTAGAGTGTTCACTTCACTTGCTGTCTAAAGGAGAGGAAAACTATTTTTTTTTCAGTATGTTTGGTTTGGTTTTTTTACTCCTTTTATTTTTTTATGTGCAGTAGTGAGTGGCTCAGGGCAGAGTGTGATGGATCCTGGAGTGCAGGAGAGGAGGTGGGGGGTGGGAGGAAAAGGGCAGAGTGTTAGGTCAGGCTGATAGAGATGTCAGCATTGCTTCAGTAATCTTGTGACGCCTAAGAGAGCTGCAAAAAAAAAAAAAAAAAAAAAAACAAGCAGGGGAGGGGGTGGCTGGGCAGGACGGCTGAAAGACCAGCAGCTTGGTGACAGCAGAAGCAGAGAGCACCCCAACAGCAGCAGCAGGGGATGCTGGGAGGAGGAGAGAGGGCTGAGTCGGGGGAGGACGGTTCGGTTGTGGCTGTGGCTGGAGGAGGGGAGGGTGGAGGGGGCTGTGAGGAGTGAAGCCGGGGGGGAAAGATGATCTTCAGTTACACGTTATAGCTGATAGTTAACCCTCCTCCTCTCTGCAGTGTGTTAGAAAGAGAGAGAGAGAGTGGTGAGCCAGTTATCAACGCAGTGGAGGATTTAAGCCTTGTCTACCTCATTTAACGTCTCCCACAGGCTGGAGCTTTTTCTCGTACTGCCAAATGCAATGTACCTAATGAAAAACACTAGCACACACGGGCAGGGACTCCACAGGAGATCCTTAGAAATAAGTGAGTTTAGTGCAGCAATGGAGCTCCTTGTTTGATGCCTTTCTGACTTGATTTGATTTTCGAACACATCTCCTCTACGCACCTATGCATATGCTTATACAAAGTGTCTTCCCTTCTTATTATACACACACACACACACACACACACACACACACAGTCACTATACTCACGTAAGAAGTCACGTCCACTCATAAACATGAAATCTACCAATGGACGCAGCAAAGACTGGAAAAGTGGAGCTTTTGGAGTCTAGCGTTGCGTTTAATGGGTGACCCAGTAATGAAACGTGATTCAGGTGCAAGATGTATATCTGCAGTGAAATATTGCTCCCCGCTCGCTGGCTGCAGCCCAGACGTCGCCTTCCGCTCACTCCTGCTGTAAAGTGTGATTTGCTGCGTTTGGCTTTTTTTGTCTGGGACAATTATGTTCACCATTAACAAGCTTTCTTCTGTTATTCTTCATATCAATTAGAGGTGGATGGTAATTTGAGCTGATGGTGGAGACGGTGCTGAGAGATATGGTGGTGGTGTTGTGGGTGTACAGGGGGCAATTCATGTCACAGCAGAGTCCAGATTTGCTTGGCTATGTTGTGGGAACATGTGAAGTGAAGCGACGTTATTTCTTTCTAATGTAGGCTGCACTCAGATCCCACCTCTTACATTGAACACTTAAATTCAAGTGCATTTTATTTGTCGTTTGTTTGTATTCAGCCAAAGATCTTTGTGTTATGGAGGTTCCAGCATCTCTAGTTACACACCGTAGCTGATTGTGCCACATTTAATCTCCCAGTTCATTCACATCACACCTATAATGTAAGTTTAAGCACTTTATATATTTGAGCTAGGACCTATGGTAATAATGCTACAAAGATAAACTAAAAGTAGATCTTTATAGAGGAGAGAGGTTAATATACACTGCACAATGATTGTAATACAGTGGTGTTATGGGGCTGTATTGCATTTGTACAAGGTGAACAGATAAATGTCACATTTAGTTTCCCATCATGTTATTTTTCACTCTACTGTCCTTTGCTGCCTTGTATCTCATTTTTAATTTTAGCATCTTTAAACACCAACATTAACTGCTCTTTTTCTCTGTGTTGAGTAGCGTCAGCATGCAGCACCACAAATCTCCTTCAAGAAAAGAGGGCGGTCGAGACTCTAATGTCTGTCGCCGGCTTAACGCAGCAGCGGTGGTCCTTCTTCTGTGTGGCATGAATAACGCCTCATACACAGGCACCATTCCAGTGCTGAAACCTCCTCCTGCCCCCTCTATCCTCTTTGTGTGAGCTGCAGAGAAGGCTGCTGGTTGCCCATAAGTGGCACGGCTCAGATAATGACTTGTTGATGGGGAAGGACGCTGCGTGCCCCGTGTTTATTAGCATGACGCCAGCTGGTCGCAGCACCACTGCTCTACCAGCCAGAGCATTGCTAATGCTCTCACCTGACCACAGCCTGTACCCACAGTTTGCTCTGCTGTCATTGTATGTTGTAGTTGATGCATCTTAATCCTGCCGTGCACTGGACTGATCAGTGTGGTCAAACCAGTAACAGCAATAAAAAACGTTCAACGTTAAGGTTGTAATATTTATTTATTCACACACGAATCAGCTCTGAGGTAACACTGATGAATCTGCAAGAAATAAACATATTTAGACGCAGCTTACAGATTGATTCTCCCTGATGTTTGTCTCTCTCATAGTGATTAAAACAACAAAAGCAGCAGACTAAGCAACAGAGAGTTCCCACATGTTACCCTGTTGACATCTCTGTACACTCGGATGAAAAACATTTCAAACTGAGCCAAAGAAATAATCTGGCGAATGAAGGGAGCTTGGGAGAGAAAAGAGAGGGGGGGGTGAGGGGTGGCTGCTACATTCCCAGCGTGTCCAAATATGACAGTCCTTCGCCCAGGGCTGGCCGACGCAGCGACATTGTGCGCCTGTCATAGCTGCCCTTCAACAGCAGATGAAGCTGTCAGCAGGACGATGACTTTATTCTGACAGCCGCTCCACCCTCTCTCTTCAGAGCGTTGCAGATAAATATGTTGGGTTTCAAAGCTGCCAAGGCAGACGTTGGACAGTGGGTCAGGGGGCCAAACGCAGAGCAAAAGCATTCCCTTCCCCTCGTAACCTGTTTTCAATGAGCATGGTCACCTCGCCGGGGCACCCATTCAGCGCGAGCCATCCAAAGGGCCCCAGGGCCCCAGATCTCACACACAGCCTGCCGGGGGAGTTCTGTGAGCTTCTCTCTCCTCGTGACAGCCATCACTCTCTCTCCCGCTCTCTCTCTTTTTCCTCTCTCTCTGTGCTCGCCACATAGGAGAGCCAAAAATATCCTCCACCGAGACAAACTGCGATTATACCAAACAGTATCAAGCCATTTATGACAGATTGTGTTTCACTGTGATGAGGATGAAATGACTTCTCCCCATCACATTTCCCTTGATGCTGAAATCAGATTTCATCATGCAGGTAACAGAGAAGGACTGGTTTGTGTTTTTGCTGTGGAAATGGAGCTGACAGCCCATCTGCAGTGTGAGGTCTTCTGAATTGTGTAATGCACAAATGTTGACACTCTCGCATCAGCTCACTTGATCTTAATTTTGTCAAATTAATTTAACATAAGACAAAAAAAAAAAAAAAAAAAGCACCAGTTTTGTTTTACTGTTCAATGAGAGCTCTCACATGTGTTTACAGTAGCTCACACAAAGTGATTCTAACACTAATGTGCAAAAGTGTCTTATAATAAGATATGAAACTAATTTTGCCAATGTTAAGTCCGGACAATATGTAACACAACAGATGTTTTACATTTGTACAGATCATGAAAAATGTTTGTGTATCAGAGTACAACTGAATGATCAAAAGTAAGAAAATAACTTTGATAACTGGCAAATTCTTTTTTTAAAACAAATATGTCCACAAAACCCAGTTCACTTATTCAAATATGAATCTGTTATATTAAAAAATTATATCTTTGGAATTTTGGTTGGACAAAAACAAACAATTTGAGGGCTGTGGGGAGATGTAATGGCTGTTTTTATTATTATTACTTTCTAAAAAAAGAGGAGAGCATCTCGATACACACACTGAAACGGTGTGTAGACCTCCTCTCCACACAGGCCTTGAACAAATCCCTTGCAGCTATTTCAGTGTAAGTGGTGCAGGACAATTCACATTTTTAAGAAATTCACAGTTGATTGTAATATGTCACTAAATCAAGTCCTGTGTGCCACAGTTCCAGTGTCCTTAGTGCAGACACTGTTTCCTTATTGAGCTGAAGTGCAGCTCTAGTCAGAGACAGAGGGACATTTGTACTGAAAACTTAAAGTCATTTTACACTGAATGACTGTGGATTTGGATTTCTAACACTGGAGTAGCATCAGGAAGGGATCTCTCAATATTCTGCAAACAGAGGACTGCTGTACTGTACATGTGGCCGCATCATCACTATCTGTCAACAATAAATTATATGTGAATATGTTGCATTACTTGGACTTGCTGAGATTAACCTGTTGTTTTGTGTTTCTTCTGTGTGTCCTGTGCAGTGTGTCGACATGTTTGTCATTTTCAGAAGTTGAGAGGGAAAACGCCCCCAGTGGGTTGTGGACCAACACGTTTTCATAAATCAGAGCAGTCAACCCAAACCACATTCCCGACCTGTATTGGACCATGTCATTTCCTTTGAATTACATTCCTTCTCACAATCTCATGCACAGCACAGTGAATGAAAACAAAATTGAAGAAGACGCAGTGATTTACTGTTGGCCTACGTAAAACCTTCATATTGTTTTATTATTATTATTATTATTATTATTATTATTATTGCAGTTGTTGTTTTGAATCATTGTGTTTAAATGAGGTACAGTACGCCTGCAACCACTGTGACCCATATTTCAAACTATGTCATGTGAAGTCAGGTTAATTTAACACTGAAATATTTCATTTGACCTTTTACTTTAAATGTTACAGATATTAAAAATCAATTTTAAATCAAGCTGTGGCTAAAAACAAACAAACAAAACACTCAACAACAAAAATAAAACCCTCCCACCAATTTAAGTACATTTCACTTACTCTGCTATTATATAACAGATTACAGCCTCCTATTACATAACACATCTAAATGGAGAGACAAAATGCAACATGCAAAGCTGATGCTGGCTTTTGGATTAAACTTCATTTCCTCTATTTATTTGACATAATTGACTTAAATGCAGAACTTACATTATGTTAAGTTATCTATAGGATAATCTTATGAATGTATTACATTTATGCTGTTAAATCTTGGGTGTGCTCTTATATTAAACTCCTTTGCTTTATGTCAATACTGTTAGTAAAGGTAGCCCCCCAGCAGCATTTTAAATAAACCATACAAGGCTAATGTAACATATGCAAACTAATGTAATCTAATTATATTTCAGCTCAGTGGATGAATGCCTAAATGCTCACACGTGGTGATGCAAAGCTGGAGTTTGAGCTCACTTGCCACAATTGCAGACAGAATCCTCTCTGCAAAATTTGCAGTGTTTTTACTACAATTGGCATGTAAGTTCCTGATTATAAGTGCCTGCCCATGCCACTACATTTTACCTTTAAATTAAATATATGGTGATGAACCAAGTTATTATCTCTGTTGATACCTCAATAAAATGATAAATAATATGGAAGAGACAGAAAAGTGTGTGATTGATGAAAAGCTTAAAAACCTCATTCATCTGAAGTCTTCTCCTGTCCAACAGTACACAATGAAATTATGATTTAAAAAAGATTATTGATTTAAAAAAAGCAACTTATATACAAAGCTGCATGTTGCACAGTATTTGATGTTGCTTTAAGATTTGCTGCTCGTGCGTCCAGAGACCCACCCCCCACCACCGGTCTTTGCAACAAATCCCTTCCCGTTCTTAAAACACACGATTTCTGAACTACAACAAGTTACATTTAAAGAATCCAATTACTTATCCACTGTCAATTCAATTTCCAGGCAGCTTACAAATAAGATTACAAACAACCACCAGTCAGGAGATCAAGAGGTCAAAGGTCACAGCACACAGACACTATTCCAGTGACCCATGAATGATCATAAATGATTAGCAAGTGCTGAGAAGTAAATCAAAGTCTTTCTGTCTTTGTTGGGGACAATTTGACACTGAGCTACAGGCAAAACAGCAAACACGGAGAAACATGGAGACAAATGTCCACTGGAATCCTCTTTGTTAGTGCCTCGGCTTGTCTCTTTGGAAAATGAGACTTTTTCTTCCCTCTCTAAAACGTCCACATGTCAGTGCTCCCCAAAGATACTTCAAATCAAACCTTTACCTTTTTTTCTGTCCTCATCTGTCTCAGAGTCAAAGCTGAAAAGCAGTGATTTACACCGTCTTTCCTTTACTTGAAAAAATGATCAAACACTTTAAACTACGAGACAATACAACTGACGGCATACACTAGTCAAAAGTTAAGCTTATCGGGACATTTCTTTTTAGATGCATGTTTATTAAACCACCTCAAACGTCTTAAAGGAAACGTTATGCTCAGCTCACATTAGTGGGACATCACACAATGAGCTGCTGCCTCATTAGGTGCACGTGTTGTAACTGCTGCAGTCTAATGCGACAGTTCTTGCGACTTGTTTTCATGATGATATCCAGTGCTCTTTCTACACCAAACGTAGTGCGGTTCGTTCCAAAAAGTTCAACATAGTTTTTGTTTCTATGTTTTTGATGATTGTTGTACTTTTGTGGTCATTTCGACTGGTCACCCACAGCTTGGTAGAGTAGCCACAGTCCCAAAGTGTCTGCATTTGTAGATAGTTTGTCTAACTGTATGTGAATTTCTAGTCTTTGACATCACTTTGTAAACCTTTCCAGCTTTATGTAAATCAACAATTCTTGATCGTAGATCCTCTGAAAGCTTCTTCTGGCGAGGTATGGCTCACATAAGCACATTCCTCTTGTGCAGAGCAAACTCAAAAAGTTGGAGTGTTTTTTGAGTGTTGAAGTAGCTCTAATCCAAACCTACTAAATAAATTTCTTAACTTATGCTAACACTTGACTTAGCACTTTAGCTTTTTTGAGGTCATTATTATAAACGGTTCACATAGTTTTTCTACTCGCAGTGTGAGGATTTCATGGTCGTTCTCAATAAAGACATTTTTGAGATTATTTTTGAGACCCATTATATTTGTTAATAATTTTAACTTCAGCTCACATTTTATGACAAATAATTGCAGAAAACCGTGAGATTTCAAGAGGTTCACATACTTTGCTTACTTACTTTTACTTTCACTTACTTTTTGCCACTGTAATACCATTAAAGAACACAAAGTGGTTTTAACATTGTGGTGGACAGTGGGGTCTGGATGGGAACATTTGGTGTTGGCCATATTGAGCAGGTGTCAGAACACACATTGCATCTCAGCTTGCTGCATTTGGAGCTGTAGACGGCTCAGAGTGTAAGCTGCCCACAACCACACACTACCACACTACACCAATCCACGTCATTGTTAATAAACTCATGAATGTAATGAGA